>NC_070584.1:10883239-11220739 GCF_027409825.1 Scomber japonicus
CTGCCAGACAGCAGACAGCAGACACAGTAGCTGCTGTAAGCTGTCACACTGACATGTGTCACATTCTGATGTCACATCCCCGTTGTGATCTTATTGTCTGAATGACGGCTTAGCTGACAAACATGACAGACACTAGCTGTGGTGTTTACCCTCAGGTGGAGTACTGTGCAGCCTTGAGGAGGGTACTCATAAATGCAGCTCACAGCAGCAATGGAGACAGCGATTTTCTTCATTGGGACACAAAACCCAGGGTAACTCCTGCATCACTAGTGCTGTAAAGTGTGCTGAGTAAGAGCTTTGGAGTGTATTAGTGAGGTGTGATCCAACAACTGCTGCTGCTACAGGCAATAACTAGAAAGAAGTTTAAAGCTGAACTAGTTTTTACTTAGGCTTCCATTCATCAGGTGACCAGATGACAATGAATGTTCCTCCTTGTCTGCTGGATGTGTGTGTGTGTGTAAACTTGATATGGTGAACACAGTGATAATGCTGTGCTTACATCTTGTTACAGGCTCCAAAAAAAACACACACAACCTAGTGCAGATTTAAATCAAGAATAGGATTTACATATACAGTCATGTTTTTTGTCAATCAGCTGTCAAGATCCCATTGTGTAAATAATACAATAATACAAGATGTGCAGAGATCAGAGCCACTCACATCTGCGTGAGTTGAAAATGAATCATTTTGTCTGTTTCAAAAATGTGCAGATACAAGAAACAACAGACAAGAAAAGGAAAGGGACTAGAAGGCAACAACACAAAGAAGTGCAGTTTGTAGTGAGGTTGAGTCAAACAGGAACACACTCACAGGCAGTCTGCCACACACAGGGTCAGTGCTTATTCTGCTAGCTAGCTTACAAGCTGATGTCTGTGTTGATTCATCCAAAACAGTCAATGTACTCAGACTGAAGTCCAGCAGTTGAATTAGCACATGTAAGACACAGTTTGAGTTCTGGCACATAGTTTGGTCAAATGTACAGATTCACTAAGCTCCAATGCTCATGAATCTGTTGTTGAACCTTTCATTTAGTTTTCTTATATCCAAAGATCACTACTAAACATTCAGGGAGCAGCTTCTCACTTTTAGCCATTGCTGACGATGGCTTTAGTTAAAAATGACAAGCATCACCAGTGGCAGGTCACATCACTTCTCACTAATTACTGTTAATGCCATAAGTAACTTGATGACAATAGACTTCTGTTATTTGAATAGACAGATAAACATTTTATATCTTCTGCTGACATTCAAAAATAGTTTGTGTGCCTGCAGATTTCAGCTGAATCTATTGAGTTGTTGTTGTTATTAATGCGTTTATTCAGAACTCCAGAAGTTGAGTGCTACACTTGAATGGATTCAACAACAGGATTTGAATGGATTCAGATTTGATGGCAGAATCAATACTGATATGAGATTCAATAAGTGGATTTGACACTGGATTCATATTGAGTAAAATACTATTAAGTCCCAACCCTAATTACAAAGTGTCAAAGAGTCAGCAATCTCTACAGTGTTTGAAAAGAGATTTTTTTTTTTTCATTGTCATTCAATTTTTGTCTGTGCTCATAGACTTTATATATGGTGGTAAGAAGTGCTGCTAAAATTGAAAGCATAGAGCTTTATTCTAAGTATACAGTAGAATATATAAGCATAAAGCCCTGACAAGTCACTCATTTTCATAAACACCACTGAGCCAGACAATCCCACCCACACACACACAAACACTAAAAGAAAATACTTGCATACATGACAAGTAGCAAACATTTGGCCTCTCCACTTCCTGAATGGCAGTAATTGTGTTTGGAGCTGAGTGACTGACAGGGTTTGAGTGGCAGAAATGACTGCGGTGGAAAAGGTCGTTTAGCTCGTTATGACTAGCAGGTAGCGGTTAGGATGAGGCGGCTCTGATTAGACCATTGAGTTCCAGCCTTCTTGATTCCTCTATTGTTTCTGATGTAGGTCTGGGATACACTGAGGGATTTTGACAGCTCCATGCTGCGTACCACTTGTTTGTGTGTGTGTGTGTGTGTGTGTGTGTGTGTTTTTGTGTGTGTGCGAGCTTCTGTGTGCATGTGTGTGTTGGCTTCCCCCCGGATGTCGTGAGTCAGTGTTTCAGAAGGCTCATTGCCGTTTGACGCCCACTTCTCCGGCTAAACGGGTTTGCTTTTCAAATGTCAGATCATGGTGGGAGACTGAGGTGGCCCTCCGACGAGACTATGATTGTTTTCCCGGGAAAAAAAAAATGGAAGAGAAAGAAAGAAAGGGGGAGAGAGCACGGGGGAGATGATGACTGCTTTCCATTATTAGCCAGGCTCATTCTACCGACAGAGGAAATAGTGAGGCTCTCTCGTTCTGCTGATCGATCCCTCCGTTCTGGGAAGATGGCCAGCACAATACGCTCTCTATCTCTCCATCCATCTACGCCTTTCTCTCTATTTTCCTCCCTCTCTCTCTGTCTCTCTCTCCTCTTTTTTTTTTATCTGTCCGTCTGTCATTTGGTTTCTATTATGTTTTCTCAGATAATTGCCTTTCACTGCAGATAATTCTTAAAATGAAGTCTTTCGCCAATGAACAAATTGTCATAAAAAGTTATAAGTTCCTACATTACAGTCCCTGTGAAATGGAATCCAGAGCTCGGTTCATGGCGTGTGATAAAAAGCAAAATACGAGTGGGAGTTTTGCGAGTTGAAGGGTGAGGGTGTGTGTCATCTTGATGGTGGTGCTCGCCCAGAGCTCAAAGGCAGCCACTGATTATACACGCTTTAAGGTCACGGCAATAAAAGCCAAAGAAGCACTGATGAATTATGATTTGAGTCAAACACATTTATTACTCTAGTTGCTGTAACTTACTACAGCACTGGCATTTAATTGAAATTGCTAAGCATGAGGAGCTCAACAACAGTACATCTCCCTGTGTTTAATGATCTTCTGCAGCACAGTATAGACAAAGTGGAGAAAAAAAACCCTTCAATATATATAGTAGATTGGAAAAAAGCCATCAGCTCTTGCCGATAAATTAAAATATTGTAAAGCTGGGCCCATAATGAGACATTAAACTTCACAAGACATGTAAAAAAAAAACTCATAGTGAGTTTCTACTAAATTGCTTCTTTTTTTTTATATCCTGAATACTCGTTAAAGTATTTTATAGGACAAATAAGTACATTGTTTAACAGCTGAGAAAAGTTAGTGTTCACAGAATTGAAATGTGCTCATAAAAAAGAGCAGCTTTAGCATCTGTGGACAGGGAACACATGAGGTCTAAATAACCTCATGAAGCACAGGAGTCAGGTGATATTGAAAAAAAACTGGTAATTCTTTTCATTGTTTTCATTGAAAAGAGTCTTAAATGATCAACAAATCACAGGGAATTTAGTTTGGAGGTGATTAGTCAATTACATGATTGTTTAATCAATAAAGGAAACTAATAATTTAGCATCTTCTGAAATCTCAAGGATTTGCTGCTTTTCTGTTTATTTTATTTATAATCAAATATAATTGGGGTTCTGTTGGTCATACAAATAGGATGTTGGAAAGTGATGGGTATATTTCATTGTTGCAATTTTCAGACTTTTTACTGCCTTGAACAAATAGTGAACTGATTGGCAGCTGCAGACCTGTTAATGTACCTGCGGATGTGCAGTGTGACATGAATATATTGATAATGTTCTGCTGTGTTTGTATCTAATGGTGAGGTATTCTGTCTGCTGAGGAGACTGTCTAAAGAATTCATGAGACAAAGCTCAGAGCAGCAGGGCCATCCCTCAATGTCAGAGATTCATCATCCCAACACACACACACACACACACACACACATGCACAATCACACAGTGAGTTTCAGTTATTTCGACTTCTAACTCCATGATGCAGACTGACATAGCCAAATCACACTCACACAGACAGGAAACTTAAGAGAGCATCATAGACCCAGGAGAATCCTCAGTACAACACAAAACCCTGTCACACACACAATCACCTCTTCCCACAAATCAGTAAAGAAGTGTGTGTGAGAGTAAGCCCATCTAGGGCTGGGCGATATATCGAGTATACTCGATGTATCGCGGCTTGTTCTCTGTGGGATGTAGAAAATTACTATATCGTGAATATTCGAGTATACATTCAATTTACACGCAGTTTGTTTTTAGTCGCGGCCCGTTGAACTACAGGTTTCTCTCACTCTCTCATCTCTCCGCACAGAGAGATAAAACAAGCGCACCTAGTTACGTACATCACATTCTGTTGTGCGTGCAACGTCATATGCTCGGCAGCATGTAGCAGCAGTAGCAGCGATCTCAGGTCGCGGGAGCAGCAGGTGATATGGACAAGTGGAGGAGAGAGATTAATTCCCAAAAAAACAATTCAGGATCCATCATCTGGCGGTGGTTTGGGTACAAGAGGGAGGACGTTGAACAACAAACCGTAATATGTAAAGTATGTCATAAAAGCGTCACCACAAAAGCTACAACAAAGTTATATCACCATGTGTGCTTGAAACTCTGCAAAAGCACATATATTGAAGAAAGTGCCGAAGCAACCAGCACTGATGCAACTGAGTCTGGCGTCTTCTTTTTCCAGAACAGCAATACGACTAAAACAGTCAAAAACAGAAGGAGATAACGTCCGCAGTAACACACCACACAGAGAAAGACATGGCCCCAGTGAGTGTGGTTAGAAGCCCGGTTTCAGAAAGATCATCGACACACTTGATCCAAGATATAATCTACCTAGCAGAGACAGCTCTACCTTTATATCCTAGTGGCATTATGCACAAAATGTGCACTTTAATTTAGTGTTATTTTGATGTGTCATATTAGTTACATCATGCATAAAAGACACTTTATTTGTTTTGAAATGACATGTTTGTGCCACTGCTTAATAACTGTTAATAAATACAGTTTTGATGAATTTGTTTAGTTGTGATTCACCCTTTTGGCATGAACGTTTAAAATCAGCATATATTAATGTAGTATGAACAATGTTTTAATGTAGAATCATCATACTGGCATAACTGTATGCATCAAAGTGTTAATTCAAGGCTAAGGCAAAATATCGAGATATATATCGTGTATCGTGACATGGCTTAAAAATATCGGGATATTAGTAAAAGGCCATATCGCCCAGCCCTAAGCCCATCCCATGTGGTCAGCACTGACTGAGCTCCCTGTGATATGGAGGTGTTGACAGGTAGCACTCCTGCGGGATTTGTGCAACCACAACAAACTAGTATGGCACTGCACACACACACAGGACGTGACGTGACAGACTGAGAATCTCGGCGACAATGTGGGATCCTCAACACATCAATAATGCAGCGTCCCTGACAACTGGAGGAATCAAACTCCCCGCGCCGTCTCACTCTATCATCCTCCTCTCTCCTCTCTTTCACTCCCCACTATCTCCCGCTCTCTACACCAACCCCCCCGCCCCCCAACCCCACCCTCACATCCATCTCAGTTCATTTTCTTACCCTCTCCTCTGCTACAGCATGAAGACCGAGCGTGAATTAGAAAGCGGACAACAGGAATAGCAGCTGCTGCTTTTTAGGCAACTTTGCTGGATAGTATCGAGAGTGACACAGTAACACATTTGGTCTTATGGGATAAAAATGCATCAGGACCACAGAAATGGATATAAGTGCATACATGCCACAGCTCTCTGTGTGTGTGTGTGTGTGTGTGTTTGTGTGTGTGTATCTGTGTCTACAGTAAACAAATATTCATTTCAGCTGTTAGCTGCCAGTGTATAGTTCAGTAGTTTAGCTGGCTTGTCATATCCGCCACATAAACAGAAATGTGCAAACACACGCATGCACGCACACACACACACACACACAAAATAAAATGTCTGTCATAACCAAAGAGCAGCATCTCATGGTGGCACAGCAGCCATCTGTAGCCATGACAGATGAGAGCTGCTGGAGACACTGGAGTGTGTACATACAGACACACAGAGAACAGAGCCGGAGGCCTGCTGGGTTTGGATGTCACTGCGATGCCTGTCACCAACTGCCATGCCATTGTATTGCCACATAAATCTGTATTGTCTGGCTCTCTGTGTGTGTGTGTGTGTGTGTGTGTGTGTGTGTGTGTGTGTGTGTGCCTGTTTTGTAAGCCCTTCACTGTCCTTTTGCACTGCCATTTTTGTAAGTGCGAGTTAAAGGATTATTACAACATGGCTACATCACCGCTTTTGAATGATGAGAAGTGCAAACATGACAACATTATTTAAAAGAAGTAACACAAGAAACACAAGTTACTGAAAGATCAGACAAGTTGTATACAAATTGTCAGATTAGCTAATGAATTTGGAAGAGAAACTCTGAACTCTAAAATGATTTCCCTAACTTTTGCTGAAAACTTCAACTTGGACTTCGAGTACTCTCTGCAGTGTTGCTCACATGGTTTTCTTGTGCAGTGAGGCATAGTTAATAACATTTCAGCTTTCTAACACATTATGAGTTTAGCTCCAAATAAAGTAGTTTAGACAATCTGGTTACATCGTTGGCTTTCTTCATGAAATGGTAAAAATCTGCACAAAAAAAAGGACCAAAGTTGTAATAAAGTGGAATATCTGGTTGCTCTGTTTTTACAGAAACAACACAAACAAATCCATTCATTGCACTCTGTGATTCTGTCTTCTTTCACTTTCTCCCTCTCTGTCTCTCATTCTGCACTTCTTTCCTGATGGCTGAGACACCGTCAACCATGTGGCTGGTCACAAATGCTAATGACGCATGGCTAACGCAAGACTCTCTCCCCTTTTTCTCTCAACAGTTCATTTTAACTGCTACACCTGCAATCTAAATGGATCTGACAAGTGCATGCACGCACGCACACACACACACACACACACACACATCACAGACATCAACTCATCCATATTATGCTGACAGCCGGTATTGCTCTGCAGAGAGATATTACTTAGCTGTATTGCATTGCTTGCACTTGCAGCAGAGAAAAGCATATTACTCACAAATGCCATTTAGGGCGCGAGACTGTGCCTGACTGCTCCAAACAAGCTGTGCGGAAATAGTTTCTTTCTCAGCTCTCATCCTGCGACCGACTGCTTCAGCGCACCGCATGGCGCTCACAAGTCACCAGCCGACTCTTTTGGCACTTCAGTTGCAGTGAGACGAACTCTTTTAGAAGGGTTTAATTCTGTAAGGCTGCTATTTTTAAGTAATACTTGTTTCCTTGGTGCTTTTACAAATGAGTACAAAACCATGGATGGGTAAATTTTAGAAGAATTTCCTTCCTGCTGTGATGTTAGTGATGTGTGTCATGGGGGGGGATGGGGGGGTGCAGTGTTGTCTGGGGGAATTCGGGGTGTGTGGATGGGAGGAGGGGGAGAGTTATGGATTCCCTTACATTGAAAGACACACATGCACGCTCTCCTTCGCCTTTGAAGGGAGGCGTCACGCGTGATGCCACAATCTCCTCATGAAATGGGAAACCAGAAAAGAGGATTGGAATATTGGAGGGAGGAAAGAAACACCCTATTTTTCCCCCCTCCCCCCCACCGACTGCTGCCAGGACAAGGCCAACGGGAGGATGAGACTGTTTGCCATCTTTTTTTTTTTCTCTTTCTCTCTCTCTCTTCTGTGTCACACTCACTTCCTCTCTCAGTCTATCTTTCCTTTTCTCTGGCCACCCTTCACGCCGCTGCTGGAGTCCCGTCGTCCTCTTTATCTCCTCTAGTAGTTTTTGTTTTCCTTCTCTATCGCTTGTTCTCTGTGTTTTGTTAACCTTCCATTAGCAAGTCTAATGTCAGGGCCTTCCTGGATGCCTCCTGCACGGCTCCCGACTCTGCGCTTTCCAGGCACTATGACAATGTTTTCCTCAAGCCCCATTAGTGCTTCCTCACACCACTAACAGCCATGCAGCACAGGGAAAGATGAGAGAGGGGGGATTACAGAGGAAAAGGGGAGAGAGAGAGGAGTAGGGAAGGAGTAGGGGGTGGGGGGTGGAGGAGGTTGTTGTATTGGGTGAGACTGAGTAGAGCGGACCGGGCAGAGTGGCTGGCCGAGTGAGAGAAAGGGGGATTAAGGGAGACTGAAGGGGGGCAAGAGGGGAAATGATGATAAAAAAAAAAAAAAGAGAGAGAGAAGCGTAGGGCGATGCTGGCGGGGGAAGGGAGTGTAAGGAGGAGGCTGGATCGGGAAGAGGACCGAGGGGTTGGGTGAGATATGAGGGGGTTGGGAAATGCGGGGCCTTTCCAATATGCCTGTTTAGCAAACATCATTTGCATAGAACCGATGCGGATGGAGTTCTGTGTCACAGTTATTTGCATACATTTGCATAAAATTAATCCCCTTCCCAATCTCTGCAGCGATTGTTTCTGATGCAGAAAATAAGTCAACAAAATGAACTGACGCATCCAAACAAAGCAAACATATTGACACAGACGCATGCTGGAAGAGAGCAAGAGGGGAGTTCGGGCTAGTGTGTATATATGTGTGTGTGTGTGTGTGTGTGTGTGTGTGTGTGTGTGTGTGTATGTGTGTATCTGTATATTTGAGGTCATACACTGATTGTTTAACCGAGGTCTTCCTCTTGGTAAACTACAATAAGTAACACCACCCACTCGAAAAATACTGCAAGTTTCTATATTTTTTCTTGATCTTTCTTTCTGAACACATACAGCTACAGACAACTTAACAACATAGTGTTCATAGCATAGCATAGCATAGGTATATTTAACCCTTAACTACCCACTGTTTGGGCAATAGGATGCTTAGACAATGTAGAACTTTCCACAAGCTACTAGTACCATAAAAACTCATGTCACTCTTAAGCCCTTCAACATTTTACACCCGAGATGTTTAACATGTCTGTGTTGATGCTTTGATGTTTTTGCCTGAACGTTTTGTCAGCTTTTAAACTCTACTTCCTGTCAAAACTGAAATTTCATATCAGCTGAATTTCTTATAGCAAGGAATGACAAATTTTAAACTTAAATCTTGAATCTGAACACTTAATATATGTATCAAAAGACAAGAATATTTTACTTTCGTTCGTTTCCCTCCACTGGCTCCCGGTGGCGCCTCGCACCGAGTTCAAAGCTTTGATGCTTGCCTTCAAGGAAACCAATGGAATAGCAGCATCCGACATTGTGTCGTTCGTCGGGCTGTATGTGTCCTCCGTTCTGCAAATGAGTGACGTCTGGTAACACCATGACTGCCTGGTGCAAAATCATGATGCAGGCTCTTTAAGATAGTGGTTTAGTGATGATAGAATAAGCTACTCAGGTCCATACAGTCTGTTGACTCCCCTGGTGCATTCAAGAAACACCTGAAAACTCAGCTTCTCTGTGAATACTTCAACATTTGAGCACTTTGTTTGAGGTATTTCTTACACACTTGTCTAGTTCTAGTTGTTTCTTCCTTTAACTAATAAAAAACTTCTGTCTAGTGCTCCTTCTTATTGCACATGTTCATGTTCAGCTGCCTGAGAATTTGTATCACAGATCTCTCTGAGTCACTGTCCTCTAACACTTGACTGTCTCGCCTCGTTATTAAGTCACTATGAACAGAAGCACCTGCCAATTTACAGTAAAATGTTTCAGTAACTGTGGTCATTTTCAAAAATAAAAGTAATTCAGCTACAATACACTGAACAGGGTGCATATAATCAGTTCCTAACTCACAAAGCATGACAACATCATAATATGCCGCGAGAATCCGCAAGTTCCTTGAAGATGTACCTGTTACGTATTTCGAGATCAAAACCGAGATCACAGAAATGCACATCCAAGGACAAATGCTTCTCCTTGGAAATAAATTCCTGGAGGCTCGATGAGAAGGGGGGGGGGGGAAGGAAAAATAACAACGACATGAAAGATTCCTTCACTAATCATTTTATCCTGCAATCAATTAAAACTACAGAGCATGAAATAATGTAGATCCTATTCTCAGGTAGAGTGGGCAATGATCAAATACATTTGGATGGTTTTGCATCCGTGCCCATGCACAGTGTGTGTGTGTGTGTGTGTGTGTGTGTGTGTGTGCGAGTGAAAGCCTAAAACAGAAAGTGTGTTTATAGTTGTGTTTCTGAGTGTGTGAGCACATCTGTGTGTGTGGCCATTGATCAAAGGCAGAGGCCCAGTTTGCCGGTGAGGATAGGAGCCAATTGATTAGAAATGGCTGTAATTGGAATCTAAATAAGACCCGCAGCATTGATCCCATCTCAGTTCTCAGCTCCTGGCTTCAGTGTATGTGGGTGTGTTGAAGGCCAGCCAGCCCATCTCCTCTAAACCTCCACCTCCTGCACACACACACACACACACACACACACACTGCCTTCCGCATCAATAATTACCAAAGTTAAAATTCTCACATCTGAACTGGAAGCAACTTGGATGATTGACTAAGCGGCCTACTTTTTATAATGCGCTGCCCATTTTCTCGCTTTTCGCTGTTCCACCTACTCAATGAAATGCAGTAATTAGCCAAAGTAGTGGAAAGTGATTGCACATGCCAACTGTTTTTCAGACTTGAACAATAGAGCAAATCAAGGTGATGGTAAATACAGTTGTGCAGAGTTACTTGTGCCTGGTCCACAAGCACAAAAATGGCTGCTTGAAAGCATGCAGACTTCCACCCACACACACACACACACACATTCCCCTACAAACAACCTCCACCAGCGAGATAAGGGCTAAATTATGGGATCTGTGAGTTGCCTGGTGAGAGCTGCGTCATGAAGACAGAATGCAGCAAGTAGCAAATGGCCTTTACACTGTTTGCGCCCGTTTGTTACTGTGTGTGTGTCTGTGTGTACTTTAATGTTTATTCATGCATAGCAGCGGGCACACAGAATAAGAAGGCATAGATTTACCTCTCTGCCATGTATTATTAGCTCATTCCCATTACTATTATATAAACTAATAGAAAGGAGACGTGCAATTAGATGTAATAGATCATTCAGATCTTCACAGTATGTATGCATTCATTTATATATTTATCAGTACATGCAATTCAAATCACATCAGCATTGAAAATAAATAAACACAGGAGCAATAATGGAAGTGTGGATAGTACAACACTGTCATAGAAAACAACTACACACATATACAGCAATGAAAACAAACTACACTAGTAGACACAGTGTGATCACAATGAAGAAGGCCCTAGTGAGTTAAAAGTGAGTAATTTCTATCACCAATTTAAAAAAAAAATCTAACATCTATATTATAATAAGATCGCCTCCTGCAAACTTATTAATAATTTGCAATCCTGAGTCCATCCCACATGACCACTGCCCTTTATAAATGCAGTGCTGTTACTAAAGTAAACCTACAATATTTATTATTTTGAATTAGGATTTATAATAATAATAATAATGAATCTTGCATCTATGGTAATTTGCATAATATAGCTAATGACCGAATGAGAAAGTGCCATAACCGGTGACACAGAGAGACATGGGAGAAAGGGGGTGTGCTGGAGGAGGCTGCTGTGGTTCCCATGTGAATGTTGAATGTGGGAAATCAGACGTAGTGCACCATGTGTCAGTTGGACTGACAGAAGTCCCAGCTGACATACATTACAGTGTTGCAGTTTAATGTCACAACCTTCTGTACATACAATAAAGCATGACCTTTATCGATGCCTGAGGCTGAGTGGCAGAACATGGAGCTTTCTCATAATCGATGACGGATGGTGTCTTGATTGTTTGCAGGTGAGTATTGGACATGTTTGTATTAGTCTGTGTGTGTGTGTGTGTGTGTGTGTATGTGCATGCGTAGCTGTATCTCCTCTTTGTATACACTACATGCATGCATTTTATTGTTGATGTAAGTATGTATGTTGATGAGTGTACTATATGTATGTATATCAGTTTGTGTGTGTGTGCGAGTGTGTGAGAGAATGTGTGTGTGTGTGTGTGTACCAGAGTGTCTGCTTGTTCGTCAGTCTCAGCAGGAGAGCTGCTTGAGCCTTAATGAGGCTGTTAATTAGTGTGCTTTAGAATGTACATCTAACGAGTGTGTCTTTTACAGCAGAGAGACACATGCAGACACATGCAGACACATACACACACACAGACACACACACACACACACAGACACACACACACACACACACGCACACACACGCACACACACACACACACAGACACACACACACACACGCACACACACACACACACACACACACACACACACACACACACACACACACACACACACACACACACACAGTACAAACAAGAAAAAAAGGCAGATGGACAACAGTATTTAGTTGTGCTACACATCTGGCAGACATCTCTCTTCTTTGGTGAAGGAGAGTGTGCATATACTGTATGAGAAGGAAATGGTGTGTGTGTGTGTGTGTGTGTGTGTAGTGAGTGTGCACTGTCTGTATCTGCTGTATTCACTGTGTTGAATGCAGACCAGCAGGAAAGATGTTGCTGGAGGCATTTCTCAGTGTGATGTGAGCTAACATCCTGGAAGTAAAGACCGTTCTGAGCCTTCTGCCATCGCTGCTCTCCACCATCTGTTTACACACACTCTCTACTCACATATACGGCTGCTGTCAGATTCAAGACTCACACTGCTGAAATGTATGTAGGGGTTGTTTTTTTATTATTATTTTTTTATTTTGAGGTACTGAGTAACATCCAGTCAGATATTCCAGTTGATGCCTGGGCATTTTGAAACTACACAACGTGTTTGTAATGGGTCCCTGTGGGCCCTTCGGTTATAAAAAAAAAACAATAGAGCACAGAAAGCACAATTCAATTCCAGTCAGAAACAATAAAACGTCAACACAGGAGGTATGCGGCTTTTGTCTGACAGCAGCACCATGATGCAATGCTGCTATATTCACTCTTGCTCTGTAGACTGAGCCAAATCAATCAGACTTCCACATAGCCACAGCTGGCATTAGATCAACTAATGCTTCATTCCTCATAGACACACTAGCATTGGATCTGTAGCTCTGCCTTCAAGTATTCATAAAGCCAGACGACCAAACATGCTCTTATGTTTATTTCATGCTTCCTATGTGTTTCGTGGACATTTCCCCAACTGTAAGTACATACGGCAATCATCAAACATTGAAATCATGTTGAACCATGATTGTCTGTCTTTGGATATTTAAAAAAAAAGAAAAAGAAAAAAAAAGGCTGCTAACAGCATCAGAAAGAGAGAGAGAGAGGGAGAAATAAACACACCAACAGATGGATGCAATATATGGAGAAAGAAAGAAAATAAAACTTAGATAAACACTCACAAAGCCACAAAAAAAGAAAAACATACAATGTGAATCAACACACAGTTCCGCCACAAACCGTCTACTCAACATAAAAGCAGGGCCGACTTCCCATAATGTCTTAGATACAATCATGTGGCCCAAACAGCACATTTATTATCCACAGTTTTGCAGCAGAAAACTCAAAGACAGTATATTCCAGCTCTCAAATCTTCTGTTCAGCACCAAGGACAGCTCCTCGACTGCTGCTCGCTAAGAACGTTTTTTTTTTTGGAAAGGATTTGTAGAGGCCAGATAGGCTCATGTATAAACTTGAGTCTGGACAATATGGGACTTTGTTAAATGGAATTCCATTTTCCAGCATGACTAGTTCCAACTTAATGCCTGTAAATGTAGCATGCAGGTCTTTTTCAGTCCAGAAATGAAAAATTGAGTATTATTGTGGGTCCCTGTGGGTGCACCGAACACACACACACACACACACACACACACACACACACACACACACACACACACACACACACACACACATATATATACTGCTACTGTTTGTCCACTACCCTCAAATCCCACGAGGAGGATTGGGAGACATTCTGTATTTTAAAGTATAATTCATGTGAAAAAAAAGTTACCACATAAACAACGGAGCGTCACAGCTTACAAAAGTGACAGTGGTGATGACAATAGTGATAAGAAGTTACTAACCTGTTCCAGGGGAAAGCAGAAAAGAGAAAAAAAGATTCAGTGAGACAATCATAAGACATATTTAACAGTGCTTCTTGTATCTAGTGTCATCTAGCCTTTCAATTTGTGGAACATTCATCTATTATTATTATTTGTGTGGTCTCCGTTGTCTTGTGTGAACTTTGAGCTGGATCCACATACATATGATCAAGATGGTTCACTCACATCAAGGTCGAAAAACAATCATCACAAACACTATTAGCAGGTAAAGCTGTAAACCTCCTCAGAAGAACAGTTTGAGTAGATATGAATACAGCTGAATACCCTTCTTCACTTTCAACATCCATCTTTACTGTGTAAGACTGGCTCTTTGGTGTCTGGTTTTGTATTGCTGTGTTATTGTTGTGTTTTCATGGCTGTTGTGTTTTTGTGCTGTCTTCCTACAAGAAGAATTTTCCCTTGTGGAACAACAAAGATCTGAATTGAAGTGAAGGTTCATAGTATCGGAAACCAGTCTTCTCCAGTGCAGTTCATAGGAGGAATTTTTAAAATCCAACTTCTCCTTTCATCTGGCGTCATGGTTATTAGCTCTGAGCTCAACTGAGGATGTTAAATATCTCAACAGCTTAGATAGCGAGGCCTTATAAATGATGACTTAAATATTTACAGATTGTCAAAATTATTTGCTTTCTGTCAAATGACTAATCGATTGCACGTCTAATTTTTTCGGCGCGAGTCTCATCGACCCATACGCGTTCACACACGCGTGCATATGCAATGGTTAAGTCATACAAAAACACAGACGTTAGTAAGGTCACCCAGACAGACTCTGATGAATATGTTCTCAAAAAATGGATGCATGCCAGAACTGCAGCAGAGGTACATCATTCCCTGGCGGTGGCCATGAATCACTCTCTTTACACACTTACACTCTTTTTCCCACAGACCCCCCCCACCCACACACACACACACACACTCACACACTATATAAGTACACCTATTCTTAAATGCCCAAACACACACACCCACAGGCCCTCCCCCACTCTTCCACTTTGCTGAAACTGTAGAAGTGTGCCCTTTCCGCATGGCGCCCTGCCAGCCACTCACAGCGCATTACCAGCATGTGACCCCTGCATGTGCTGAAAAAGGAAGCATTTAACCTCCTGCCCTTTTCTGCTGATGCTCTTTCATAGTATCTCATCCTATGTTGAATATGGACCAAGAGTCATCTCACTATTTTGCGTGTGAGGGAAGTGCTGAAGGAAAGTGGAAACATGTCTATGAAAATTACTTGAGAGTGTATGCGTACATGTGTGCACGTATGTGTATGTGTGTGTGTGGCGTTGACTCGCATGCCTTCTGAAAACTCTATGTTTCTTTCAAGTGTGTCTTTCTATTCCCATCTGTAAGCTGCAATGGATTCATTCCTGCTGTGGCGTTCTATCAGAGAGAACATCAATCTACGAGACTGACATTTAATCCCAAGCCTGGGCAAGTAGAGAAACACACACATATATGCCACATAGTGCACGCACACGCACACACACACACACACACACACACACACACACACACACAAAACAAACAAACACACACTATCAGCCGCATGCATACACATACAGACACACAAATCAAAAGCTGAGCATTGTGTGAGCGGTGTGGATCCTGCAGAGTGATGAGAGGATGTGATCTGAGCTACTATAGAGAGACAGACTGTGTCTGAAACGGTGAGAAATAAAGGTGGAATGAAAGAGAGGGGAAAAAGGCTTGGAGGGAAAAATGCTTCCCGCACCAATCTATCAGTTGCAACAGAATGGCTCAGAGATACAGGTGGTCAAGAAGAGAACGAGGAGCTGATGTATAGACGTCTGTGATCCGTTTCTCATCAGCAGGGATCCAGCGGACAACTTCAGCCTGCAGCTCTCTCTCCTCACACCAGACATGACTGTGACTCTACAGCCACGCCCACTGCTCCTCTTTACACCACATAACCACATCTATTCCACCTGTTCTGTCTCGCTCCCTTTTCTTTTTGTTCTTCTAGTTCTTGTCTCATTTTTCCCCTTTCCGTCTCCCCCATCTCTGTCTTGGTCTCTAATGCTTATGGAGGAAGTCATTGCAATGTCCTCATTAGCAGCGGTGACATTTTCTCCATAAGTACTTAGCTTTTTCCTTCCAATGATGATGACTTCTTTTAATAAGGTCACGCTGAGACATCCTTGTGCCCCTTTTTTGTGTCTGTGATCGTGCATTCATATGCACTAGTGTGCATGTGTGGTGGAACACAGTGAGAGATGTCAATATTGTTGCGATCATTACCAGATGCATTGACTATTAGCTCGTCACGAAGGGAGGAATAATGCACTAAATGAAGAAGGAGTAAAAGAAGGTTAGGGTTAAAAAACACATGGGAAGCTCTTCAAAATGGAGATAATGAATAAGCAGGACTACTGAGAGATGATAACTATTACTGAAGGGCAAAAAACCAGCAGGGCTCTAATCAATTTTAATTAGCACTGCGCATCACCTGGAGTCATAGTCATTTCAGACAGCGACAGAGCAAGGTCTGTCAGAGAGCACGGCCTTTTTTGTCACACACTGCCAACCTTCTCACCGCCACAGTCACAGTGGTGCCTCAGCAGCAATCCAGTCAACGGCTATAGTTTTTTCAATCCAGTTTAGAGGAAGCCCTGTCCCCCTTATCTCTTTCTGTATGACCAAAGACTCGATCAAATGACATAAGTCTTGATGGCTATATGGCACTCACTCAGATCCTGTAAACTACTGCAGCTATAGTAGCTTGGAAAATAGCAATATGGGGCACTGAATTTGGTGAACCACATGAGACAAGAATTAGCTAGCGTGCTATTTCTTAACTGCACCCATCTTGTACTTTCTGTGTCAGAGGTTTTTAAAAGCGGGAGACGGGTCTCCCCAGGGGGGCTCCAGGGGAGGCTCAGTGAATGGAGGTGAAAAAAAGAATACATTAGTTATTACATTAATTATCAAAACATGTTGAATAGCCTAAATGTGTGTGATAGTGATAATTCAGAGACAACAGAAGTTTTGGGGAATTTTACTGTTTTTCCAACTTTCCCAGAATCTTAAGCTTATAAATCTCTTCAGACAGATGTTTTGATGTATTTGGTTCAGTCTGAAGTTATGTCAAACAGCAACAGCAGGCTATCTTGGCTCAACTGTTGAGTGTCTCTGGGATCAAATAACAATCTTGATCCATGAATAGAGCAAAATTGGAAACTAAGTGGGGGTGAAGGGGTGCCTTTTTCTAAGCTCTGTCTGAGGGGAGGCCCACATCTTCACATTTCGAATACCCCTGATTTTATTTTACCTTTTGACAAGAAAACCTCAATATTTCAGAAATTCATGCCAAACAACATGTGTGACATGGGCTGTGCTGGGCTTCTGCTTCCTAACTCCATGAGAATGCATGAGAACGTCAAGGCTTTCGTCATGTGGAAGTGGGCGCGGTTTCATCTAAACTGGGTTGTAAAAACGACGCATTGTCATTATCAAGTCCCTCTCCAGTGAAGGTCAAAATCATAACATTTCAGTCCCGTCATTTCATTTTTACAGTATCACATCAAGCTGCAGTTTAAACTATCGTCTCAGTCTAAACTCTTTGAGCACCGTCTCCTGTCGGACAGAAAATGTAGACGTTCAATCAGTAGCAGCAGGAGAGTTTTTTACTATGATGTCATGTTTTGAGTAAAGTCCCTTTCACATTCAGAAGGTGAAAAAAGATGCTAAAAGATTGTTATTAATATGAAATTGATTCTGATAAATGATAAATGCAAGCGATTGTTACAGGACAGTTAATGAAGTCAACACCTTAAACAACTTTAAGATCATGACTACTCAAAGCATAACACTTTGTTTGACTTCTGTTTGACCTACATATACAGCAGCGTAATGTGGCGTAACGCAGACACACACACACACACACACACACACATACACACACACACACACACACACACACACACACAGCATTGAGTTGTGGCTTTATGAGTGGGTCTAAAGGCAGCTTACTAGTGATGTGAAAAACGCTGCTATGACTCTCTGACACACAAAGCTGCCAATCAGCTTTTTTCCTCTGTGGAAAGCACTCAAGAGGAAAGAAAATACGACACAGTGTCAAAATCCACTCATTGTTAGTGCTGTTAAAGCAGCAAACATTGTTGTGGGAAAAAAAAACAACACTTGGCAGTGACTTCTGTTGTAAACTCAACAGGTAGAGGTTTCCATTTTTAAGTACTGGGTGTTTATTGTAGCTGCTGTCTGACCTGTGTTCATGTGGATATCGTGTAAAAAAAGTAAAAGATCAGCTGAATAACAAACCTCTACAAGTTAAAAAAAACATTAATGCATGCAGTATATACGGCAGACTGCTGTATTATAAATTGTCTCTAACTTATACACGCAGAGTCTTTCTGCAGTGCAATTAAAACGATGATTGATTAAACAGAGAGGTGTAACGGCTCCCTGGTAGAGTGACAGCGACGAGGGTATGGAATCTGTTTCACTGTGAAGAGTGACACATTAGATGATTAGACAGCATGCTCATGACAGCTGCCACAGGTACGCACACACACACACACACACACACACACACACAGATGGAGAGAGATGGCAAACTTGGCTAGCTCAGTTACAGTACGCTGTAATAAAGGGATGGCTGGCAGTTACCTCCCTCTGAACATACACATACATACAAGTCACTACTAATAAAGACTCACAACCCAAACACACTGCTACAAAACTCCACCACAGCTAACATTTCATTAAAGGGCATATGGCAGTGTGTGTGTGTGTGTATGTATACAGATCAAGAGAGCAAGAGAGCAAGAGAGAGAGAGAGAGAGAGAGAGAAAGAGAGGGAGAGAGAGGGAGATTTGCCCTTAGGCTTTTCCTCTGATAAATACTTGCATTACAAGATTTTACCCACACGAACATACACAGAGCTTGAAAAAAGAATCCTGCAGACACATTTGTACAAAAATACAAAAACACCAGCACATATGCACACACACAAACACACACACACACACACACACACACACACACACACACACACACACACACACACATGCACACACAATATGGAAGGTTAACCCTGTAAAGCCTTTCCTAAGCACCCATCCCCACCAGGGAGTAACCATTACCAGCACCTCCTGCTGTGAAGGTACCTGCATGTACATTACAGACAGCGATAGTTAGAGAAAAGCACACAAATGCTGAGGTTGATAAACACAAACCTTCACTGGTTAATTCCACTGCTACACAGCCGACAAGGCGAGCGGAGATGATCATGCGAAAACAGCCGAATCACACAGCCAGTAATAGCATTTATGATGAGACGTCCTGAGGAGAGAAAAAAAGAAGAAAAGAAGAAGAGGGGGAGAAAAAAAAAATTACCACACATTCTCAAACACACTCACGTAGCAGTACAGACAATACTATCAGAGACTGGGTGTCTGATAGTATTCATGAGCCATCTCTTTAGTAGCCATGTATATGTATGAAGAGGTGGCAGTGAGGCTTTGGGACAGTGGAGTCACTGAGGGGGACGTTAAGTCTCTTTATAGAGACTGTCACAAAGGCCCAATCCCCCACATTAGGAACAAAATTGTCTTTTTTATTGCGGGCGATTCGTTTCACATATCTATCTGTGCAGCTCCACCTTACATGAATCACTGCCATTTTTAATCTGCGCCGCATCTTCAGGATAAAAATACTGTAAGTAAGAGCACAATCTCTGCACCAACACATTTTGAATGGACTTCTCTACCATATTGTCTCTTAATGACTCCTCTCATCTCTTTCCTTTCTCCTCTTTTTAAAACTAGCGTCATTCAAGGCTTTTTTAAAACTGTTCCCTAAGGGTTTGGTTAACACTCTGTAACACATAAGCGCTTCCCTGGCTGTTGTTCACACGTTTCCAAAGACAAGGTGCAAATTGAAGTGGCGTTGCTTTTCCTCTGATAGTCTGGCGCTTTTTGTGAAAACACCACCGAAACAGCTAACACATTAGCGATTATTAGCCTGTGTTTCCAGACCAAACACAGTCAGCCTGAGATGTTCCTATTAGGCTCAGTCTGGATAAACACAGGAAGAAAAAGCAGACAGTTCCAAACACACATGCATCACGTAGATGAAAAAAAAACAACACACACACACACACACAGAGAGATCCACACAATTAATGCATTTTCATTGGACTGAATCACTCTGTCACACACAGAGCACTTCCATATCCCTCTTCCATTCAGTTTCTATTTCATTATGTGTCTCTGGAAGTGTTCTCTTACTCCAAAGTGGTCCTTGTTGCAAATACAATTAGTCTATCAGCTTTTAAAACAATGGACCCGACGTTGTCCCTGCTTTTCATTTTGTGTTTTATTACAATACACTTGAGATTAAATTATACTCTTTATTTCCATTTCCTCTATGAGGTCTGACCTTCAAATGTATCGGCACAGATCACAGCCCAAAGCCTGATAACACTAATATATCCTTTTTGCCTATTTGCAGGGAAATTACTTGCACCGCAATATTAGAGAGAGAAAATGAGATATATAATGAAGCAGTGATCCAAAGTCTATCATAAATATTGCCAGGGCCAGGACTTCTATTTAAATCCCTTCAATTTAGTGCTACGTAGGAAACAAATTGGACTTGAAGTTGTATTGGCACCAAAATTGACAGCCACGATATCCTAATTTATTTAGTAAGCCCTGTTAGTAAGCAAGCATATTAAAAAAAAGTTTAAAGGTTGAAGTGTCCTCTAAAATAAATGTTTATCTTTTATAAAGTTGAAGCACTGGATTACTGAAACACTGGATTACTGATTACTGAGTCCTCTAAAACCTATGGGACACAGTTGAGACCACATTTCATTGCTCCTTTACCCTCAAATCTCCAGCTTACAACCAATTACTTCACCTTTCACCCCTCCAGCCAACATCAATGAATCACTACTCTCTGCCTGATCACAATCAGTCCTCCATCCAAACAGGCAAATCTCAACCCAGTGGAACAATCACGAATCTGACCCCGTGCAGCATTTAGACGAGATCAGGCCAAAGCAGGTTTGAGACTGTGTTGCTGTCGCTGTGGCCCTGACCTCTGACCCCTGCCCTATGATCTCAGGTTTGATTGACTCTGGGCTAGAGTCATAAAAAAAGATAGAGCGGCTTAAAGGTAGATTGCATACACACACACATCCACACCCACAATTCCAGATCCATATCAGTATTGGAAACAATAAAATGTATGGATTATATATAATGGATTACATTTATCTGCTGTGTTTCATTTCTATAGTCCGTATTTTGACCATCATGGCTTTTAGTAAACATTTTTCACATCATCTTTGTTCCCTTTGTAAGACTGAACATAAATGTGAAATCTGTTAAGTATTATAAGTTTTTCCTCCATGGACTACAGGGATTTCGTTTCGAAAACTGACATCAAACAAAAGTTTTGCTCATTTCTCCAAGTTCACCACAGCAGCCTTCAGAGATTTATTTTCTATATGAGGCTGTTATTTTTGATTTGTTTCATTCTGAAGCTCATTAATGAAAAAGCTGTTTCGCTAAATAAAATGAGTTGGAGAGATTTGTTATGCACAGAAAATGGTTACATTTACACATTAACAAGTTGAAACACAGTACAGCAGTGATTAATAGCCAATAGCCACATTGGCCATAAATACTTTATCTCATCTGAAGAAGTGTCAGATACTTCTGTCTCATCAGTCTTTTTTCGTGGAAGACATTTTGACACATTTTGAGTGGGAACTGCAGATTTTATAAACCACAGCAATATTTCAGCATCCGATAGACCTTCAAATCCTCAGATGTGTTTACTCAAACTGACTTCTTCCTGGATCATGTTTTATATTTACTCTGGACCTGAAGCAACACCCACCAATGCTGCCCGCTGCATTCTTTAAACTTAGATTTTTGGGGTTTTTTTTATATTATTCTCATAAAAAAGCTCATATGGAAAGTACCCATTGTAGCCTGCTATGTTTTGAGCTTTTCTCCATAATAATAATAATAGTCTATAATAACTGTGTATGTTAAATTGCACATATTCAAATTAAATATGACTATGATGAACAGTTAAGGTGTTTGACTGTGTCGTCCCTGGTCTGTGTCTTGTCTTAGTTTTGGTGGTTCTGAACACAGCATTGCTTCATACCGCATGCAAGCATCTCAACAAAAACATTCTCATAAGAGCAGTAAATAAGAAAGTACATTTCACAGATACACACAGAGGCGTTGTCTTGGCATGCTCACAAATCCTCTCATCTTCTCACACAACAGAGAGAAGATATAAATTATGTGTGTGGGCAAAGACACACACACACACACACACACACACACACACTCACGAATACAGACAGAAGTGACTGATGACTTGGTTCAGGTGATGTGAGACTGGCCGGGATAATCCCAGTGCCCCGTGTAATCTCAAGGGAATCACACTGAGGTAGCAACAAACAACATAACATAGACCCTGATAGTACTCATGTGGGGTTATTACAAACACGCACGCACACACACACACACACACACACTAGAAAAATACACTGAAGTGTAGAGGGTAGTGATGTAGTGTGGTATTGTCCCGAGGGGAGAATAGGATAGTACAGAATCAATAAACTCAGAGGAGGTTTGTCTGTCTGATCCTCCTCAAACAGACACTAAATACAACACAATAAACCGGCACACATAAATACACAAGTGTGCCAACACACACACACACACACACACACACACACACACACACACACACACACACACTCTCACGCTGTCTGTCTGTCTCTCCCGCTGTCTTCCTCTCCAAGGACATGTAGCTGAATCCACCCACTGTGAGGTTGGGGTGTTATAAAACATGCTGTAGCCTTGAAGCTCAGCGCTGCATTCTAATAACCAGCTAATCCAATCGGGTCAAGCTAAAAACAGACCAAGTTTCAGGGCAAAACTTTGATGCTTTGTCTGGCTGATTTAGACTCTCATATTGCATACTGCCTGGGAGAAAAAGCTAATGAACAGCTCCTCAAACTAAGATAAATTCTTCTGTCTCTCACAGTAACTGATAATACATACATTGTAATTTATGTAATATTCTATAGCGTTCAAGCACGGCAGAATCATTAACCGCACCATTACACCTAAAGATAACACGGACAGTTTGGTTCATCCGCCAGCCGTTTGCCATCTGTCTCATCAAACTCTGTGTGTGTGAGAGTGTGTACACAGGCAGAGAAGAATGAGCATGTGTTTGTTTGTGTGTGTGGGTGCACATGTGCAGCAGACTGTCTATGTTTTGTTTCATTGCTTACTAAAATGTGTTTCTAATGGAAATCAAATATATTTCATTAAATAGTTCTTAAACTAGATCAGAATTTACTAAATGTTTTCTGTGAGACAGTATGCATGTATGTGTGTGTGTGTGTGGGGGGGGGGGGGGGGCTGTTGTTTAGAAATGCATAAAACCAAGTGGCAAAATTTTATCATGCTGCTATTTGTGATGCCCATCTGTGCATCAACACTGTTATAACACACTCTCTCTCACATGCCAACACACGAAAACAGTTCTGAGATGAATCTGGAAAGGAAAGGTTGTTCTCTCTCCATCTCTTCCTCCTCCTCTCACGTCCCATCATTGACGGACATCCTTGATTCTGAAATACTCTATCGAGCTGCAAATTGATGAGGCACTACTGGCTACAGCCAGTGCACAATGAAAGACACACTATAAAATGTAGCAGAGAACCAGCTCTGGTAATAGCTTTGGGGGAGGAGGGGGGGCAAGCACCACACACTCACACGTATACAAGCGCGCTCCACAGCTATTCATAAGGATGCAAGGGCAATTAGATAGCTGTCAGTGTCGATGAGAGTGCCTTTCTAGAAGTACAATGTGTGGTGAAAGAGAGGAGATGAGATCTGTCTATAAACCAGTGAGGAGAGAGAAAAAGAATGGAAAAGAGGAGAGGGGAGGGGAGACAAGAGAGGAGAGGAGAGGAGAGGAGAGGAGAGGAGAGGAGAGGAGAGGAGAGAAGAGAAGAGAAGAGAAGAGGAGAGGAGAGGAGAGGAGAGGAGAGAGGGGAGATGAAGGAAGAGAGAAGAGGAGCTTGGAAAACCAGGTTTGTTGTGAGGGAGGAATGAGTGAAGGGAGACTAGAGATGTAAAAAAAAAAAAAAGAAGAAGAAAAAAGAGAAGAGTAAGAAATAGAAGAGAGTCTCTCTTGCTCAGACAGGTAAATTTGTCTCCTACGCAGAGCCTTCACAAAGCCACTCAAAAGACATTCTACTGACCTTTGTGGTTCCTATAGCAACACAGAGCACAGGCCATATTTGAAGTAGGAAACACATAAAAAGCACTTTTACTCAAAAAATGATTCCACAATTTTGCTCGACGGCTATTAGTTTAGCGTACTAAACATCTGACCAAGTATGCAACATCATCAACTATGTATTTCCTGTGTGGATAGACTTATATATTGGTTATGTTGTATTAGTTTGTTTTATGTATGTTTGATATTGTAGCAGGAATAATGATGAATGGAGGGTAGTACTGGACACATATGAACCAGGCTTTCTAGTAGAACTAACAACAATAGATGGGATAATACTACTATTTATACTACTAATACTACTACTGCTACTAATAATACTACTGCTACTACTAATAATAATAATAGGAAAGTTTATCTCAATTAAACAGAATGCATTTTGTACTAATTTGTAAGGTTTATTTGATCATGTTGATCACTTGTCACATACTGGATAAGGTTAACTTATCCTAAACTTCCCAAAAATCCAAATGGTCCTATCTTATGAATATTACAAGTCCAACATTCATGAATGCACGGAGCTCGTTAAAGGAGTTAAACCAAGAAACTTCATCTTCTGGTCATTGCTGAGCTCCACATCACATCTAGTTTCAAGTAGTGCAGCAGTTTGTTGGTTAACTAATTTTGATACCATGTTCTTTTTAAATAGTTGATTTGAACTTCAAACATTGTTTTGGTTAAAGTTAATGAGATGCAATAAAGTAAAGCAGCTTAGTCCACAGTATGACTCTCACTATCAAATGGAAGAGAAGAGGAGGAAAAGACTTTACTATAATTGGTTCATTAGAATTGGCTGAGGCTGTTGGATCTCTTGCACACAGCAAATAATCCATTCGGGCATGCATGCACGCACATGCATGAACACGAGCATGAACACACTGGTGCGAATGTGCAAGCATGTATTGTGTGCACAGACGTGGACAGACACACACTAATACTTCAAACAGGCTTGGATTATACAACCCAGTCTCTTGTGATGAGGAAAGACAGTTTTAGCTAATGCATAACATTAACTTTACCCCATAAAAATGCACACGCACATACTAACTCATCTGCGCCTGCTTTTTAACAACCATTATCTTTGATGCATACGAGAGATTAAAATCAGTTCAAATCTGTGCGGCATGTGGTGTGAATATGTGTCTGATTTTGAGTTAAAAAAAGCGGAGGAGATTATAGAGACACATTTAAATAGACACAGTCTGCACTGAGGCGAGGCGAGGCTTCGTTTGTATCAGTGTCAAAAAAGAAGCAAAGACACTCAGGATTCAGCTGTTCCCTCTCATACGCGCTCTAGGGGTTATTGTTGACATCCTCCTGTGAATTAATTCAATTTGGAAGACAGCGTTAGCATTGATGAAACTGGGTTAGCATCGACGTTAGCATTCAGCAGAGAACAAACGTCATGATTACCAAAGCACACGCCGCAATCGCTAACCCCATTTAGATATACAAGGGCGGCACTAACCTTATTCAGCGGCATTGCGGCAGCTAACCTTATTCAAAGTGAAACCCACATCTCTTAAGACCCTTTTAGCAGCCACGTGGAGATGGCTAATTGTGCTCAGGGGCTTTTTAGATGAGAACTTTGTGACAAGGTGGCTTTTTAATTCAACCCCTAAACAAGTGAGATCTGTTTTCCGCTTCTAAAGCCTCGCATAGAGCTTCAGTGCCATTTCCTGCATCTGCACCTGTTTGTCTGACATAGAAAGAGAGATAGAGACAGTGTGAACATATGATTATGTTAAAGTGCCATGTACAGTACATTACTTCCATATATTCATTTCCATCCCTTTTTTCCATTTTGCTTCCCAATGTTTTCTCTATCCCTCATCTCTCCGTTCTCTTCCAATCTGTTCCTCCCTACTCTTTGCTTCACAATTTTCACATTCGAGATGATTTGGCTTCATACCAAAATGATTGCTTTTCCAATTTGACTCAAGCAGCTCCTCTATTTTTTTTCCCCCTCTCATATTCCTCATCCCATCCTTCTCAGGAACATGTGCACTGTCCACAGCTGTTTGTATGGTGTAACATTAGGAAAGGCTGTGAATTAGTGATAAACAAGTGTACACAAAAACCCAAATATGACACCATACATTTGTCAACATAAGGCTATGAATCAAATGGAAGGAGGCGGAGGGCAAATAAATGACTAGGTTTATTAATTTAAAGACATTTTTTAATCTAAAAAGGGTCAAAACTCCAGCAACACTTGTAGTATATCGAACAACTTAACTGTTAGACTAATGGCTTTTCATCAGGGTCATCATGAAACACATTACAAACAACTTTTAAACAGCATAGGTATGAAGCAGAATCATTTAGACACGTATCAGCCAATGGGGTATCTAGAAAGATGGACATTTTTATCAGAATAATCTTGTAATCCTCTTACAGAGCTTTAATGTGTCTCTTTCTTACATTTACTCCTTTTGAAAAACAGCTGAAAAACACATGCATTATACTAATACTATGCAAATATAGAAGAGATCCTCCACATTTATAATCAGTTCAGTCAGACTAACAAAGAAAACTGGACATTCACATGTAAATTATGGGCTAGCTACTTGAGTAAACCCGCTATTTGGTTGATTGTAAATTACCCTCTGCCACATTTAAGTACCTGATTTATCAACTGCAGGCATTGCCAGTGTTAATCTCCCACATCAGTTGACCAGCATGGCTTTTCTTTTCGCGAAGCTGCATCACAACTCCTGGTAAAAGTGTTCTCAGGCTAAGAGCCAGCATCTCTTAGCTGCTCTCTGTAATTTGATTTACCGGCCCTGTGATTGGATTACAAGGCTGATATCCATGTCCAAGTTAGGAGAGTCATGTCTATTCATTTGGTCACACACACACACACATATACACACACACACACACACACACACACACACACACACACACACACACACACACACACACACACACACACACACACACACACACACACACACACACACACTTGTCATAACTTGAAAATAGTCAAATACTTTAAAAACTTACTCATCTCACCTACTGGCACAGCTCAATACTACAACTGCAGTTAAATTTGGGGAATTACTTTAAACTCTGACATGAAATTCTTTATTTGCAATACAACAAAAACATTCCTGTTGATTAGTGTACACAAAGACCCACACATGCTAGAATACACACACACACACACAGTGTAGGCAGGCGGCGCAGCCTTGATGTGGATTTGATTGCAAGCTGCTGTGTTTATTAGATGAAGCAGATGAAAATCCCTGTTTCATCTGAATAATCCTCTGTAGCGCTCACACTCTGTACATTAAGCTTATCCCTTCCCTCACGCGAGAGAAACACAAGAAATATACAAGGGTGGAACAACGCCCACACACAACACGCTCACCTGCAATATTTACCCAGCATCATGACAAACATTGCATTTAGATGAAGGTCATTTCCATGCTTTGGGAATTCTCAACGATACAAAATCTCATTGGCACCAATGATTCAAAGAACTCATTCAATTCACTGTGATGTTAAAACTATTACGTTATTGCAGCCTTATGCGGGGATTGGGCCTCATGTAGCGTCATTTCATATATAGATCTGGCAGCAGGAGATTTTTCAGACTGGCATATTATGTATTTAGATCTTCCTCCACCCTCAAATTCAGATGCCAACATGAAAAACTGTGTAATTCCTGGAGCCAAAAGACTTTTGAGAGCTTAATTGGGATCATCCAGTACATCAGAAATGCTTAACAGTTACTGGTCTGTAACAGCCTCAGTCTCTCCATCTCTTCCTCTACAATCATTATCTCAGTCATGACGTGATGATGAGAGGCAGCTGTACATAAACATATGACTGCTCTCTGACCTCGTCACTGCTGCTCGACGTCCTCCTTACACATAAACACAAACAATTTAACACGCTGGAATAACACAGACTAAACATGACACATGCCAGCTGGAGAAATGAAACAATTGCTATTTAGAGACGGACAGTATATAACAGTCACATCTTCCACTGCCTCTACTGTGTTGCTCTCCTTCTGTCGTCTGCGGTCTTCTTTGATTCTATGCTCTTGGCAGTCATCCTCCCTCCTACTGCTTGACAGGAGAAGAGTGGCAGCCATTTGTAATGCTATTAATAATGCGGGTAGAGGCCTACATACTTGTGTTTAAATATGCCTGTATATGTACTTTTGCGTGAGGATGTACGCACATATACACTGTATGTACAGCTATCAGTGAGCACTTCATTCAATCATTAAATCAGCCTCCAGGGCCACATAACCAGTAAGACAGACAGACACAGATGCAGAAAGCTCCTGCCAGTTAACTTGTGTTAAAAGTTTGTTTCTGTGAATGTGTGTGTGTGCATGTGTGTGTGCACGCGCCAGCTAGACCCCTTGCAGATTCATGACTGGAATCAGTTCTGTGAGTCATCATCGAGAATCACTGAAGGCTTCCCCGTCAATCCTTAAGGCCAAACGGAGCAACCAGCCAACCCACACACACACAAACACAAACACACACAGACACAGACACAGAGGAAGGAGCTGAGTCACAGTACACCCACTGTCTGTATACTTTTCCTCTGATTAATAGCTCTGATCACAGGACCAGCAAATGCACGTTCAAGTCTCACTGGAGGGGATGTTGACTCCTCTCCATTGATTTCTGATGAAAAGCTAATTGTCACATGTCCTGTTTGAAGTGACACACACATCTCCAGCGGATAAAATGCAAAAAAGAGTACATCAATCATCTGTTAAATGGCTGCATGTGACCAGTTCAACTGGTGAATAATACATGTATGTAAAATTCAACAAAGACCCAAATTAAATGACTGTCAAACACCAAGGACAACAGATATGTGCAAAACATCACTACAACATGTTTCTTTTATGATACAAACAAAGATGTGTTATTTCAGTCATCACAGATAACTTACAAAAAGCAGAACAGCTTGTCCAGAAATACTGTCATAATACTGTCTAATTATACGTATCAATAACACATTACCAGTATAAAAAAGTAACATCATATTCAGAGTTTACAACTAAATATAGCAGATTTGCAGGATTTTGCAGTCTTTTATAAGCAGCAATGAAAGCATGAAGAAAGATATAGTTTTGGCTTAAAGTGTTCTAAAGGTCATATATGATTTAGGAGCAGGGCTATGTTAGATATATCACAGATATATGTTGTCCAATATGTGCTATATATACAGTATATATATATATATATATATATATTTGACCCCTTTTTTAAATCCAAGTTTAATATACAGTATATGTACATATTTATTGTATTGTTTTTTATTAGCCATTTCTAATTATTAACTCACAGTAAAGTTGAATATTTCTATGCACTGATGTCATTTTAGAATAAAGTTTCTTGGTAAACTGTAAAATATGCCTCCATTAAATATCTTTGTCACACTTTTTTGATAACCACTTCTGAGGGATTATTGTAAAAAAAAATAGACCATCACTGTAACAACAAGCCTTTGCAGGCTAATTTTTGGCCGATTTTAGGCTGAAGTAACACTGAACACTTAAGTAACACATTCTGCAAGTTTTTGTTGAGTCTTGACCGACCCGTTGAATCTCAGTCCAATTGCAATGCTTTGATGTGGTGTTTTGTGACATTAGCCTCCACGAAACCCATCAGAAATCTGCATAATGTCAAAATATTCATGACCTGAAAATAGTATTATTTTTATTGTGCCTGTCATTTTGGAGAATTCAACCATACAGTGGTGACACTATAATTTATATTCCAGTTTTAAATTTCTGCCACTTGGAAAGTTTATACACATGTATAAACATAAAATAAACATGAAACCAGCACCCTCGCCATCCTGATACTGAAGCGTGAAGTCTGCGTCCGCATATGAGGAGGAAGGTAGTCATTTGTAAGACTGAGGATAGGGGGTCTCATGGGCTTTCAAGCTATGAATAATTCAGATTCGCACGCTACGGGGTTAACTCGGTCACTTCAACTATACCCAGACACACACACATACATGCACATGCACGGTGCGCTTGCATACACAACAACAAAATAGCCACCAGGGACATACACAAGCATAGGCACATACTGTGTATGGTACATGAAAATGAGCATGCAAACCCACACAGTTGTGCACACATACACACACACAAAAACATGTTCCATGCCATCCCTTCACAAATGAGCACAGCATACACCCAACTCCAACACCAGTGTAACATTAGTGTTTCCCAACTGTCTTCTGCAGCTGCTTTATTTGCTTTGAGTCAATATTTTCTTGGAAGGAGAGCCGAGTTGACCTTTCACCTCAACCTTGGTGAGGTTGACCACTTTCACCACAGAAACCCAGTGACTCAGGGCTTTTCTGCTTGTTGCTTAGTAACAGAGCACAGCGGCCTAAAAAACACTGTCTAAATCCAGACATCCCTCGCTCGCTCTTGCTCTCTGTCTGCCTCATTCACTCTGTTCCAACCAGCGTGGCTTTTTATCACTTCATCTACACACTGATTAAGTGATAGGTGCAGAGAGTGAGAAGTAGAGGGAGGAAGAAAGTAGAGAGCAGGTTCTACTCTAATTACTAAAAGCCATTAAAAGGAAAAGACACTGCAACAAGTTTGTAGTAAATGTGGGAGCCATTTATCTTTCTTTCTTGGACACTCTGCTTTCAGAAACCCTGACATCTCTCCCTCTGCTGCCATCACTCGTCTCCATTCAGTTTCATCACATTAGCTTCTTATCCCTGCTGGAATACATGAAAAGAAAGAAGACGCAGAAAGAAAAAGAACATAGCGTGTCCCACAGGGAGTAGAAGAGGAAGTAAAAAACAGGAAAGAAATATGCAATATGTGGTGAGCAGAGAACAGATGACCCATCTCACCTTCTTTTCTGCAGTCTTTTTCTCCTTTATTCTCTCTTACTTGTGTGTGCGACTGTTCGCTGCTCTGACTGGAGGAGACGGCAAAACAGTGTGTACAAAAAAACCCACTACTATTCATTTCTCCTCTCCATCCCTCTGCAGGACATACATATTCATTTAAGATCCCCGAGTGAGTGTTTGTATATGTGTGTGTGTGTGTGTGTGTGTGTGTGTGCGTACACATGTGTATGTACATGTGGACCCGCTGAGGCAACTAGCTGAGTAGCAGGATGCATAATCTACATTCATCAACTCAAAGATCATAATGAGTTGATATCAACATGCAAATTGGGATTGTGACAACAAACCCTAAGCTGGGGGACTTGGACCTACCCAAAACACACACATGCAAACACATACAGAGGAGAGTTTGGCCTTGTCAAACATACAGTAGAACCCAATACTCAATACAATAGCTGATATTCATTATAAGAAATCTAAGAAGATGTGCTTATGAGATGATAAGGAGGTGTTTGTTTGTTCTTGTGCACATTCCTATGTGTGCCTCATGTGAGAGAGGGTGTGCTCATGTGCATATATGTGTATAAGTAGCATGTTCCTGTGTGCAGTGATGAGCTGTGACTCTCACTGTGCTATGGGACAGTGTGTGATAATAGGTGTAACATCACACCCAGCTTCAGTCCAAACTTCCTCAGCTGTACCCAATTCTTCCTGTCCGTAGGGAACAGCATTAATCCTAGAGACTCCTACTCTACAACACCAGCTCTTCACAGCTTCCTTTTATCCACCTTCTTTCCAACATCTCACTGCAGTGGATAAAGTGGATGTTGCTACCAAGGGGAACAAACATTAGCTGGCAGTCAACCTCTCACTGACCCCTTCTCTAAAATGGCAACAAGAGCAGTTCGTGTGTCAGAACAAGCAAAGCACAGACTTTGTATCAATCACAGACAGTAGAGGAATGAATAAGGAAACATAACATGCTAGAAACACACAGCTCTATTGTTGCAGCAGCACGACAACGGCGACACAAGCAGCACTCGCACGTGGGGGGTTCATTCAAATGAGGCAGCGGCAAAGTGAGCTGTTGGTATTTTGGTCAAAAAGTCTGGCGCAAAGTCACTCTGTTAACACCCTGGCTCATCTCCAATAAATAAAAGACATGGTGAAACTTAAAAATGAATGTACTGTATGCAAAGCGTGATGCGAGGGAGAGCCTTGTGTGCTTCTGTAAATACATCTGATTAGACAATTACGCTGTGAATAGAACGGGGGAGGTAAACCATAAGCAGTTAGCGAGGATAACATGTATTTTCTGCCAAAAAAAAAAAAAAAAATCCTCTCAGAAAACAAGTAATCTTGCAGATACTCTAAGTCTGAACCGGAAAAGGTTCACACACACACACACACACACTCACACACATGCACACACATATTTATACACTTGAGGAGAAGAAGCACATGATTTGTTTGTGAGGGGTGAGGTCAGTTGGGGGAGACTGCTTATAGGGATGCGTATGTCATTCTTCAGAAAAGAGAGTTTGCATAAACATGTAAATTACAACTCATACATACACATGCGAATGCACAACTAACAAAAATGAACAAGCAAAAAAAGGCCCGGGGGGCTGTGATTGGTTGGATGAGATATAGACTGCAGCGAGCGGCTTTCAGAAGAGCTACTTCAGTATCCTAATGGCACAGAGAAAGGGTTCATTTTGATTTGGTACACAGGCATGCCCGTACAGAAGGGGAGAGACAGGCCCTCAGACTGACAGTTTCCATTGTGGGTGGGTTGTGGTGAATTTGCATGTGCTGTCACGGTGATTTCACACAACTTAACCTGTATTCCTCCCTCTGTGATGGTGCAGAGCCGGCAGAGAGAGGGGGCCTGATGAGATGGAACACTTGTAAATGTCTCCTGTTTGAGGAGCAACAATCTCTCGGGAATCCTCTCTCTTGCCTCTCTGCGCTCTGCGTGTGTATACGGGGTTGTGCGAGTGCGTGTTTGTGCGTGTGCGCCGAATGAATTGAAAGCTCGCAAGAGCCCTTTCATCTATTGTGTTCGGTTTGGAAAAGTGGCAATTATAATTTTAGTGGAGGTGACAACATTTTGCAATTATTCGGCGTGTGTGTGTGTGTGATCTGAAGTAAATGCCATTCTTAAAAGCAGCAGTCAGCTCCGGGCCACCGATGAGCTCGTCTTGTCAGCTACACCAGTGGATGTTGGTGGGAATGGGGAGGGGTGGTGGTGGTGGTGGTGGGGGGGGGGGGGTTACTGTGTGTCAAGAGGAGAGAGTCAGAGGGATTGAGACAGCAGTGTTAGAACAGATGAGTGTTAGAGGGGTAAAATGTCGAGGAGATAAAAATAAGAAGCTTTTTAGATAGATTCAAAGAGGTGTGCTTTCATACCTCTAACCACTGAATTTGTAATAGTTTCACAAATTCACAGAGTCAAAGTTCAAACATCTTAATAAGTAAAAAAGCATTAATATACTTTGCTGCTTATTAATATGATTGAACTTGATGACCTCTCCCTGTTCTAAGGGTGAGGCATCCAAGATGGCTGGAGCAGCATCAACTTGGTGTGACTTGCAGATTCTCTCAGGTTTATTTTCAAACTTAACTCCACCGCATGTCTAAATACAACAAGAACACATCAGCAGAGTATAGAGTCGAGTATGAGGAGGTGCAAATGAGCGTGAAAATCAATTTTTAGACAATGAAGTTCAACTTGGAGGACGTTGCTCTTGGAAGCAGTGCTTGAAATTATAGATGCATCTTGATTCTTGTTTTGACTGTTTCTGAAGTCAACAACAAGCAGAAAGGCTTGAAAAAACTTTGTTGGAGTGCAGCGCTCTAACCCTGCCGTCAGACTCCCTTAGTTTCTGTCCCCTACCGTCAACGGCCGACTCCAAAACAAACTCAGCATAAATGTCCTCCTTCTCAGCCCTCCTCTTCATCCTTCTTAAAACAACATGCATAAACAAATTCAAAGTGAACTCCAGTCCCTCCCTGAGCACTGTCCACCATATGGCCTGAGGAAAAAAAAAAAAGTTTTAACATTCAATTTCCATTCCAGTGCATTCATTAGTATTCATGAATATGCAAATCCAACTGTCCCAGTTGCCATAACGATGTGGGCTCCCACTGGGAGGTGTCAGTGTTGTCAGGGGAGGGGGGAAAAAAAAGCCAACGCCCTTCCGGGTTGCTAGGACAGTGTGTGTGTGTGTGTGTGTGTGTGTGTGTGTGTGTGTGTATGTGTGAGTCAATCTAAAACAGATGCTCTTGTATATTTATGACCCGTTTGACTGCTGTTTCAGAGCGCTGGGAATAAGACCAGTTCCACAGTTTCATCCATACCCAATCACTTACTCACACACAAACACATCACTGGGGTACGTCCAGACACTTTGAAGGACTCATGAACAACCTTAAACAGATCTAAAGCTACCAGGTACAATGTAAAGTAAATAGAAATCTCTGCTGTGAAGAGTAATGAATGAAATGAAAAAGTGTGACACTATCAAAGGCAAACTGATCCACAATATAGTTTCTTACCTGGTACTGTGGAGAGAATTGGAGAGCGACATGGACACACTCACACACACACAGTCAATACATATGCAAAGTTTCTCTGTTGGAAGTAGCTGTGTCAGCAGCTCTAGTGGCTCACTGCAAAATGAAGGGTAATCTCTAGGTAGAGAGTGCTTAGGGCACGGAAATACACACACACACACACACACACACACACACACACATGCCCTCACCCACACTGAGGGAGAGTGGGGGAGAAAGAGAGCAGCTGCTAAATGCTTCAGCACAGTAAAATGGACTCACAGTGGACACAAACTTCAAAGGCTTTCTTGCAGAGTCAACACACCATGGAGTCTATTCATGACTACACTGGATGCCGAAATGGAGAGCCACTTATTCACAATACAGATGGGGAATGAGACCAAGCTCAGGGAAGAGGAGGACGACAAGCAGGATGTTTCCATGGAAAATTGAATTTGGTGTATTCACACAGGCAAAATGTGAGTTAAAATCCAAAATATTTGGATTCCACTATGGTGTGTGAAAGCAGGCCAGCTAGAGTTTTCAAAAACACTACACAGCCTCATGAACAGTGTTTAACACACCTGGTTGGGAAGGTTCTGTGAATGTTTGTGGGGTTTTAAGCCATGCTATTTTTTTGTTTTTTTTATGGATGGCAATATTTCTACCACTTTGGCCCAGACTCAAATGTCTCAGCAGCTATGTTTTGTAGAGTGGTACATTGTCCCCCCAGAGGATAATTCCTACCAACTTTAATGATCTCCTAACTTTTCCTCTACCACCACATGCAGATTGACATTTGGCTATTAGTGAAATGACTCCATAAATAATGGAGGGACTGACATGAAATTTCATACAGATATCCAAGGTGTCCAGATGATATGAATCCTACTCATGAAGTCAGTACAAATTTTCAAAAATTATATGAACTGCCCTCCACCTTTGAACACACGTGTACCTCCATAAGGACTTGACTTGTAACAACTTTAGTGATCCCCTGACTTTTTAATTAGCACCATTATCTGATCAAAATTTCAGTTCATCCACTGCTTTGGTTTATGACTAAATACATTCCCATCAGCCTCAGCTGTACGTTGTGTTTTGTTTTAATCAGAAAATATTAAGAAGCCAACATGTTGAACTAAGATGTTGAACATGCCATGCCATTGAGAGCATAGTGACATTAGCATTTAGCTCAAAGACCGCTGTTCCTGATTTCAGCCTCACAATTATATCCCGGTCAGACCAACACAGTGGGGGCTATCTGTATGGGTCAGCTGACCTTCCAGAGTCGGTGTTGCTACCAGGGACAAAAAATTATTCAATTACACCAATACGTTAATATTATTTAACTCACCAAAAAAGAGACAGAGGGGAAGTGTGTGCATGATCAAGGGAGCCAGTGTGCAGAGGTGAAACTGACACTTTCTCTAATTCTCTCTAATTATCAGGTTTATTAGTGAACCACACTGCAGACTTCAGACTCTGCTAACAGTGAGAACCAGGGTGACCAGTATATTCTCCTCAAAAGTACTGACAACTATCCACAAATCTGGATATACATTTAGAAGATTTAGAAGGACTCCTGACTCTGTTCAGGATACACCTACAGTAAGACCCTCTAAATGCTCCATTCTTATACCAGCAATCAATTTCACTTTTCCTATTTTTCTCTCATTTCTGAATAATTTTCAAATGAAATTTCTGTAACAGAGATACAACCCTGAAATCAAACAGAAATATGTGGTACTCCTAAATGGTGGGAGCACCACATATTTCTGTAGTTTGCATCTTATAATATTCTTTTCTTCATTTCACTATGAATCCATGAATCATTAATATGATGACTCCAAGAGCCTTAGTGCTGCTCCAGAAAAAAAAAGAAAAAAAGAAAAGAGATTCAAAGTGTTTTTCTAAGCGACAGCAAGTGTCTCAGAGGCAGGCGATGTGTCACTGGGGATATGACATGGCTGTGGTAAGGTGCAACATAACCAGGTTACCGCTACAGTAGTGGATATATGGAGATGGATGACAATTGCCTCTGTAACTGTGTTTGCTGCTGTACTGTTAGGTCTTCATGGATGACTCCCTGCACTGCCGAGTGACTGTAGAGGACCATTAATCCAGCTTCACATAGCAGACCACAATACAAACTGCTATTACACTATAAAAACATCATGATATCTGTTAAATATACATGTTTAAATTCAATTTAAACCATCGAAGCTCCCAGATGGAGAAGAATATAGTCCTACTGCGCTAGCTACTCAGTATTGTCACCAGGCCATAAGACAGTGGCGATGACTGAACTAGCCACTATAAAATGCTATACTGTATCTATTAAATACTTATTACTGAGACACTATAAAATAAACCTTTTTAACATCACTAAAGACATCATTAACTTGTATAATCATTCTGCAAACACTAATAAGCATTGTTGAAATAAAAAGGGTCATTGTTAATGTCTATAAAGAGCTTCTAATTAATCATATCTCTGTAATTTAACAATCAAATAACTCAAAACTACTCCAACAATATAGCTGCTCTTTGCCACTGGTTCAGTGAAAAGTAATATATGTCATCCACAGCTACGTACAGGGCAAAAAGCAGTTTGTACAGTTATTTTACGTGCCAAATAAAAGAATAAATTATAGACTATCCTGCTGTTTAAAATCTATGGTGGCACAAAGGCAGGGCAAAGTATCATTTACCCGAGTTGAATTGCTCTGTTGTATTGAAATGTTATGCATATTGGCTGTGTGTAGCCTGGTTAAGCTGGAGTGCATTGATCGAGGTATAGAGAGAAAAGAAGAATGTTTTCCGCTGAGGAGGTTTGATTGAATATAGTGTGTGGTTATTGACAAAAGGAGGAACCCACACACCCACACACCCACACACACACACACACACACACACACACACTTCACGACCAGCAGACTCACCTGAAATTGTCATACATCATTACGGACTGCACGACAATCAATACCCAATTAACATGCACTAAATATGGCCCATGGAGCAGATACATAACATACAGAGTACACACATGCACACACACACACACTCGCCACATTTTCACATGTGACAGTTAATTCCATCTAAGTAGAAGGAGTCAGTAAGTCAGTAGGTGTTGGGCTGTGTGTGGAGGTTTGGTGTTCCTCAGTGGAGAGCACAAGTAGAATAACATATCTCCTCTTTGTGAAAGCTTGACGGGTGTTACTGGCTAATTATTCCCCCAGCTCCTTCCTGCAGTGTCACGGCTATAGCTTCCCCCCCTCTCAAACAGCTGCTCTGCTAATTACCTCTGGTGGCACGTAGTGGAGTCTCTCTCTCTCTCTCTCTCGCTTTGTCTGTCTCAATTACCCATTCTCTTTTTCCCTCTCTCCCTCTCCATATTGTCACAGTTAAGACGTAGAGACACCAAGCTGAGACTGAGGACCATCTAATAATTCTATCCCACGGAGAAGTCGTGTTCTCCTGCCAGTGTGTGACAGTAAAAGCAAAGGATGCGAGCAGCGGGATTCAACAGTGTGTCGCGGCGGCTCATAAAAACAAACACCCTCTGTAGAAATGCGTTTGAATGATTAATTACCCTGACTTAGATTGGAGTGGACTTCCTCTACTGTGGTTTTGTGTGTGTTTGTCACTGTTGGTGTCGACGCTTGTGTGCAGGCCGTTTGCGGGAGGCTGACTACGATGACAAGCTAAGGCGGCAGGGATTAGCGTACCCCTGCCCGTCATTCAAACAGACAAATATGTGTGTGTGTAGACGCATTAGCTTTGATGTCCGTGCACGTACACAAACCTCACAAACACACTGTACCTGCACGCGAGGAAGTGAGTAGAGATGCGTGCAGGTTAATTGACTCCCTCTCTTCGCTGTGAGGTATTCTGATGGAGTCAGCACATTCAGAGGAGAAAGCAGCAGTGCTACAAGGATGCCTCTCTCCATCTCTCTCTCTCTCTCTGACTGTCTCTCTTTGTCTGACATCAGTTGAGTCAGAGGGATTATTAGACAGGACAAGGCCTTTACTGCTGTGGTGTGAATATGATAATGAGGTGTACAGGAAAAAAAGGATTACACTATCCTAACTCTCCCATTGGTCTAATCCAGGTCTGTGTATTTGCATAACACACCTGAGTACTACATGCGTCCCACCAGCACAAGGCTGATATGGATACAACAAGCGTTAGGTGCGGGTTGTTTACACTAACGTAAGAAGAGAGAACTGAGAATTGGCAGTTGGGGATTTGCGGCGTCGACTTTGTAGCTGAAATAACGCTGAATCAGAATATGCAGTTTGCACTTTGATACACTATCACTTGCCTGTATGGGGACTTTTAACAGTCTCAAATGAAACTGTAAAACAGCACCGCATCCACTAGATAAGCAGGAACAGTATTTGAATTGGATGCACACTTTAAGATGATTATTGTATTTTCCATAATAAGAGATGCATTTGTTGTTCCAGTACATAGTTATGTGGCACACTCTGCTCTCCACAGAGGCTTTTACAGTCTGCCATGTTAGCATTTATTCTATAGCAGAAGTAAAAAGAAGAGACTGTTCATGGTGGCTTTTGAAAAAGGACCCTAAACAACCCAAGAGATACAAAAAGTATTCTGTGACTAGAAGATTTGTGCAGTAAGCTGGCAATTGAGCTCTATGTTTTGTTGAGTTTTAAATTGTAAGGCCTCGCCAAGCACAAAATCCTATTGCCTTCAGAGTTATTGAGAATGTGAAAATCCATACCTGAAGACTTATCATAAACAGTCCAGATTTCACCGAGGCCAAAAACGCGATAGAGAATGTCAGACTCCATCGTCACTGACAATGATCCAGCAACAGCATCTGCACCATTCACCTCTCTCCATTACCTTCATTCCATCCCCCCACATCCATCCATTCATCTATCTATCCTTCCATCCATCCTCACCTCATCTCCGCCCTGTCAAAGCAGCGGGACTGTATGTCAGCCCAGCGTGTGTGTGTGCACCTCTGCTCCTGTGCGTGTGTGTGTGTGTGTGTGTGTGTGTCTGCTTGTGCATGTATGTCAGGGAAGTGGCTGTATGTCATGGTCGTCTCCTGCCTGCAGAATCATGTTATTGATTGGATGCACGTCCCAGTGTACTATACCTAGCCATGACTGATCACATGCTGCATAGCGTGTCATGGCCAGGGCTGTCGCTGCACCTGAGAGGACAGGCGGAGGGAGCAAGAAGAGATGAGGAAATCACAAATCACAGAATCACAAAAACCTACAATATTGTACCACTTGCCTCTAGTGGTACTGAAATGCAGACAGTCTCACTTTTATATGCTGGGACATCGAGAGTTTTGATGGGGCTGCAATGTTTCACTGGATGATTCACAGTCCTCACTGTGGTCCATTTCTTTGATGGAAAGCAGTTCCTACAATGATACTTTGGGCAGCACTAAAAAACAAAAGTCCATTCACCTCCACTGTACTGGAGTGGTGTAAGAAATCTCCACGTAACTGAAAAACTGGACACATAAAACCAAAAGTACCTGTGAGGCTAGATAAGAAGAAGTGACTGGATTGTAGTGAATCCTTCAGAAAAAAATAGGGTAGAAGGAGGAGAAAACAATGGATGCAAAGAACCTGTGTGAGAGAGTGAGAGTAAAAGAGGAGGAGGGCATGCTGATATGAGGCGGTGCACTCAGACGGAGGCTGATAGGCCTGAAGGTGAACCAATCAATTATTCTCCACTGTCAATAATTCAGAGTAGACCAGGGGCTGTGTATGGACCAACACACACACACACACACTGAGAGGCCAGCCCAGTGCCCTGATTTGATTTAAGATGACCAGTCAATGTGGATCCAAGGCTTCAGAGGGCTGAGGCTTTAAATTATTGCTCGGCTTAAAGACAGAGGGGGAGCAGTATTTTCTCCCTCCATGGCAAAGCCCTCTTATTCCAGCTCTCTCTCTCTTTTCCAACTCACTTCTCCTTTTGCTCTTGGTCTCTTCCCTCATGACGAGTCCCGAGCCAGCAATGAAGGAATACAGGCCCCCCTCTTGGCTTACACCTTTGCCGGTTCACACTATGCTTCCTCTTGAAATCTCTTTTTTCCTGTTTTCTTCCTCTCTCTTTTTTCTGCCTTGCTGTGTCTTTGTCTTTCGCTTTGCACTCACACACACACAAACACACACACTCGGATGCATGCATGCACGTGCACACGTGCACACACGCACACACGCACACACACACACACAGACACACACACATACATACACACTATCCATTTCTCTGTAATTGAAAAGATGCCCTGGCTGTTTGCCACACTACTAAAGTGGATCAGATGGCAGAATATCCCTGAGGTAGTACATCTCCAACAGAGAGAATTAAAGAGAAAACCTCTCCCCCTCTCTCTCTCTCTTTCTACCCCTCTGTCTTTACCTCTTTCACTCACTCACTCACTCTCTCTCTCATACACACACACACACTCATGCAGAGTCAAACACAGTGAGTAAGGCTGACTGTGCCATTCCTAATGTCCCGGCTCTCCTTTCTTTGTTCCAACCCTCTATTACAATATGAATGGGCCTGTTAAAGTAGAATTGGACCATTTGTCTTGTGTGAGTTTCTTCTTCCCGACACAAGGACTGGAAAATGACTCCTCGGCTATTCAATAACAGGCAAGGCTCCGAGGTCTCCGAGATGAAAGCAGACTGGAGAAAAAGATTCTTTTTTTTTCCGTGGCTGAGATGACAGCGAGAAAAGCTATAACACAACATCAGTCATCAACAATCCACATCCCCCGCAAACAACAGCAAATAGTCAATAACGAGTCAACACGGTTAAAATCATCCGAGTACATCTCCTCTCCTCAAAGATGTTGGGTTTTTTGGGTTTTTTTGCCAGTGTATGTGACAGCAGGGTGAGATCTGTGTCTGTGCACATTTTTGTTAGCTGGAAGAAAAGACTAAGACTGGGTTTAGGAGGAAGAGTGATAGAGGTGGGCAGCTAAAGCAAAGAAGAGTGTTGAGCTCTGAATAACAACGAATAGAAAGGGACACTGATGGAAAAAATGAAAGAGGAAGTGTGCTGAAAAATAATAAGTGCCACACAGCGACCACCTGGTAGCTTTGCATTGTTTATGTTATTTCAAACAGAAGCCAAAGTCAATTAAAAACGTATGTGAATGGATTGTCAGTCATAATCTGCTGGAGGATATTGGCTGTGGGAAGTTAGCCAGTTTGGATTAAATCAATATTATGAGATTAAAGGGAATATTTTTGCAATATTTGTAGATGTCACAATGTCAAGGTCAAGTCATTCATTCATTAAATAACTAATTGTTCCCATACTGATCGACCAACACATTGATGCTGCAAGATAACATTAAATAAAAAATGAAACTAAAATGATATAGGATATAGTGAATGTACACAAAATACACTGACAAAACTAATAAAGGCAATGAACTGTATTGAACTGCCTTTACACATGAAGGCCTCAATTATTCATTTTGTAGGTTTTTAATTACAAGTTGATTGAATAATTCAGTTGGAAAACAGAATTGTCGAAAATGATAAGACTGTGAAAGTTGATAAATGATAATATTGAAATTATTTCCAAGTGATCAATTAATCATAATATTCTGTATGGCTGATTTTACAGCTGCTGGTTTCAAACTGGAGTCTTATTTTCAGAGCTTTTTGTGGCTTTGACCACCATTTTTGTTATGATGGCATTGTGATCACCACATTAATTGCTGACATCTGGGAACACATTGCTACTAAATCCAACAAAAAGATGTTTTGTAGCAAAAAATGTGGGGCTAGACCATCTGACAGGTTGTAAACAAGCCAACAGGATCATTAAAACCATGATATTTGGAGGTAAATACAGAGTGAGTGCATCTGTACTGCTGGTAATTATCTGTCATTTCACAGGAAAACTGTGTGTGTGTGCACAACTAAGGCAAGTACACTGTGTCAAAGTAGAACCAGTAGATCGACCCATTAACATTCAATATAAAGCTGGGGGTTTATATTGAACCTATTAATAATCCTAGTTGTAAATTGTGAATTAATATATGTATGTATGTATGTATGTACGTATGTCTGTATGTGTGTGTGTGTTTGTGTGTGTGTGTGTGTATGTATGTATGTATGTATGTATGTATGTATGTACTGTATGTGTGTGTGTGTGTGTGTGTGTGTATTTATGTATGTGTGTGTGTGTGTGTGTGTGTGTGTGTGTGTGTGTACATGTTTAACAATATCAGTGCACTGGCCCTCTGTGTCTTGGTTCAGCAGACAACAGGTCTGATTGGATTAAGACACTCTACAGTGGATTAGTTGTGTCTGGTGTGATGCTGGACACAAGGAGAGAGAGAGAGAGAGAGAGAGAGAGAGAGAGAGAGAGAGAGAGAGAGAGAGAGAGAGAGAGAGAGAGAGAGAGAGAGAGAGAGAGAGAGAGGGGAAAAAAAGAAAGAGGCAGTCGCCTGTTATGTGAGCACATTTTAAATCTCATAACTGCATGTATGTGTGTGAGTTTAATCTCATAACTGTGACAAAGGGGGTTTTATCACAGCCAGTGTACGTGAATGAAATCCCAGGATAAACAGCGATGCTATAATGGAGATTGGCAGCTCATTTAGTTTGTAAATGTACCAAACATCCACCACTAAGCTGAAAATGCATCCTAATTGCCATAATAAATAGCTGTGAGTAATGCAGGCACAGCGCTGTCCTAATGTGTACTTCTACATTAACTGACAGACATATTCATCGGAACCATCGCTGAGATCATCAAACATTAAAAACATGAAAAACGTCCCTCTGAGTTCATCAAACGCAGGTTTAGTTGTCACAGTGAGAAATATGTGCGTGATGTTGGTTTTAATAACTCATAAAACATGATAATTGACTCAGTTTGGAGTTCATGGCAGGTGGCTGTCTACCTTCAATCTCTCTGCTATCGCTTCCTCTCTGAGCTAAAATACAGTCAGTGAGGATGTGACTGTTTCAACGTGCTTCATGCAGACTGTTATATAGTAAACCACCTGCTGACATATTGACAGGGCAAGAGAACAGTGTGAACTTCTCTCTTATGTTTTTTATTTGTTAGCAGAAACTAGACATCTGTTCATCAAATTGACTCTAGATATGGGGGTTGCAGGTAATCCCTATAGAGAAATACATTTATGGTTAGAAAATATCCAACAGATGTTTGTACATTTTTAAGTATTATCAATTATGATAAACTGGGTGTTTCAACTGTATATTCAACAGCGTATTAAAATAAATTATCTTTTCAAAAGCAATATGATATACAACACTGGTTTGTCTTGAAATTTCTCCATAACTATTGGAACTATTGGATGGATTGGTGTGAATTTTGTGCTCAGATGTGTCATGTTGTTAAGAGGATGAACAGCACTGGCTTTGGTGATTTTGCTGAATTCTCCTTCTAGCATTTAGCTTGAAGCGCCACTGTGTACAGCCTCACACAGCCGCTAGCATGGCTGTCGACTCTTTGAAGTTGAACAAAAAAAAAATCTCTCAAAGGAATTTTAATGCAGAGCTGGAAAGATGTGTTTACAGATTACATGTATTCAAGGGAAAAATGAATTATGAGAGGTGGAAGGGGATCCATGAACTTGACTGTCTACAGCAGTGCATCTTCTGTCTGTTTGGTGTATGTATAGCATGTTAGCATATAGAGTATGAGTATGTTCACATAGGTAGTGCTCTAAGTCCACTTTGAGTATTTCTCTCCCTAAGCTCAGCATGCTGGTGCATCTATTCTAGTTTATTAATTGTGAGAAAAAACCCTGAAATAAATCTTTTATAAGCCATAATTTATTAAATGTAATTTTTGAAAGAAAATGAGGGTTTTACTAATTGCAGACCAGTTATTGCAGACTAATCTGTTACCATCGCAAATCCACACAACCTCCATCTGTGGCCATTCATGTCATATTATAAGAATAAAAGAGTTTGTGTGTGTGTGTGTGTGTGTTCACGTTGGCAGAGGTAGTGTGTGGCTGGTGTGTAATGGTGACTCTACCCTGCCCTTCCCTCCAGTCCTCTCCTCCCTCCTGCCACCTTGGAGCAGCCTGCCTTTTAATTACCTGCACCACGATAAAGAGAGTGAGCGAGCAAGCCAGGGTGAGCGTGTGTGTGTGAGGGAGAGAGAGAGAGAGAGAGAGAGAGAGCGGGAGAGAGAGGCAGGGGGCGAGTGATGCGTGACATTCCAGTGTGCCTCATAAACTGTAAACTGATATTGTCTCTGAATGCAAACCAAAGGAGGAGAAGAGAGGAGGGAAGGTGCAATTCGGGGAGATGGAATTGAAGAGGAGGTGGGTCTGTGTGTGTTTGTGTGTGTGTGGGAGAGAGAGAGAGAGAGAGAGAGAGAGAGAAAGAGAGAGAGAGAAAGAGAGAGAGAAAGTGTGTGTGCGGTAAATCAGAGAAAAGCGTGGCTCCCAGTGTGCAGCAGATTGCCTCAGCTCACACCACTGCCTCCGCAAATTAATACCATTGATTTTCCTTTGCCTGGCGTCCAACATACACATACACACACACACACACACACACACACACACACACACACACACACCCCAGCTGGTCAGAAGGTAGGCAGAGGATAGTGAATCTGTGGATCAAACTGCTGGAGGAGTCTTTACCGCCTCCTTTCACACACACACACACACACACACACACGCACACACACACACACGCACGCAAAAATGGATGATAGAATACAAATGAAAGGAAGGAAAAATAAACTGTCAGTTGTGATACCTCCCTTAACACAGGGACTGGCACAGGCACAGAAGCGCGCACACACACACACACACGCACACACACACACCACAGTCAAAGTATTGGAGGGATGCCAGGTGAAGTAAGCCAGAAGCAGAGGGATTGTCAAAGTGTTTTGAATGCTGAGAAATATCCAAACAGATAACAAAACACATAATAATGTCAAGGCAGAAAGCCGAGAGAACTAGCAGGGAGCATCTGACACTGACTGACATACAAATCAGATAGCGAGACATCCAGAGTTTTTTTTTTTTTTTAAAGGGTGGAGAAGAGGAGCAGACATGAAAGAAGACTGTTCCCATCTCTCCCCTTCAGACTCAGTGAGTTTCCTGATGAATGCAGCTGATTGCAGCGACTGGAGGGCAGCAGGAAATTATCATTAATAATCTCCAGCCAACTCTTAACCGTATGTCCTCCTCTGCTGCGTCACCAGGCTCATCCATCACTGAGAGAATGTGTGAGAATGTGGGTGAGCGACCCCCTTTTTCAGCCTCTTCCTGAGATCAATTGGAAATGAGTCAGCAGTGGTGGAGTTTTTAAGAGGGGACCAAATCAATCAAAATAATGTGTTTCTTTAGTTTTACATGATAGCTCTTACCCACAACAGGAAGTAGTACACCAGTTCACAACACCATGTATCTTTTCTTTGCTCATTAATTGTCTTTTTTTCCCTCCCTGAATTTGATTTCTTACCATTGAGGTGTAATGTGTATTTGTGTGTGTATTTTGTGAACTGTGGTCTTTCAAGATTTGCCATTAAAATGTAACTAAATAAATAAAACCATGCAAGCTGCTGTCAAAAGCAAGTATTACACAAAAAAGAAGGCATGCCAATAGTAACGAGACCACAAACTGAAAGAACATGAATCATAAATACTTGTGTCATGTTGGGATCCTTCAGCAAACAAAATGTACTACTGGTGCTGATGGAAAAATGAATGGGCAAAAAAAAATCCTAAAATAGATAAATAACTTGCTGAATTTATCAACCAAAACGTGCAGTTCATTGGTTACAGCTTCTGTAAATATGAGGTAGTAGTAGTAGTTTTTATATCTTTGAAAATGTCATATGTTGGGTTTTGGATGGTTGGTTGAAGAACACAAGCAATCTTAAAGTGTCACTGTGGGCTCTGCCATTTTCACATTTCTGATATTTTTTTTAGACTAAAATGATTAATTGATCAAAAAAAGTTATTTACAGATTTATAAATAAAGTTTCTGCCTTCTTTACATAAAAAGTGATCCTCTACTTAAAAAGTCACATAGTTCCCCGAGCAAGCATGAAACTTGAATTACCTGAATTATAGGTTTCATGACCACAACGTGATATATTGATATAGCCTAACCCACATTATTATGCAGGCTTGAAGGCACAGAATCACTGTGAATTGATGCAGCTTTCTGTCTCTTGTGCTGTCAGGTGGGAAAATGGCTACTCTGCAGAGGCCATATTTTTGTGTAAAACACTGGTCCAGTGCCACACAGCTACTTGCCTGCTAGCGTTGTGCGAGTCATTTTTACAGAGGTGGAGTAAACACTTACAGGAGAGTTTATCAAGCGGTCTCTCATCACTGTGCAAGGTCACCCGTTCTCATAGACAGTGCAGAATGTGTGTCTGTGTGCGCATGTGTGTGTGTGTGTGTGTGTGTTTTACAGCAATCCCAGGTCTCGGAAACCTTGGAAACGGTGTGGAACAGAGCATTGGAGCTTTAACAATAAGGCAGCTTGTTGAGCATGGAAAGCTACAGTTGCTGCAGTCTGTCTGTCTGAGTATACGCATACACTAAAACACACACGTGCACATACAAGCACACACCTGCCATCTCTAATGATGATTTATGCCCAGCCTAGAAGGCAGGCATGCATAACTGTAGCAGTCACAAACACACACAGATCCACTCGTACATGCACTCACAGCTAAATACACAGGGATACTGTATCTCTCTCTCTCTCTCTCTTTCTCCCTCTCTCCTCCTCTCATACACCTCTAAAGAAGACAAGATATATATGTTGGAGCAGCATTAAGCATCAGGCAAAGTGCAACTGTAAAATCGCATATTGAAAGATGGAATGAATGAGAGCTGAAGAAAAAATGAGTGTCAAAGCAAGAGAGAGAGAGAGAGAGAGAGAGAGAGAGAGAGAGAGAGAGAGAGAGAGAGAGAGAGATAGCTATCTCCCTGTTGACTAGCACAGTCTAAGCTCATTTACCATGTACTATCTATGATACTGCTGTAGCTGTCCAATCTCTTTCTAGATATTTCCTTGGAGAAAAACTGCTCATTTTGCTCTCCTCTTTACGCAGAATACACTAAGCTCCTGGTCTTATTGAAAACACATTTCTCACATGGACTCTCGCTCTCTGTAGTGTGTGTGTGTGCCTGCCCAAAACACTGCTCTACAAAAGATGAAGACTGGGGAAGAAAAAAATAACATGACAGTTTTAAGGACTCGGAAATAATCAACTGTTGGGATGATACAAATGTAAAAAACCATGCATTGTAAAGACATACAGCGCACACACATACACACACATACACACACAAACACATTTACTATGCACACAGGCTCACTGCTGCTGAGATCTCGTCTCAGTCAGAATAATTAGAGTGAGTCTCAGATGCTTCATTCATGCTTGTTTGCTAAGTGTTATCAAAGAATCAGGACGACTCAGACACTTCCCTTTTTCATCAGCAATAAGTCAGCTGAGGTGAAGGGAGACGTTTGGCTTGATCACATTTAACTTAAGTCATGTCTTTGCAGCAATGTCAGTTTTAATTATAAACAAGGCCGTAGTGCTCCGCTCACAGCAGCCACTAGCTAAAACACACAAGGATGTAATTTTCTGTCTGAATAGTACAGTATGTGTTGTTTATTTTCATCTGTCTGTGATCTATAAATACATTTTCGGTTTTAATTTCACATCTCTGATTTTGTTTTATTTGTGGAGAATTTGCTCTTACCCTAAGGCGCTTCAGAGACCAACACAACCATGGTACTTCAAAGCATTTCTTAATCAAACTTGATGAATGGACATCAAGTTATAATTGGAACATTAATGGTTTGTTTATGAAGGAAATGCCATAAATGGCCCTTATAAGTATATACATTTCACTATTGACCTTTTTCTGTAAAATGAATGATGAAAAGCAAAGGCAACATACTCATTTCTAAGAACAGCGTGAAGTAAAACCCATGCAGGCTAACAAGTCTGGTTCATTAGATATCTTGCAAAGTGAAATTTGGGTGGAGCTAGACTGCAGTGTCCCCATCATTTCTTATTGACCATGTCTCCATTTGCATTTGATGGAACTTTAACATGCAAAATCTGGTCTGACTGTGTATTGACCAGTCCTAACAATTTACACAGTCTATCAAGTACAGTCTGTACATGCCAGCACAGCTTGGAGAAGAGTTAACCAGAGAAAACATCTGTGTGGGTGGAGTAGGGGTGTGTAACAGCTTTAATGACAGTTTGTGCGTCTCTAATTTTTATCCATTACATGAAACTGATTAGCTGCACTGGGTGAAACTGGAAAAAAAGGTATTACTGTATTACTGCAGCTTGACACATATTTGATGCCATAAGGTGACAACAATCCAAGAATATAGTGTATCTGTGAGAAGTGAGACAACATGATATCACAGTCCCAAACCCCTTAAAATGTTAAGGACAAAGTTTTTATTAAAATTGTGCTAATCTATCATACATAAGACATGAGTTCATTCTAATCAATGTCTGCAGGAATCTCGGATGTAGCACAGACTACATAATAAACCAGACAACATGAAGTGATTCATTTTAGATGGTTTCAAAGAAAATATATATTATCACCCTCTTACCGTGTGTGCATAAAGATACAGATGGTGAACTTTGAATGTGTTCTTTCTTTTTGTCAGTGGGGAAATTAAAGAAAAGAAATGCACTGAAACTGCACCATCTGTATCTACATTTGGTGTCAAGAGGGTTATTTAATTGAGGCAATTAAGCTCATTGGAAACTGGATGAATATGTTTACAAATTGGGTTCTATTGCCATTTGAATTTCACACCTTCACAACCAAGTATAGCTACAGTATAGCTCGTACTAAATCACAAAAAACAGTAATGAAGCTTAGTGAAAGTTCAGACAGGAAGACCATCTTTTTGTATGCTCACGTCATAGTTTTATTTCTCATTCTTTAGTCATCCTGATCCTGTCAAAGCTCATATATTTCCTTGCCTCAGCTGTTCACATCACCTGGTCAAGTCTAACCAATAGCACGGTGACACACCTTCATAGTCAGCCTATCATATTGCAGCTGTCTTTTTAAATGTTCTCCCTCTCTGCTCAGGTTCTTTCTTGATGCTGTTTTGCGCGACCCACCACCTCCCCATCACCACCCAGTCTTCAGATTCCTCAATGCATCACTTCAACTTCATCAGCCCGATCAGTTTCAGCCACCAACACCAGTGTCTGGACTCCATGGGGGGATCTATCATGCTGATGCTTAGGATTTACATCCTTAGATTCAAAAATCCTCCCTGCAGAGTCCAAGCGTCAAAGACTTTGACAATACCTAATCATTAATATCATCTGCATAATAAACATTATTTTACTTCATCTCTAGTCTCTCCTGATTGAAATACATGTGATATCTAAATTGAGGCCAGATGTATCCTCAAGAGTCAGTTCATGTCGGAACCTTGAATTTTTTCTCATTTTTCTCATTTACATTACAATTGAAGGTATTTTGAAATGTAAATTTCAATAAGAGGTCCATTGAAAGTTTAGATTATTAGTAAACAGAGCACACTGCAGGGATGTCTGACATACAATTTCGAAACAATCAAACATATAGGGAATGGTTTTTTGTTTTGTTTTGGGTTTTTAAAGAACAATACACTGCTTTCAGCCCCCATTACTACTGTACACGTCAGCCTGTTCTATTCCCCCCACTCTGCCCACGTCCTGCTACTCCTATTCATTTCCATCTGTTCTTTCATTATCTCTCCTCTCCTATACTCCTGTCTCCTCCTTGGGTCTCCTTCTTGCAGAGCAGTAGTGTCCTTGCAACCTTCTCAATCATCCCCACACAAGGAGAGTTGGAGCCAGTCCAAGCCCAGTCCCTTGAGTCCTGGCTGGGTGACTTCCAACCTCGCTCCCCAGGCTTTTCTCCAGGCCTGTGGGCCTGAGAGCTGGCAGCTCAGGGAGGCTATTGTGAGAGAGAGATTAACCACACATGGCAGCTATTGTACAAAAACACACACACATGCACGCACATCTTTGACACATGCAGAGCTGCAGATTCCCTCAACATAACAGCAACTGTTTAACATCAATGAAGACGTGCAGACTGTAACACTGCAGCTCTGTGGACTCTCCTACTAATATATTACAAGGTGAGCAAATGTCATGTGTGTGCTCACCAGTGGTATTTACACACTCATGCTTGCACGTGCTGTGTGCCCAGTAATTAATCCTGCTGTGGATATTGATTTTCTATTCGCGGGTATCCACAAGTGGATACATAGGGCTGTATCTTTATCAGCCTCCAAAACACACACACACACACACACACACACACACACACACACACACACACACACACACACACACACACACACACACATGTAAGAGATACACAGCACACTATCTCTGCAGGTGTAATCCTAAGCGTATAATAGTTAAGATGATCTGCTGTATTGGGACTGCAGATTGCTGTCCACCTCCAGGGTCCAGTCAATGTGAATTTGTGTGTTGTGTGGAGCTCGATCTGCCTTCTACTCTCTCTCTAACACACACTCACACACAACCCTGTACAACACACAGCTGTAAACACACCACACCACTACTCGTGAGTTACAAAATGTATGTTTCAATGCATATAAGCAAAAAAAAAGCACATGAAAGCTGTAACTCGAGTGCTAATTCTACTTACACACGACATATGCACGTACAGTAAGCAGACGTGAACACACACACACACATACACACACACACACACATTCACAATTCTAATCCCCCAAATAAACCCAGCAGCCTGGGGACAGAGATGGGATGATGGCAGAAGAGATAAGAAAACGAGAAAGAAAGCAGAGAAAAGGATGTGTGCTGCCGTGTCCCACATATATATACACCCCACACCTCCTCCCCTCTTTCACCACTCCGCTCCTCCCTCCTCCACGATTATCCCCCCCGCCCCCTTCCAATGAATCCCAGCAGTAGCTCACAGGAGAGGTGGCACACTTTGAGGATAAATTTAGAAATGAGGTGCAATCCCAGGGCCGGCACAGAAAAGAGAAAAGTAGACACAACACACGTGTGTGTCTGATTACATGACACACATACAACAATACCTCAACATGCTCATTGTATGTGAAGTGCTGCATAGAGGGAGAAAAAACAAACATACGTTGAGGGGATATCAGCATGGCTTTGCAGCAATCTTATAGGATACACTGAGAGATGAGAAGAGGAGAGGAGAGGAGAGGAGAGAAGAGAAGAGAAGAGAAGAGAAGAGAAGAGAAGAGAAGAGAAGACAAAACAAGACAAGACAAGAGAAAGAACAAGAGAAGAGAAGAGAAAGAACAAGACAAGAGGAGACAAGAGGAGATGGGAGGAGAAGAGAGGAGATGAGACTATCCTCGTCATACCCCTCTGTTTGATGAGTGGAAGTTGTGGTGTGAATCTTAATGCTGGAGCTGACTGGACACCCTGAAGAGAGGGGGTAGATTGTGTCAAAGAGGAGTGGAGGTGTGCAAGTGACTTTGGGCTGATGGGAAGATGGGTAAAAAAAAAAAAAGAAAAAAAAAGAGGAGGGAAGGAGGAGGGAAAGTGACTTTGAGGCAGTGAGAGGACGCTTGGCTCCTTGAGTTCTAGGGTGGAAAACTCATCTCATACAGATGCTTACTCACAAACGCACCCTGAGACACAGACACACACACACACACAGACACGCACATACACACACACACACACACACACAACCCAGCCTCAGTGTGCAACAGCCTCTCTGCTTCACTGCTCAACCCTGAACAACCTCTTTCCTCCCTTATAACACCCATGCTGCCCTCCATCTCTACCCTCCCTTCTCTTATCCAATCTTATTATTACTATCTCACCTCTCTTCTCAACCGTTGCCCCTTTCCACCACTCCTCTCCCCTCCAATCCTGTGGAATCCATTCGACTATCCCGCCATTCATCACGAGTGCATACATTTTACTAAGGGTGGCCAGCGGGAAATAAAAACTCTCTACCGAGGAGGCTTTAGTTGCATTCTCTGCGTGCACAGCTACACAGGACTCTCAATGACAGTACTCCTAGACCTCAATATATAGTTAGATATATTGTTACAGGTAGCTAGTGTTTGAAACTGGCAATCCTGAATTATAGTGTACATAATACAGTGAAATAAGTACTGTTGCTACTGCTGTGATAGCCGGTATCTGGCTTAGGAAGAATGCAGCATTTGGGTCAATCCAGGATCATAAACCTGATGAAATCGACTCCAATGGAGAGAGAGCAACAGAGCTGACAGTTTTCAGATGATACATCACTCTTTTCTCTGTCTCTGAGTTACTGCAACATCACACAGCCAGTGAATGCACAGGTTTAGACTCTTTGTATTAACCCTAAAAATGAGTAGCGATATCTTGGAAATGGTTAAGAGTGACTGTAGATGACACAAGATCCAGATTGTACTGTATGAATGCTGTTTTCTTTTTTTTTCTTTTTTTAAAACAAACAAGTGTACGCTCCGGCATCATGTAAAGCAAGACACAAACCATTAAACATTAAAACAAATCCAAGTGTTGTCAAAGCACTGGCTGGGAATGCGGGTAGCTATTAGGCGGCGTTAAAGATTGTGTGTATGCGCGTGTATGTGTCTTTGTGCTTTCATCTGTCACACGGCAATTACGACAAACAATTTATGTAATACAGTCTGGATTCAGAGTCTTGCCTTGTCATGGTAATGTGTTTGAAAAGCTGGAAGTCAAAAGTAATTAGAGAGTTAGACTGAGCCCCGTAGCTCAAACTGCACATACAGCGAAAGGGACTCTACTCAGCAGTGACAAAAAAAAAAAAAAAAAAAAAAAAAAGCATCTGTGGAATTTAGTCACAGTGCAGCACAGTGCAGAGTATTTTTGATGCAACAGTGTGTTCATGTTCATGCTGATTATATAATATACAAACACATCCAAACACACACACTCACATACTTTTTTTCTGGCTTACAATAAAACAAATGACAGTGTTGACAGTATTTACATAAAAGCTGCAGTGACAGACTGAAGAAAATACAATCATTTAAAAGAATGTTTAAATCTGACGGAGACAAATTGTACAAGAGGGGGAAAAAAAGCAGAGAACTGGGGAAGAAGGGAAGAGGGATTACTTACACTTGGCTTTTGACAGACTTGCTGTAGGAATAAACACTATTGGGAGTGGTAGAGATCAATACTCTCACTGCTACAAAACACACACATATACATACATACACACACACACACACACACACACACACACACACACACAGAGCCTGGTTTGGATCAATACACCTGGTGCAACAGCGTTCCAGTAAACAACATTAATGAACACACATTTGTATCCAGCAAATATCTCACCCAACAAATCACTATATACAGTAAGGCCTCTCACACTGTGAGTGAGCAGCAAACATGTAACAAACTACCTCAACAACCCTGCACACACACACAGACACACACACACACACAAACTATAAGAGCTTGGAGAGGCATATATGGACAGGTTGGAGGGTCTATGAGGTCATCCCGAATGACCGATGCACATGGTATCATGCACACACACAGAGATGCACACATGCATGGACACGTGAGTAGCTGTGCACACACATAAGGACACTTGCACACCCAGGCCGTGGGCTGAATAAATCACAGACAATCAGGAGACAAATGTGAAGCAGCCATGCAGGGCGGCATGTGAAACAACACTAAACACACTCAAAGAACACATAAAGACACATGCTGCATACACAACATACACACACACACACACTCACTCACACACACAGGCTGGTGGAGGCCCAGCTGAGAGAGAAATATTGGAGCATCATGCAGGGAGGGAGGTGTATGGTCCGGAGATCTGCTGAGTGGGAGGGCGAGTAAGCTTAAATCCATTTACACAGCACCCAGGAAAATACATTTTACAGAGCAGATGGAGAAGGACAACCTGACCGGAGATGCATCTCTGTGTCACACCCCCCTGAAGCCTCTCACACACTATTTAAAATGCAGAAGACTACAAATCTATGCACAAAAATACAATCATCTGTGGAAGCAGTTAATCTAAAATAAAAGAGAAGCCTTTTCAACCTGTCTTGCTACTCCATATTTGCTGGAAATTGAATCTTGAGACTTTAATAAGATATCTATTGAGTAAGATATTGTATCTCCAACCAAAAAGAGACACACAAGTCAAATCAGATCAGAAATCAGATTAATCTTTGGAGCTTTACTGTCAATTAAAATTCAATTTCACCACACATAAGCCTATTTTCTATTTGGATTTCTCACCCACACACCTTTCGTCATCTAAAAACACAAATACAGCAGATATATTGGAGTCTAACTGTAGGCGTATGTGCTTGTTTGTCATGTATGAGAGTGTGTCTGTATCTGTTGGTGTTATGTGTCCTCTGACCTGATAGTATCAAGACAGCAGTTCATTTTTAATAAAAATGATGCTGTCTTTGGCTCCTCTGATTCCATTAAGAGTGAGATGTGAATATTAATGGGGGGATTTTAGCTGGCAAGCTAACAAGGAGAGACTAATGTATTCAGCTAATGTTACAGAGATTTCTGCTTCCACAAAGTGACTGTGAAGGTGGAGCAACAGAGAGAATTAAATGTTTGTTGGCTGGCGTTCAAATGAACTCACCTCAATGTATACTCTATCACACACACACACACACACACACACACACACACACACACACACACACACACAAGGCAATCAGGCAATCAGTGAACCCATATGTGTGCCAGTTAAAGTGGAAATGGAGTGCCAAGACAGGTGCCCACATGTGTCACAAACAAGACTTGGTGACAGTCATTATAGCAGATGTGAAGATGAGGTTCTCGCCTCAGCAGCTCCAATAAAAGGTGGAAGAGACGACGCAACACAAACTGTAACATCTGCAACATTTTTGCCTGGGGAGAAATCTTGGGAGAGCAATCATTAAATGAGAATAATTTTCCATTTCCACAACATCTTGATAACTAAATGACAGCTACTGCTTTAAAAGAAAAAAAGAAAGAAAAAACTACTACATTTTCTAAGCGAGTTTGAAGTTCAACTGTTGAGAATATTGTGGCTGAAATGTTTTTAAAAGTCTTCAAAAAGTGTTCACAGCAGACTGAACTGAGGAGAGAGGGAGAAAAGGGTTTGACAGAGTGAGAAAGTGCAGTGGGGCCAGAGACACGGTGTGTGTTAAAGAAGAGAATGAGGAAAAAATAAAACTGGGGACTTTTATTCATTTGCATTCAAAAAAAACTGGGATAAACCGAGAGCGCAACAGTTGCATCATCACTTCCACAAGACATACCGAGCATATAAGCCAACTAGCCTGATTCAGAATGAGACCCAAACTGTTTCCCATCATAGATTGTTCCCAAGTTAAAGATGCTGGGCAGAGACTGAGCAAAAAATGACAACGAAAAACAAATGCTATGGATACACTAAATAAACCCATCTATAATGTACTCATGAATAAATCAGTTTAAACAAAGATTTTGGGGAGCAGATCCACAGTCACTGACACAACAATTCTGTGGTGGGAAACTATAGCATCCAAAGCGGGTCCACTATGCTCACAGTGAGTATCACAAGGTTAAGTGGAATTCCAATTAGGTTTCATTGGAGTTTCCCTGTGCTGTATCTCCATTACTCTGTTGGTATTGCTAAATTAATCTGAAATGAGTTGAACACATTTCAGCTGAATTGGACGAGCTGAGGTGACGACTTAAACTGAACTAAAGGGAAATGAAAGTCTTTCCAGTTTATCTTCCTCAGAAACTACCTACAGCGAGACTCCTTATTACAAACAAATAAAAAGGGGATTGAGTGCCTCTTTCAATTCCTAATTTCCCTCACTCTTTCTTCATTTCATTTTTATCCTTTGTTTTTTTCTCTATTTTCTCCTTTACTCTCACTGTTACTATCCAGCTCCCTGAGTTTAATGCAACGCTATTCATCAAAACTCCAGAGGAGAGGAGGAGATTGCGATGGACGATAAAACGAGGAAGAGAGGAATGAAGGAGGAGGAAATGTGCAGCTTGCTTACAAAGAAAGACCTTGGTGTTCTTGTTTAGCATCAACCACTGAGTCTTACCAGATGTGACGGGTTCAAAATTATAACCCACCAGAACCTATCCAGAAAACATTAGGAGTTATACTAAAGTAAAACAAAGTAAAACACTAAAATGTAATTGCATAGACTTATGTAATGTCTTCTGTGTAGTCAAAGCTACACAAAACTAATGCCTGTATGTTCAATTATATAATTTTTCTAGCAATATTCTAACATTAATTTACTGCTCATCCCTAGAAGTGTTCTTTTTAAAACATTAAGTGTTTCATTTCCACGCTAATGTGATGCTCTACATCCTCTGATTTTCCACCACTTCTAACCATTTATAATTTATGATTTTTAACACTCATTATGGAGAGAAGGAGTGAAAGACAAACACAGTTTTCTTACACTTCACTGGCACGTAAACACATGTACAAACACAAATATCCAAGCACACTTGCCAGAAAAATTATAACAGTGTCAGTAACGCCTTGTTCCCTTTTTTTTTGGTGTATCAAGCAAGATTGTATCCAGAAGTCTGAATAGAAGCTCATGAAATGCCATTTCTGCAAATTAGATCCCAGCTACATTTGGAGGTGGTTTGAAATGTGAGTCCAATCAGATTTCTACAGATGGGTCTCAGTCTGGACGCTCTGGCTGCCCAAAGCAGATTTCAAAGTGTCTTTTGCATCACTTGCAATGTGACACACAGCGACGACGTCTCATCCAGAGTGACGGAAGTGCATCCGAGTGGCTGGGCAGAATCCACGTTGCTGTTAAGAGGTATGGAGGACAACATGAGAACAACAGTCCATGATCACGATGGATCTCCATCTCTCACTAGCCTAAGAAGATACCGACATCTATGTCGTTACCGTGGCAACCCATGCAGATAGGTTGGTCATGTCTGGACACACAAAACCGATTTTATCACTTACAAATAACAGTGTTGACAGTCTGTCTTTAAGAAACAAAACTGATTTGCCTGCTTTCTCAACAAAGTCGAAAGTCATGCTACAAGCTTCACACAAATAATACAGCAGGGTCAATGAAATGTGAATGTGCTGTCTGCATAAATATGACAACACAAAGATGTCAGGGAAAGCATTCAATGCTTAATACACATACACACACACACACAAACACACAAACACACACACACACACGGTGCTACATGTTCCTAACCCTTAAATGTTTTGCCCATCTGTTTTCCATTTTTATTCTATGTGCAGCATCCATTGTGCAAAGGTATGAGGAGGAGAGGCAAAACTGACAAGTCCAGATTGATGAGGTAACAGGAGCCTAGATGTTGGCATTTGGTTAAAAATACATTTTGTGACTCAACTACCAAAAAAAGGAGGAAAAAAGAAAAAGAAATACTTGACAAAAATAGGTAGCAGCGACGTAATAATGCTGAATAACTAATTAACACGCTTAATTAACTCAACTATTTTTAATCAGCTGTCATTAGACACAAATACATCAAAATAACATTTCTCTGGGACGATAATGAGAACATCAGCAACACCATTGGTACAGTATTGAGCTAAAGATGAAAGTATAAGTGTTTACTAGTATCTTTAGACTGTATAGCAGACAAGCAGTGTCATTATTAATTCTGGTACCCTTGATTGAATCATGCTCAACCAGTAAATGACAGCTGAGCCCCTGTGCAGATACAACTTGGCGGGTTAAAAGAAGCATCCTCGAGGTTTAAGTGTGTCATACTCAAACACACTGGACACAGTTTAAGCACATTACAGTGGAAAGTCTTATGACAAATTCAATTACTTTAAATTTCAGTGCAATATGGTAGAATTACAGTGTGTCACTTTTGTCTGATATGAAAGCCCCCTCAAGAAAAAAAAGACTCCACAGCACTCTATACGCATATAAAATGGCAAAGTTCACACACTGATACTCTGATCCTCTACTTGCAGAAAGTGGCCCATCTGTTTAAAAAGGTAGTAGTTGAGCAATGTGAATGATTGCTCATCACACCTGCCAATTTATATTTCACTTCATCCAACCCTTTTTGCACAAAGCGACTAGCACCTTTATGAATGAAAATAGCAGGTGCTGGTGGACACGCTCTCATTGTCTTCGCGCATATGACCGAGTGTTACTCCTTGTGATTTGTGGTCTTTGTGACTGCTGTTAAAAGTGAACCAATGACAGCCCTCCACCTCCACAAAAAAAAAAAAAAAAATATCACATGCTCTTGCTCACACCAGCAATTCTTCAAAAAGATCCTTTCCTTTTGATTTAATGAAGGGAGACATGAAGCTCTGTTTAATCACAAGAAGCAACCTCAAGGCTATACAAACACGAGCACACACACACACACACACACACACACACACACACACACAGACACACACACACGCATTCATATTCTTTCCCCTCTCTGTCCTCGTGTTCATGGTGTCACTCATAATGAAGCAGATTTTGCATCATGAAATAAACAACTCCTATGACACAAGAGAATTCACAAAGTCTACACACACACACACACACACACACACACACACACACACACACACACACGCACACACACACACACACACACATCACTTGAGGCTGTCTGCTGGAGGAGAGTCCTATAAGCAGGATGTACTTAATAAGAAAAGCAGACAGTGGGTTGTGGGAATCTCCTGCCTCCTCTTTTCATGCCAGTTCCCATATTGAGACAGGCAGCTGGTTAAAGCTACCAGCTTCTCCTTGCTTTAACGCATATCAAACAGGATTTAGTCACACATTATACTGTATGTGCATTGATTAAATGTAACTTACTGGCAAATCAAGTGGCAATGCTGTTCTGTGTGAACTGTCGGAAATGCTTGAAGGCACATTAGCATTCATGTGGTTAGTTGTCTACATATATGTCTGTATCTTTTGCTGCTGAATGTCCTAAACTACAGAGCACTGCTGTCTTATTAAAAGATGTAAAATAGTCATAGATGATATACTAAATACTCAAAATAAAACTCTTTTCGCCGCTGATTTCCTACCCAACTACAGCACAAGCAAAAAGAGCAGAAGGAAGCGATTGTTGAGGAGGGAGAGGAGAGGAGAGGTGGAGGATGGAGGGATGGTGAGATAGCTAAAAGGAAGGATGCAAAAGAGGAGTTTTACCGTTCCACTGGGTCTCATTAATTCAGCCTAATCAGATAATATATTGCTGAGGAAACACTTGTACTATATCCTGCACAACACGTAGTGTATGAACGAGTGTGTGTGTGTGTTTGTGTGTGTGTCTGTGTGGATGAACTTCCTATGAGCTCCCCATAAACCTAGCAGTGGTATTTCTGCAGTTTCCTGTGCATTCAGGTGCAAAGAGGAGGCCTGGGTTCGCTTATTATCAAGAGGATTTCCTGCTGTGAGACAAAGTGAGTCACGGCTCTGTTTGTGTTTTGCTTGTGGATAGGACGAGACAGTCGGGGTGACCCCCTGTTTGAACGCAATCCTCTCACTGTCTAGATAATCTGTCTGAAAACATCCTGCCCAATCCTGACCCTAGAGGCAATGCACACAGCCCCGTCCATCTGAGAGCAGAATAGAGAGAAAGAGGGAGAAGACAGACAGAAGCCCAGATAGTATGAGACAGAGAGACAGGGAGAAAAGAGGTTCTTCTTCTCAAACTCTGTACCGTCTTCAAGTCTCTCCCACAAACAAACATAGATGATATTCCTACAGAGGTGATGCTGAGGAGGATGCAGCACTTCAGATCCTCCTCGCTGCATCTCATAAAAAACATCTGCAAAACTGCAAACATGGTAAATACACACTACCCGCCTTCTTCTGAAACAAGCCCGCTGAGACAGGAGGAAGCAGACAGCACGAGCAGACATGCAGACATGTGCACAAACCCATATCCTACTAACACATACACGCACGCACAGGCATGCAGCACTCTTTGTTCTTTAGAGGCTGTACCCTTTCATGTCGAAATGGTTGGCCTTATTTGTGGGGAGTCAGTCTCCCCGCTGAGGCCGACTTGGACTGAACCAATCCAGTCAAAAGTAGGGGAGGCGGGGGGGGGGGGATTCATGAAGACAGATGAGAGATGCATGCTGATAGCAGTTTGAAGAGAAGGGAAGAGTTGGAAGGTTGGTATCCGGGGGGTTAATGAGCTGGAGCACAGAGAAGAGAACGAGGGATGGAAAGGTGGGGGAAGGGGGGGTTTGGTGGTGGAGCAGATTCAATGAACACACTAGGGAATGACCATTTAATTCTAAGCCAACATTTAGCCTGGTACACACACACACTCATTCAATCTCCCAGGGACATGCATGTGAGAGGCATGATAGATATTCTGCATGTGTCTGCAAATATTCTGATAAGTTAAAGAGTGCATGAAGAGAGTGAAAGAGAGAGAGAGAGAAAATACACAAAATACTCAAATAATATAGGACAAAAGTAAATATGGGGATGTTAAAAATCATAATAACAAAAGTATTTTTGAATATTATTTTCCACTAACAATACTCTAAAGGATTTAGAAGCATACTGTTCAAAGAGGATGTGATATGGTTGTAAGTCCATGACATTAAAAATCACAGTCTACAAACCCACACCACCCAGTCTAGGTTTAGAGGGCATGAAATGCTTGAAAGATGACCCAATTAATAATGACACACGCACACACACACACACACACACACACACACAAGTAAGCATACACCCACACACATGCACATGAATGTATGTTTAGCAGGCATGTAAGTGTTCAGAGCAGACCCCATTAATTCAGCTCATTTAGCCCCAGTCCAGCCATTAAATATAAGCCTGCCCCAAAGCTCAAAATGCAACACCATGGTTCAACCCCCACAGCCTTGCCTTTATTTTTCCCCTCTCTCTTTATGCTTTTATATATCCACTTTTTGTTCATTTATTTATTTATTTATTTACTCACAGTATATACCATTTTTCCTGTGCTTTTGTAAAGGAGTAAAATTCCCATACTGGGTCAGAAGATGAGGGCAGAGATTTTATTGGTTTTAGGACTAGTGTTGGGCAGAAATCAATCTGAATGTGCCCTCTGGCTACAAACAAAATGCAATGAGTCTAATGTCACCAAACACTGTTTAATACCCCAAACACAATACCAGGGCACACAGCCACAATCACAGCTTACATTAGTCATTTGAGAGGAAAAGACGTGTGAAGAATAGGCCGTTAATATCTCCTTGCAAATAAGAAATGGGCATTTCTACATTAATAATGCTCATACGCATTTAATTGCTGACCAACTCAGAGGAAATGAAAGACAGAGAAAGACTGCGGGGGTGGGGGGGGGTGGGGAGGGGTTCCAAGGGCAAAAGCAGGAGACGCAAATTAGGATTAGATGAGTGTTCATCCCTCCTTTTCAGCTCTTTCATTAACGCACCTCTGAGGTGTTTTTAGAGGCTGCTGGAAATAAGCTCCCTGCTCAGGAGGGCTAACCCACAACACATTAACAGGACAGTCTGTCTCTGTCTCTCTCTCTCACTCTCTCTCTCTCTCTCTCACACACACACACACACACACACACACACACACAATTATTCTCGCTGTCAATCAGTCTCAATAAGCAGTTATATCTAGGTACACAGCCGATGGCTGAATAGCATGCACAGTAAAAAAAATAAAAAATTAAACAAACCAAAGGTCACAAGGGGGGGTGAGTCTGATTTTGATGCTGAACAATAGATGTCAATTCAATTAGTGTGAAGGGATACAAGAGCATGTCAGCCTTATCTATGGCCTTTAGACTATCTGTGAGCTTTAGTCAGATAGAGCTGGTGAACAGGGAGCGCATGGATTAATATGTGGAGGGGTGATAGAGAGAGTCAGTGGAGCTATGAAACCCAGATAGTCATGGAGATAAACTAATAACTAAGATAAGACCCTCACATACAATAAGTCATAAGCTTACACAGTTCACACAGGCACTGCTGCACTCGGGGCATAACATCCATCTGTCCAACCCTATTCCACAGAAGGAAAGAGAGAGGAGTGGGTGAGAGGGTGGGGGACAGTCTAATGTCTTTTCATTAGACTTCAGTTAAAGCGGTGGGAAATAATGACATTTCTTGTTAGAGATGCTTACACTGCCCCCAAGGAGAGACAAAGAGGAGGAAGACCAGGAAGAGTAGGAGAAGACGAAGAAGAGATGGAGAGATAAACATTCTTAGCCCACACGGTGAAGGAGACAGAAAAAGCAGGAGACAGAGAGACTGCAGGACTACAGAAGGTATGCACAGCAGACCAGAGGCAAAAGAACACTGTGAGGTACTTATGATAAAGTGGCCCAGCAGGACTGAGCTGCATAACAGTGTAAAAGCCAAAGCTGTCTCCAATCCGAGGCAAACAGCAGGTCTGACCTGAGGTCTGCCAGTGGGAGGACGCACCAGGAGGAGGCAGTTCAAAGTCACTCTGTGAAGATACAGCACAGAGGAGCTACAGAATAAAGATAAAAAAAGCACAGATGCACAGTATCAGGACATCTTCAAGTATTCTTTCATCACCAGCCAAATAACCTAACAGTATTTAGTATGTTGCTCTCCTTTCAGCTGAATAAGACACAAGTGAAATAAAAAGTCTGTGAGATTCAGCACCACGGACAGCTCCCACCCTTAACTGCCTGTCCTCTGTGCTGTGATCCAGCTTTACATGGACTTTGACTAAATAACTGCTTGATCAATACAAACAGATGTACCTGAAAAAAATGTCTAGGGCTTACTTGGGTGTGCAAGACGTAACATAACTAACCATACCATTACTATAAATGCATAATAAATTAAATATGACATTTACAGCAAAAAACAAAGAAATTAATATAGTTACTCATTGAAAATAATTCCAAAACAAAACATATATAAATAGGAAGATGACAAACTTTTCTTAAATAGGAAAGCATATTGTTCCAGTCATTTGATACAATATCTTATCAGCTGTATATATCTTTAATATTCATGTCGTCTGGTGGTTTTCTTTAAGGCCTTGAATAGTGTAGAATTGTCTCTATTTGTCTCTATAGTGTAGAATTGTCTCTATTCATATGGGAGTGTGTATTCATTCACAACAATATGATCAAATGAATGTTTTGATGTTGCTGATACATAGACATTTGTGTCTGCATGTACTGTGCGTGTGTGTGTGTGTGTGTGTGTGTGTGTGTATGTTTTCACATGGTACTTCACATTGTTCTGATGTGGGACGCGATCAGACTGGAGATATCTATTTGTTAAGAGGTTGGGGGAGACGTGAGATGACTACATGTCTGCTGAGGCAACCTTATGATAAATGTGTGTGAGTTGGTGTGTGCATGTGTGTTTGTGTGCATGGGCGGGGATACAGAGCGGGGCAAAAGGGGCTAGGCAGACACTGGAATTGACAGACAGAACCAGAAGGCAAGGGAGGAGCAGAGGGGAGCAATTAGCTGAAACTGTAACTGGTGCGTGAAAACCTGGACATTTGACGTGTGTGTATGTATGTGTGTGTGTGTGTGTGTGTGTGTGTGTGTGTGTGTGTGAGAGAGAGAGAGAAATTTCTATAGTCCCTGGCTCCAAATTATTAAACATAAAAACAAGGGTTGATGATGGTCATGGTCCCAATAGTACTATAAGGGCATCAGTCCATCCATAGAGAGAGCACATTCACAGACCCTTAGCCACTGATAATTAACAGTGTGTGAGTGTGTATGTGTGTGTGTGTGTGTGTGCTGTTCAGTGGGCTGGATATGTTGGCGAGCATTGACAGGCTCAGTTTATAGCTGGACAACAGGCCTGGGCTCCACTTCAGATGTAATAACACAATAGATGGGGATCAAACTGTTAATAAGTGAGAGAGAAAGAAGCAGAATTACAGTACTGATACATCACGTTTTTTATAACCTTGCTTACCTCAAACCTCAACAACTTGATTTTTTTTCCCCAGCTGTGGTCTTTTTTCTTTCTTTTTTTTTTTAAACAAGCAGCTCAATGCTAAGCAGTCAACTCACAACCAAAAGAAAAACCAAATAAAGCAATTTATTTCTTTCAGTGGCCTGGGGAAAATAATTTGCACTTTAATTTTCTCATGACTGGCAAAGGTCTCTGCATGTGTCACCTCCTACTGATCCAGACTGCAGCAGCTCTGCTCCCTGCTGCTGCTGACAGACTACTTCATACCAACTCTATGTCAGCTCCTCTCTATTCCCTCACTGTAGAGTTCAAATTTAATTCTAAGATTTTATTGCTACTTTCTAAACCCCTTTTAAACCAGTGTTCAGCCTTACTGTAGTCCTTCTGACTAATATAGCTTCCATACATCCAGATGTCTGATGATAGGGATATATTTGCCTGCAGGGACTGGTAACTGTCCAAAAAAATCAAAACTGCTATCTTTAAATTACCCACAACTTTTTATAGACTTGTACTTGTTTGTTCTGTTGTATTGTTTTCTTTCTATCCTTCTGTTTTATTTGTATGCCTTCCCTTTATCTTTATTTATTTACTTTAGTTAATCCATGTTATACACCATTTTAAAGCTTTCTTTTACCACTCTATTTTACTTGAGTAGGATTGCTTTCGCTGTGTCTGACAAAGCAATTTGTAAAGACTGTAAAAGTCCACCATAAATTACGTTAATTATTCTTTATTATTGCCTGACTGAACTAGTCTTGCCTGAGCAGCACTTCTGTGTAGAGGGGAAGCCTGGGTGCATGATAATGTCCTCTATCAATTATAGACACCAATCCAAACTTTGCATTTACTATTCAGAACATCCTGTTTAATAGATCCAATGGGGGAGGGGGGGAGGGGGGGATGGATAAGACGATACAGAGCTATCAGAAAAACACACAGTGTGATGGCAGCTCACCATCAAGGCTTAAGAAAATACCAAAGGAGCACAGTGGCTGAAACCCTCACTGGGGTCTTTAATAATCAAACAATTATCCTTGTCACAGTGTTCTCAAACACGCTGATAATCACATTCCCATGCACGCTCACACACACACACAGATCCTGGCAGCCTACATGGGGATCTCTCTATTGATTCTGTTCCTCTCCTTTATTAAAATGCAAGCTACTGAGAGTTGGTTGATTTTAGAGTAAATGTTTTACTCTTGAGACATCCTGCACACCACTTTCAAAGCTGCCCCCTTTTTCCTTCTCATATCTCCCACATCTTCCTCCTCACCTTTTCTCTCTAGTGTTTTTTTTTGCCCCCTCCCCTCATCCTTTTCCCTCATCACTTTCCATCTCCAACCACTCTAGACTTCCTTTTCATCCCCCCCCATGTCTGCTACATTGATTGTGCTTTTCCTCCAGCACCCCCAACCCCCAACATCCATCTTTGTCTCCTTTCTTTCCCTCTTCTCCACAGACTCGGTCCCATTTTTAACCACATTTTCTTGTCATCCACTACCACCACCACCACCACCTCCTCCTCCTCCTCCTCCTCTCCATTTAGCGTCTCACCCAGTCTGTAAGTCGGTCAGTCAGTCAGTAGCGAGTGGAACAGTAAAGTACCTGCTCAAATGTCATCAGCATCAACTCTGAATCTCAATCATCTCAAACAGGATGAAAGCAGGGGCTTGCAGCGGAGGGGGGTATTCGGTTGGAGCTCTGAGATAAAGCTGACAGCACACTTCATCGGAGCAGGGGGGTTGAATTATATTACATTTTCCCCATGTCATTTCATTTTCTTCCCCCCTTCTCTTCCTCCTTCTCTCCCTACAGTCCTATTGTAGATATTAACTAAAAACCGCTTGGGTGTCTTGCCTGGAGCGCAGACCGGTCCAGGTGACATTTTGACAGAGTAGGCCTCGGGCTTGTTGTGCTAAGGTTTACTGTGACTCGGTCGCTACACAGATGGGATCTATAATTGTGGTGAGCTAGCCAGTTAGCTCTCGCTTGAACCTGTCAGGAAGTAGGAAAGACACTTCTGAAGACGAGTGTCTGCTCAAAGAGCCATTGTCTGGTATTATAGCTGGAGGTGACAAGGCTATTAAAATGCACAGAGTCTGAGCGCCCGCATGTGAATATGTGTGTGTGTTTATCTGATGGGTGGAGAGGTGTCTTTGGTATAATCCACTCTGTGACACAAACCTGAGTGCTCTCTCTCCCCCCTCTCATTCCCCACCACCTCCTGTCTTCTTCTTTTCTCTCTCTCTCATCCGGCCCTCCCTTCTTCTGTCTCTCCAGAATAAATCTTTAATGGAGGTTTTATTGTCCCTGATCAGCATGCAGCACTGTGCATGTTTATGCAGGCTCATCACACACACACACCTCACCTGTCCCTCCTCCTGACTTGATTGTCCCAATTTCACTTTCCTGCTCTCTATACATCTCTCTAATCCATTCTTTTCCCTTTATCATGTTCACAAATCAACTTAATTTCTTCACAAAAGAAGCATATAAATTTCACCGCTCCTCTTTTTTTCCTACTGTAATCGCATGAGTGAAATAGCACTGTCCTCTATGCTTTTTCACTGAAACACAGCTTTTGTGTTTTTTTCCTTCCCTGGTGGGAGACACTGTGTATGAGAGCAGAAAGGTGCTATGCTGTGAATGTAAATCCTGATTGGGGTCTTTACTCGGTGGATCAGGAAGAGGATGTTTGTGTAAGTGACAACAAAGACAATGACAGGTGAGGCTGTAGCAATGATTGATGTGCATCCAAACTGAGGAGAGTGTGAGTGTATGTGTGCGTACGCATACTATGTGTGTATTAAAGACTCAAAGGTAAAATTGTGGCAATGCGGCTCCTCTGTTCACAGTAGGAGAGCAGGGGAATTACGGTATCACTGTCCTGCAGTTTATACAGACACACACACACACACACACACATGCACACACAGCCAACTAAAAGTGCCGAGCTTGGGTGTACATTAAAGCATCACAAGGACAGAATGTCCCTCTGTGCATGTGCTATTGAAAATGAATAATGTTTCCTGTGTTTATATACTACAACATACACAATATGGTGAAAGATTTTTCCGCTTTTAAATGTATGAGGTTGTGTGTTTGTATACGTGTCTATGTGGTCTATGTAATGCAGCATAGGGGACATGTTTTGTCCTCTAACAGAAGTCAGCGTATCTATACATTATAATCAGTGCTGCTGTTACCCAGCAGACTCATGCAAAGTCACAGTCACACAAACACTGACACACACACACACACACACAAGCACACACACAAGCACACTCGCCATGACAGATATACACTCTACTTTATATTCTGAAGTTACAGCCACCGGCCTCACCAGAGACCTGCCTTCAAAAAATGTATTCACATAGCATGTGCTTTTTGTCTTGGTATAACTGTGTGTGTGTGTGTGTGTGTGTGTGCGTGTGCGTGTGCGTGCGTGCGTGCGTGCGTGCGTGCGTGCGTGCGTGCGTCTGTCTGTTAGTGAGAGAGAAAGAAACATAAAACTATGAATGCTGCACAAGTATAGATAAGGACAGATGTGTGCTGATGGAGGGAGGAGACGAGCAAGGGATGTGGAGCGGGAGTGGGGGGGGGGGGGGGTTGGGGTGTGGGTTCAGGCGCAAAGCGACCTTGCTGCAGGGGAGACTTCTTCACAAAGGCTCTCTGTAGGGTCTCTGTCCAGCACCAGTCAACACCCCAAGGCTAAACACAAACACACTCTCACACACATGGTAATATGTATACACATGTCATCGCACATACACATACACACAAATACAGATTTCAGAATGAAGCGGTGCAGGGTAAGAAACACAGAGGCCCTCAGGGCAATCTCTCTCACTCTTTTTCTCTCTCTCTGGAGAATTAAAAAGACATTTTTAGATTTTTTTCCCCATGTTATGCCAAACACTGTATACTAACTTGAACATGTACAAGTTTTAGAAAAAAAAAGATTAATTAAATGCAAGGAAGTGACTCAATTATATCATGGTGTATTATTTCTCCATTACTCCACAGCTAAGGAAAACACTCATTTCTGATTGGCCAGCAGGTGTCTGTTGAATTTAAATGACTTCAAATATAATTCCAGTTAACAGTTTAACCCCAATACTAAGTCACTGTGCAATATTAAACTGCAGGTAACCATAGCAACAGTACATTTACTTTATGCTACATTACATTAGTTAGCTCTCACTGGTGAACTGCTACATTGCCAGTTAACACTCAGCAGTGGCCTGACCAAAATCCCTTTTTCTGTGCTAACTTACATGCTATGACACTCTGAGGTGTCCTGTTGTAGGAAACAAGGGGTTTGGAAAAGTCAGTTTGATTTGTATTATGGCGTTAAAGATCTGGAAATATGTAAGGGGTCATGATCACTCCGTAATATACATGTGTATTGATGTACTTTACTAAAAGCTTAACTATGTGCTCCAGTCTTATCATCATGTCTGCTGAGACTCTCCAAATCAAGTAGTGCAGACTGCATGTAGTAATTATTTTCATCATTGATTAAGCTGCCCAATAATCGTTCAGCTCATAAAATAGGGAAAATATACATCACACACACACACACACACACACACACACACACACACACACACACACAGACAGATCCCAAAGGGAAGTCTGTTTGTCAAAGCAGTCCTTTATCCAAACATATTCAGTTTACTATAAGAAGGCTGCAAGAAGCAGTAAAAGTCCACATTTGAGAGTCTGGAACCAGCACACATTCAGCATTTTTCCTTAAAGGGATAGTTCGGGTTTTTTGACATGAAGTTGGACATCCTCACCATCAGGGTCGTGCATCAGCAGTGGCTTTTCCCCCACTGTGTCCTGTGAGCAGTGTGTGAGCAGAGTTCTGACCCGCTTTTGGTATTGAAGAAAGTAGTTCCAGCTAGTTTCTGGGGTCACAAAGATAAAGCCTTTTTTTTTCAAAAAACAATATGCGTTCAAAAGGCACTATTTTACCTCCCTTCGTATCACTGCGAGCTGCCGCCTGTTGACAGCTGCACACCTTTCCATCAGCTCCACACACCTCAGCACGAACCTGTGGGAAGGTGCCACATTGCCAGATTTGGTGTGAATCCTGTCCACTGTGGCCACTATGCTCTGTCCCCACTCTCAGTCAAGCACACACACACAGACCTGCTGCTCTTTATACAAAACACAGACAGAGAGCGGAGAAAGGAGAGAGACATGGGCAGCGATGTAACCTGGTCACTATGCTACAAGTCCTGGCCTCATACCCCGCACTGTTATTGGCTGGGGGGCAGCTACACACCCACACCCAGAAGGTTCCCGAACACAACAAAATAATAAGAAAAAATGAAAATACAGACACAGTGTAGGGTCTCTGCAGACATACACCTTCACATACTTGTGGGTCATAAGTGATGAGTCTATACACTGTTTTGTTTAGTTTTTTAGGAAAATCCTGCATATTTAATTAATATTTTTTCTCAGCACTAAAGCAGAGAGCATCTTACCACATTACACTGTGGTGTTTCTGCTTTATCTGTTATATCAAGTGCTCATTGTGTATTATGACTTGCATGTACCTTTAAGATGTACAAAAGAATCTGTCTGAAATTGATACTGTGCTTGCAACACTGCCTCTATTAAAAACTGATCAACCACAGAACCAAATGATTCCTTTAAACAACCAACACACTCAAAAACCAACATGCATCTAGGTGTACACTCATGTGCACATGTGAAAAAAACACACACACCTGCAGGCATACACAGATGTACACACACCTTGGCACATATACACTCCCAGTACAATACCCATTCTCACCCTAACTGGGTCAATCCTCCGTTTATTCGGCTGGGGGAGGGGAGGAGACATGGGTTTTGCTGAAATGGAGGAAGCAAACACCAGAATAAGCCGCCTCGCTGATTCTACCACTGGTGAATCTAGGACAGCGGCGCGAGAGGAGGATGGAAGGAAGCAAAGAAGGAAGTAAGCAGAAGGAGAATGGGTAGCAGGTTGCCACGGGAAAAGTGAAAGGAAAAAGTACACGGAGAGCAAATGATGATAGGGTAGAGGGCAGAGTGAAGAGAAGAGAGGGAAGAAAGAGGCTGTGGAGAGGACAGTAGTTTCATTAGTGAGATTGATTAGATGAACGGTGAAGCTAACAGCCTTTCTGCTCTTTAGCTAAATGTCATCTCTGGGCCTATCAGCACCAGCTCCAACAACAACACATAAATTAGGAACAGGGGGAAGAAGGAGAGAGAGAAACAAACAGAAAGAAAGCATAATCATCATCAGAGAAACACACAGCACCGTCTGCCTGGGGAGGCCTGAGATCACGAACAATGGCAAATGGTTGATCACCTCATTTGGTCGCGGGAATGTAAGCAACTGTACGGTGATGTATTCTGTTTGTGTGTTCCCATGTGTGTGTATGTGGAAAAAGGCCCTTGAGAGATTCAAACCTGCCCCTGATTTCATATTACTAATCTCTGTACTATCAACCCCCTGACATACACACACAGGGACACACACACACACACACACACACACACACACACACACACACACAATCACTAATGACATTCACCCATCCTGAGGGCTTCTTTCTAAAATGTTGCCTTTTACATGGAAACTTAAAAAGTGTGAAATTAGAAAGGTTACTGAATAATTCACTCACCCCCCCGCCCCCCACCCCACACACACACACACACAATAACAAAGTGTGTTACAGGGAGCTCGTATGGGGGGAGAAGTCCTAATTGAAAAGCCCCTTCCTTCCAGGATCTTGCTGCTGAAGAGATGCAGCACAAAGAGGTAATTAAAAAAGGCCCGTGTGATATGCCGGGGTGTAAGATTGTCACACACACACACACACACACACACACACACACACACACTGATAGAAATTTACATAAACAAATCAGATTTTCTGCCCTATTAACTGTATGTGAAAGTGTTTTCTTTTTAGGTTTTGGTTCAGTATGAGAAAAGGAACAAAATACCAAGAACTATTACAGTATAACTGCGAGTAATTCAGATTAATACTGAGCTCCTGATGTGATATCCAGGGTGCTTCTCCACTAACTTCTGTAACTCAGTGCAATCTTTCACTGACTGAGATAAACCTATTTGCAATTCATATTCACCTACAGTACTGCAACTGCTATTAAATTTTTAACTCTTTTTTTTTTTAAACTACATTTACAATAAAATAGTGTTTGAGCACTGCAGTGCACTACAGTGGTATGACTTAACTAAGGTGGGTGGGAATGGTCATTGAAACCATTTCTCTCCTGTTCATAATATCCAGTCACAGTCTCTCTTCTAATGACATCTACTGGCTGACACTAATGATTATTTCATCACTAATGAATCTATAGAATAGTTTTTCCATAATCAACTAGTCTATAAATTCTCGGGAAATAGTGTAAAATGCACTTCACAATTTCCAAATGCTGCAGGTGACTTCTTCAACTCATTGGTTTTATCTGATCAACAGTCAAAAAGCCAAATATACTAAGTTGATATAGATATTAAAGAGCAACAACAAATTCTTATGTTTAGCAGATATTTGACTTGGGCAATTAATCTCAAGCTAATCATTTCAACTCTTGATGTCTTTCAATAACCTTTTAGCTGTAATGTATGCTGTCTAAAAATGTCTAACATTTGTCCCCACCTGCCAATTGTCATACCAGCTCAGTCTCATTATATTAAGCTAGACATGGTTAACAATAAAAAGTTCATTTTAAAACAGAAAAACTAACAACAGATGTTAATTTCTTAAAAAAAAACACCTCCATCCCTGTCTAGACTAATTGAGCGAAACACACAACATACTGCTGAGCAAGGCCACGCTGTAGGGCTGGATGTTAATAATCTGTGTTACCACAAATGTCATGGTGACTCTGAATGAACTTCCTGTACTTTTGGAATAGTAACCACAGGTTCTGATTCCACTACGGCTCACTGAAAGGGTATCACATCATTATTTTTTTTTTCTCATGAATTTGGTTAATTGCAGAGCTACATCAGCTGGGTGTGAAACAGGGGATATAAAGTAACAGCTGCTTACAGGCAGACAGTCTCCAGCAGACTGACTCTTCCCAGCTATCTTCACCTTTCCTCTTTCCCCCTCGTCATTTTCACTCAGGATGGAGCCCAGTTTGCTCTATTAAATCTGTAATGAGATGCAAATGAGATGCAAATCCCTCCCAGAGGAGTGGACTGCTGGAGGGAGGCTATCTGATGTCAGCGTTCAAGAGAGAACCATCGCCTCAGGAAGAAACAGAGAAGAGAAAGTGAGTGTATGGTGGTGGTGGTGTGTGTGTGTGTGTGTGTGTGTGTGTGTGTGTGTGTGTGTGTGTGTGTGTCTGGAGTGTGTAGGCTTGTGTGCCGATGGGTAAGGGAGAGGAAAAAGGCAGAGCTGTTAAAAAAGGGCTCGGGCATTGATTGCAGCTGTAGAAAAATGTTTTTGATTTATCTTGGACACAGGAGCAGAATGGGACCTTCAGTATCACCGCATGGCAGAAAAACTCGGTCGAAGAAAAATAATACCCTCAATCTGTCCTCTGTACAGCTCCCAGATAGAAGGCAGGGAGAGAGGCAGAGAAGCATAGATAGAAAAAGAGCGGGGGGGAAATGGGAGGAAAAAGATGGAGATTGGGAGGGGGAAGTCAAGGAAAGGCTGATGCAGCCATGCCTGTTGACAAGAGAAAAATATACCTTTCACAGAGAAATAAAGCTTCACCTCCCTCACTGCTGCATTCCCAGTGACATAGCAACTCATCTGGCCTCATCTTGCTCACACCACTGAGGGAGAGAGAGAGAGAGAAAGAGAGGGAGAGAGACCAAAAAAAAAAAAAAGGAAAAAGGAAACCGCAGCAATCCGCTTTTCTGACAGCAGTGGGGAAACAGTATCTCTCTAGTTTAGTGCTTTCCTCTGTACACCCGACCCCAACCCCCCCCCCCCCCCCCCCCCCCCTCACAGACACACACTTGTTCACCCCATGTGTACAGTGCTCCACTGCATATGTACCCACTGTACTGTATCTGCACTTGTCAGAGGTCAGAGTTTCCAACCCTGAGCCAGGATCTTGGCGTTGGTCCTGTGTGTGCTCCCTCTCACCCACCTCTGCCCGACTGTCCACCTTCTTCTTTTTTCTTTCGCCCCATTTAAAGCTCAGCTGTAGCTTACAGATAAATACATAAAGGGGATGTGGGTACAGAATGCAGTGCTCATTTCTCCAACCTTTGCTCACCTTTCTACAAACAAACACCCAAAGGACCATGTGATGGTGATAAATCTAAACTATTTTTAGCGACAAACATAAAGACAGAGTGTCCCGAGCACTCAAACTCCACTAGGACTGAAACAGTGTAGGCTGGCTTCACTGACCCACTGTGTAAAGTGTTACTGTAGCATTTGTGTCACGGAAATGGCAGCCATCCATTAGCAGCTACTCACACCTTCTTCCACTTGATAACAAATTTTTAAAAAAAAACATTGCGGCAGTCAACCAATCAAATCAGAGGTGTGAGATCGTGCTTTGAGAGTTTCCTACTTTTACATTTTCATTGACTTATCTATTCGTTCTCTACTCAAATACTTCTTTTGAGTAGTACTCTGATTCATTGTGTACTGCTATGCATGTAATGTGCTGTATCTCTAATAGTCTGCTCCACAGACAAATGTTGATGTGGCCTGTATGTACAGTCAGTCCTGTAGTGTTCACTGGAGCATGGCTGAGGTTAAATGACTTTCTCATGGGGACATCATTGGGTTCGGAGGGTGAGGAAACTGATAACTAGTTTGCAACCTTACTCACCCTCTTTCCTAGAGCACACACGCTCACATGATCATACATCTAAAACTGTACCAGGCACTGTAAAGTGTAACTCATTGAGTCAATACTATAAATCAAAAGTGTGCAGACATGTATTTACATATGAAAAGCTAAAAGCAGGAAATACCAAACAATTTGATGCACAGAGATTGGAAAAACTGAAAAAATACTATTTACTTGATAACCTCACGACCATAACACTTTATTTTTCTGCATTACTCAGTTTTCTTTGTAGATAAGAGTCAATTCACAAAAGAAGAATGTTTTTTTTATCACTGTGGGCTCTTTACAGCTAGTACGAGTAGTTAAAAATTGAAATCACTACTGTTTGTCTTCTGATCGATAGCTGCTGCTCTTCGTCACTATGGTCACAGTCCTTTAGTGAATCAAAGTCATCATCCTCTTTTTCTCTGACTTTCTCTCTATGTGTAAATATTCACCATTTTTACAAAGGAGGGCATTTGCATAGACAAACAGCATCTTTGCTTTGGGACGTGCACCTATTTTATGAGATGTGACCCTTTCTGATTATGAAAATCTGTTGGCATTTTCTTAAATATTCAAAGGTTATTTGTACGGCCAGTCTTCTATTTCCCACTGATGATTCAAAATGCATGAGTCGTCTTAGCCTGTCACTCGGTCAGTTCCTAAGCAGACTGAAATTACTGCAGCATATTAACTTGGCTTGCTTGTGGGGGAATGTTGAGTCTCTGTAAATTAAAGAGAACAGTCTACACCTGCTCTATGTGAAAAGTGCCCTGAGATAACTTCTGTTGTGATTTGACGCTACATGAATAAACAAATTGACTATGGCTACAAGATTTAAGAGCCTGAGTAACCACAGCAAGAGGAGAAGGATATTGAAGGATATGGAGAAAATGAGAGTTAAGAAATCTTGAGTGGGGCAATTTGTTTCTGCACAAACAAAAACGCTCACTTGTGTGTGTTTTTTTTTTTTTTTTTTTTTTTACTCTCTGTTGCATCGTGTTAATGACTGCTGATTGGTTAGGAGGATGTAAAAATGATTGGAGTAATGACGACTCTGATGGAGATTGTGATGATTAGTGTAGCATCAAAACAATGATTGGGGAAATTCAAGCCCCATTTATCATGCCGCCAAGTGGTTTCTTATGTTTTAGAGTCCAAATATGTTGGCATATAATCACTGCAGGAAACACACCCAGAAAAGCAAGTGGATGTTTGTTGTGTGCAGTAGAGTCCCATCTGTGTGAGCAAAATGTGTATATCTGCACTCAACTGTTACACAAGATATCATTTTCCTTATGTGCATTGTGTAGTTGTGTTTGTATTGCTAATTAGGACTGCCATGTTTAGTTTTACTATAGCACTGAAGGATTTACAATAGTTTGACATCTTATTAGTGTCAGCTCTATGCATTAATACTGAAACTATGGTGAATGAGAGAGAAAGAAAGGATTATGGAGTCTTTACATCTAGTGGGCGTGCATCGAAAACAATACTAAACGCTAAATACAGAACTATAAGTATTGAGTACACACAGCTGCACAAACACACACATCCATACGCATATACACAGTGTACACTCCTGCTGTGCATACTATTATTGTGTAGATTCAAATTGTAATTCAAACTGCCGCATTAGATTTATATATTGTACATTTCTGTCCTGTTTTGTGATTTTAGATGAACCACAAACACAGCCAGTGAAATAACTGAAGAAGAAAAAATACAACCGACTATCACACTTCCTTTCATGACACATCTAATGTTACCCTGTGTCTCCCTCCTTTTATTTCCGCTCTTCGCTATCAGCAATAATGAAACCATTAAAATGGTTTAGAAAGATGGACTGCAGGCTCTTCCTTTTTTTCTCCAGGCTGATAAAGAAGCTGCTCTACTGTGAGTTGGTTCCTGGGTCCGTCATGGCCATGGTCGAGTGAGCTGCACTCAGACACCTGCTGCTCATTAACCACAACAGGAAGGGGTGACCACTTCAATCAGGATATTAAGACAGGAAATGAAATGGACAGAGAGGGTACATCTGGGAGGAGGAGGAGGAGGTGCTGGAGTGCTGGAGGAGGACAAGAGAGGAGACGGAGCTCTACAGTGTCCCAAGGTTAAGAATGAGGAGAGGATTGAGGCTTCTTCTTTGGCATTGCGCCCAGATGCAGTGTTGTTCCCTCACCTTCAGTCAGCTGAAAATTCCCCAGCACTTACAAGTATGTGTGTGTTTGTGTATGTGTGTGTGTGTATGTGTGTATGTGTGTATGTGTGTGTGTGTGGGTGGGGGTGTGGGTGTGTCCTGTCCACCTGACATCACTTAACAGTAATAATGTATTCCCTCCTATTAATATGTTACGGATCAGAGAGTATATTATTGATCCACTAGCTCAGCCATATTGTTTTCCTGGTCCATTCCCTTCGCTGCTTCACCTGCTGTATCCCTCTCTTTCTGCTGCTGCACCACTGAGGACTCACCCAAGTCAAACCTCCTCATAGAGCACCTTTCACTTGACAAGTTTATTTTATCCCCTTTACACCTGGTAATAAAATGCTACCTGTATCTAGACACGTTGCAAAGTGTTAATGCATGCAGAACTCACTGTGATCAGAATGCATGGGATCAACCAGACAACATGTAAAGTGCACAGTCTCACAATGTGATAGGACATCAGTCAGCTGTAAATGCAATCTGTACAGCGTGACTGCATGCAAGAAAAATTCCAAGTAGCAGTAGCTAGAAGTGTTGACTAAAAATGAATGATGCACATCTACAATATTGCTTCCCTTGATTTGGGATGCACCACCACCTCCGTCTAGTTAATATTTAGAACATCTCACCTTGCGAGGAAGCTGGATTCACAAGATCAGGACATCGCAAGATCATGCAAGAATCAATTTTGTCAGGCTTCAAGTTATGCGTGTCTTAACCAATCATCATCCTATGAAGATTCTAGCATGATTATGTCATATCGCAAACATCACAAATATTAAATCTTGCAGTTAAAGACAGATGGTTCATCAAATCACCTGGCAAGTATTTTTTTTGAAAGTGCTTGACCTTTTCAGAACAGTTTACAAGGATGGCTTTTGAGATGGAGTTGTGTAACAAACCATCTGCCGCATCAGGTTACAAAACATCTGCTCCATCAATAAAAAAAAGTGTACCTTAAGGTTCCATATTTCCTCTCATCAAAGAGATATGCCCTCATCCCCACAACCAGAGCTGCCATACTCTATCACCATAATTGATGGTTAAGTTTCTGCTGCATTGCATTTAACTTACAACAGCCCCTTGGATGGATCAGCCTGGAAAAAAACAGTGACTATGCACTTTGCTGCTGCAACATTATTTCTACAGTACACTCCAGGAGGGAGGCCAAACTTCTCTGTTGCACAGACGGACTGACTGTTAGCGCTGAGTTACACCTTAATATCATGGGCTCAATGAAGATATTATCTTGGACTGTAAGAAATGATCATTGGCATTTTCAGCTATTTTCAGACATTTCATTGGCAAAATGCTTCACTGAAGTAAAATAGCAAATAATCTGAAGATTAATTGATAATAAAAAGAGGACTTTGTTGCAGCTTGAATACACAAATTATATGAAAATGAATATGGATATTTTCCCATCATTAAGCCCTAATATAGCATACAGCTAGCAATAGCTTCTCCAAACAGAGTAACTGACAATTTGTCCAGAAACAGAGCGCTATTTCCAACTTATGTCATCTTTGATATCTGCAAACTACAAACTACCCACCTACAGACATGATAAAGACAGCAAAGCAAAAACACAAGCAGTCTGCACTCATAGCAAAGATTTGAGACACCATCAACAGATTCATACACATACACACACAAAAACCACTTCACACACACCAGAGCTTGTGACATTCATATAAGGAAATGAAAAAGAACGTGCTGCTGTCCTGGCACTGGCATGCCAGATAGTGATTGTGTTGAGTAAATGTGATTACCTGGGAGGGAAGTCACTCTCTGGAGGCAAACGCTACCAAGTTATTACACTCGCATTATTCCCAAACCAATATCATAGCCTGCCAATCACTTACAATGCATTCCTAAACCACATGCTGACAAGTGTGGTGGCACGTCACACACTTCATGTGAATGAGAGGCATACACACACACAAGCAGAAGAATATGTAGAGAGAAACACACTCACACACCTACTCTAACACTTACACACAGTAATGAAACACGCGCAGAATGAATCCAGACATGCACACACACTCATCTGACCAGGCTGCAAGCCAGCAGACATGTTACACACAGACACGCGCACACACACTCTTCGGAGGGCCCCAGGGCGAAGGGAATCGTCCTCTTCATCTGAAGTGGAGAGGAAGCCCATTGGCCAAATTAGATTCTGACATTTCCTGACGGAGTTAAGCATCAATCTGGAGCGCTGTGCCGTGATTCGCCGTGACCTTGGCCTATCACAGTGCAGCGTCTGGGAGTGCTCAGAGAGGCTCTTAATCAGGCCTGGAGGACACGGGGCCTATGATGACATTACTCAGCCTTTATCTCTCTACACACGTCCCTCTGTTTCTGTGTGTGTCTGCCTCCCAATCTGCCCTCTCCTCTTCCCTTCACTCCCTCTCAGCTGCAGGGTGACAAGGTGGCTCCAACGGCTCAAGCGGATGCTTACTTAACCTGACCTCTGAGTGGAATCTATGTTCATTGATTCCATCCTGTGCTGACAGTGCCCTAAAAATGCTGACCAAACACAACAACACGTGGCCCTTTTGTATCAAATGTGACCCATTTTCTCTTTTTTCTACTCAACAGGTACATCAACAGGTGCCGTTTCTGCATTGCTGATTACATTCCAGCATCCATCCTAATACTGCACACACATACATGACCGTCCCCGTAAACAATACACACACACACACACACACACACACACACACACACACTCAACCACATTCCACAGCTACTGCAATCCCATTGAGAATGATGAGATTGTGCTGAGATGGAGATAAATGAGCCTTCGTTGCATCCATGATGGCACCAGAGAGCGGCATGAGAGGAAGAAAAGCTCTCCTCCTTCCACCACCCAAGCCACCCACCCACCCTCATTTGCCATGTCCAAGGGGTTTTAATGCATAAGGACACAAAAGGACAAGGTACGTACTGCACTTATATATACATGCACACAAACATACACACCACGTAAAAGAAATATGTGCATTTATATTGCTCATTCACACACACACACACACACACACACACACACACACACACACACACACAAACACACACACACACACACACACAGTGCCTTAAACCAAACTCAATCCATAGAGGCAATATAGCAAACGCCGACATAGATAATGGAATTCTCTGTCAGGATCTATCGAGGAAAAGCCTTTACCTCCACATGGATAACACACTTGTCTGGAAATACACACACACACACACACATTTATGCTCACATAACTTTCTCAAACGCACAGCCGTGCTGCATGCCGAATGAATACAATGAAATCATACCATTTAGGTGCATTTGGCCCATTTGATGATTGAAGGAGATTTGTAAAACCAAAGATATAAAAAGTCTGTCTCGTTGTTGGCAGACAGTGTAAGGAGAATGTAATTGGATTTTTTTTCCCTCTTGGTTTAACAGATGATGTTCAGCTCTGCAAAAGGGTTAGAAAGTTATGAGCACCACACAGCACCTGTATACACATTTAGACACATTTGTACTCAGAAAATGCAGTACGGCAAACAGTGTGATATTACTGCTGCCGGTAGGATACAGTAGACCTTTGTTATTTTCAAACAAAGTAATATTACTGCTCATATCCACTCTATATCAGTGCCAATATTCACAGTCAATATTCTGCACTGTGGTAATACAGGAGCATGACCAGAATCTTAATAACTGCAAGTCTTCCAATAGCCAGTGAGTGAATGAAGGTGTGTGTATCTGTAAGTGTGTGTGTGCGTGTGTGTGTGTGTGTGTATGTGTGTGTGTGCGCTCGTGCCTGCCGCTGAGTCACGCAGAGTCCAGAATGTATTAGGCTGAGTCAAGCTTAATTTTCAGTGGGTCAGTGTGAAGTTGTTACCTCGGAAAGACGTGATGCAATGGGGAAAAAAGGAGAAACCGAAAGAGAGAGACAGACATACAGAGAGACCATCCTCAAGGCATGCACATCAAACCCTGACTCTGCTCAGACACACACACACACACACACACACAAACACACAAACTATATTCCTCTCTGTCTCTCTCTGTCTCTCTCTCTCTCTCTCTCTCTCTCTCTCTCTCTCTCTCTCTCTCTCTCTCTCTCTCTCTCTCTCTCTCTCTCTTTCTTTCCAGCTCTGGCTGACGTACAAAAACAAATATGCATAAACATGTCGACACACAAACATTCACTGAGGTCCTCTTCATGGCTTGGAGCCAATGTAATGACTTGCAGGTTTCATCTTAGACATTTCAATTGCTTTTCCTGTACATTTGTCCTCCCACCTATCTGTCAGGTGGTATACACACTCCAGCATGGAGGATTATACACTGATGTCTAAATGAATGAATGTCTAAAAAGACAAATCTCACCTCACAACGCTGAGCAGTCTTGAGGTGAGACTCTCCAACATCTATTGGAAAGCATAGAGGTGACATGTGTGACAGCAGCAAGGTTTACAGTAGCTACAGAGCTGCCCCCCCCCCCCAGCAGATTCACTGTCTTGCTCAAGGCCACTACAGCAGGGCAGATGCTGTCTGTCACTGAAAACTGATCTCAGGCCTTCTGGATGAAGGACAGCCGCTCTAGTCACTGCATCTTCCTGGTAATCTGATGCAAAAATGGTCAGCACTGCTTTTATGAGGAGAGAAGCTGGAGAAGCAACATATAGCATACAGGTGTAGATGTACATACAACACACAGCTACACAGACAGGACTACACCTGAGCTGAGGGCTGACGCATATTTACAGAAACATCCCCTTCATACTGTAATGAGGATTTTAGCCCATCAGTGCCAATGAGAAACCATAAATAATGTGCACATAAATTCACTTAACACCAAGAAATAGACAAACTTTAATATGACAAGACACACACACACACACACACACACACACACACACACACACACAGACAGATGCTCTCGGAGAGCTGGGAGAGCACGCTTCTTTCGCCTGCAGCCCTGAGGCAGCGCCCAGCCCACAGTGATTTATACATGATTTTCTCGCTAGCCTACTCCAAGCCGGTAAGAAAACACACATAAACACGTCTGTCATCCTCGCTGAGCTCTGGCTGGCACAGCATACATCTCCCTCTCTCTCCTGCTCCATCCATCTCCAGTATTCTTCATTTATATTTTCCTCTCTTCATATCAGCATCTCTATATCTGGCTTCTGTGAAGACAGATTCATCTACAACGTGTCACAGAAGAATATCTCTTAATGCTTATCTACTTCTCTTTCAACTCTTCTCCTTCAGCTCTGTAGTTCTCACCTAACTTGAACAGCACCACTGTATTACTGTATGAAATGTAAAGATCTGACATATTTCTCTTCTCCACATAAAGCAACCTTCCTTCTGGATCATGCACAGCTTCTAAATGCCAATTCAAGCCAAGCCCAAAGCAGACTCTCACACTCTCTCTTACTCATCCTTTTTTTAAGTGCTGACACACACCTGATGGATCCTGTGCTCGGTACCGGTTCCTTGCTCCTCTTCTTTGCCACCACACCACGAAGGTCACTGCTGGCCCACTGTCGCTCTTCCTCCACCCTTCTTCCTCTTCTTCTTCTTTTACTCTCTGTCCTTCTCTTTCTCTCTCTTCTTTGGCCAAAAAAAAAGAGAGAGAGAATCCTTGCAGGTGCAGGAAATCCTCAGCTGCAGACAGGGACACTTGAAGACTGTGGAGCCAAACTGCAGCTGAAGCACAAAACCGGAGCTGCCAGCTGACTGAGCTGTGGAAGTGGTGGAGGGAGGCTAATGTGGCTAGGCTACGGTCTGCACCACAGCAGCCTACAGACACACAGCCTGAGAGCTCAGAGAGTCGCTAGCTCAAAGCTCACCGCAGCAGAGCTCCGAGTCAGCAACCTAGCCCCCACTCCCCGCCCGCTTCTCTCTCTTGCTGTCGCTCTGCCTCTCTACCCCCCTCCTCCTCTCCTCTCACACAGTTACCACATTCCACCTAATAGCACAATCATTTCTTTCTTCTTCAACTAAAGTATATGTACATCACTCCCATTGCTTGGCTCTGGCACGTCTCTTCAGCTCACTGAGTCAGTGCAGCTGAGGAGGAGGCAACATCCTCACTTACAAATCTAGTCACTCTTTCTAAAGGTCTGTTTGTGTCAGCGTATGCTGCTGAAAGGAAGCTTCAGAAGGGCTGAGGTCAGGGTAGAATGAGTTTAATTGTGCATTTCCTTCTTTCAATATATGAGCATGCAACCAACCATCAAATGTTTAATGAATTGTGTGTTCTGTGCTGCAAATGTCCTATTTGAGTTGAAACAATTTGCAGGTTTTTATTCACCTCTGCAGGTTAGTTCACTGATGAATTCTTCCCCGCTTCTTGAAGGAAAGCTGATCAGTGTTTCATTAAAGTGGAAACCAGATCATTGTTGGCTCTTTGTGGTGCATGTTTGGCCACCCTACCCTACTGGCATCAACACTCGCAGATAGCAAATAAAACCGAATCTAAAACTGACATTTAGAGGTATCCATCTCTCTCATTTCTGCCTCCATGGCAGTACACAGTTAAGGTGATTGCAATTTGGATTGTGGTGCTAAAACCACAGAAAAATAATTACAAAAGATTCACAAGAAACTTCTGTTTCCAAAGGCAGTGAGAAGTTTTCATATGACGGCACTACTTTCCACTGAGGAAACAATCCCTATGAAAATGGACCACAGTGGGGCTGCAGAGATTAGTCGGTGGACAGAAACCTCATCCATTACCATTTTGAGAACTGAATATTCATTTTAAAGAGTTATTTAAAATGACTACAATCAATCAATCAAGATCAAAAGGCTTTTTTTTTTGTTTTGTTTTTTTTTGTTTTACAACGTCATTTATTTATTTAAAAATGCCACCTCCTCTAAAATGTGTTGATTTTATGCTTGTGTTTGTCCAACATGATAGTAAAATGAATATCTTTGCATTTTGGACCACTGTTTGGACAAAGTAAGATGTCACCTTTAACTGTATTGGTCATTTTGCAATATTTTCTGACATTTCGTAGCCCGAATAATTCATCAAGAAAACAATCAGCAGATTAATCAATGTAATTCATCATTAGTAGCCCTAGTTCAGAGAAAAATCACTGGCACGTGAAAATGAAACTGTCCACATGATCGGATACCAAATAACGGGAAATGACAATCTTTCTTGTCATTTCAATCAAATGACCCTTTAACACAGAAATGCACAACATAAACGCACATTTCCCTCCTCAAGACAGCAGGGGAGACAGAAATGGAAGAGAGGTGGTGGCACTCAGACGAATCCAAATCCACACACCGCCACCATTTATCATTTAATGTATTCATCCTCTCCAAACCTAATGCCCTGACAAAGCCAGGCTTATTCAGCCCTCCCTAACACACAGATTAGCCACATACAGACTACACATACAGACACCCGCGCAGGGGAGAAGGAAAAGATGAACACATAAACAGTGGGAGGGGAAGTCAAGTGGAGCGTCGCCCATTGGGAGAAAAGAGCAACTCGGGAACGAGAAGGAAGCTGCAGTAACTGAACCAGACAGGCTTAGATTGGAGAGATGTTGGGAATAATTAACTTAAGCCTGGTAAAAAAAAAAAAAAGAAAAGAAAAGCATAACAATGATGTGCCACAGACTCACACTTATGTCTCCATTATACAATTATGTTTTAAGACGTGTTGTTTCAACATGACTGTTTAAGGGAGCAGAGAGAAGAAAATGACAAACTCATGAGGAGTGTGTCACAGAGCTCCGCCAGCTTGTACAACAAACAGCTGAAAGGATATGAAAGAAAACCATCACTCAGTCTTCTTTAAAATTTCTTCTAGTCCTCTTCACCCCTCCCGTCTCTCTATCCCTCACTCTGCCTGCATTTCTCTCTCTCTTTCGCTCTCTCTCTCTCTCTCATCTCAACAAGGACATTCAGTGCATCACCACTAAAAAAAATGTCATCTCCATCTCCACTCATGGCTGTTGCTATGGCCACAGCAATAAACCTGACTGTGCTGCTTCACTCCACACTAAATGAGTGCCTGTAAAGGATGTGCTTATGCCCTTACATGCTCACTGTGTCAAAGCTGTAAGGAAACACACAAGCACCTACATCATCCCTCACTGTAGAGCAGATATATTGTGGCTTCCCACAGATCTATATAGCAGGATACACATGGGGGTATTAGAACATCATTACAGCCAGGAAATTAGTTTTGTCATGAATAGTTTCCTCCTGTTTCCTGGTGATGGAGTCGTTGTAAAGAGCCACTTGAGCAGTCTATTGACAGCTGTCGAGTGTGGCCATAGGGGCAGATTGATAAGCGAGTGTGTTAACTGTCATTCGGCGGAGAGGAGATTACGTATAAGTAATGACTGGCTGAACAGCGTTTAGATGTGGAATTCTGTTCCATCTCCCTGCTACTGTCACACGCTCATTAGGAGCATCAGAGCATGTCATTAACATACACACATACGCTCACTAAAGCGTATCATTAAATAGATTTAATTATCTAAAGTTTCTGAGTCTCTCTCTGAATAGCGACAACAAGTGCACAGTGCATTCAACTTCCAAACAAATGACTCTCGTCTGTTCATTTCTAATTAGTGCAGAGAAGAGGAAAAAGATTGGTATTAACCTGGGCTTACGCAGCCTGTGTGTGTGTGTGTGTGTGTGTGTCTAAGTGTATGTGTGTGTGTGTGTGTGTTCATTCTCAAGTAATTATATTTCCAAGCAGTGCTGAGCAGAGAGGGGCAGGCCTGTGTATATTCCATTCGGCTTATCAGACGTGTCCAATCGTGAGACAGATCAGATCGAACTGTAAAAGCTCATTAATTACGGATGGTTGCTGAGCGACAGGGAAAAAGGGGGGGCTGGGGGGACTGCAGGCTGGCAGGAGTAAGGTGAGGGGAGTGATGGGTGAGGAAGTGGATGAGGTGCAGTATTTGATTGCTGAAGTTGAGAAATAATTGAAAAAAAAAAATCTTCCTCTGGTTTAGTCAGCAAACACTGGTTAGGAGATCAAAAGGTAAATGCTGCCGTTCGTCTCTGCTGATGGAAGCTCACACAGTGTCATTCATACATGAAAAAGGCTCACACAGCAAACACTCAAAGAAGACATACGATTAAAAAAAAAAAAAAAAAAGGTGTTTGGCTAAGCATTACTCTGACAAAAAATTTTATCTGTGGAGGATATCCTCGAAAAAATAACATTAGAGTTGAGTTACACTGATAGGATTATGACTTTCCACATTATTATCCTCCTGCAAATTAATGTAATTATGCAAATTCAGCTCTTAAGACTAAGTGTTTATCAGAGCAATATCTATTTGTGAGTCCTGTTGTGATGCCAAGGATGAACTCAGTCTCCTCAAGGAAATAAGTCATTTGAATAAGAAGCAATACTGAAAAACAGCTCAGTCACAGGCAGGTGTGTAAATTACATGTGAAATTTAAAACCAGAACTTGCTAACAAGGAATACATAATAAAGTGATTAGAAGTTGGGACTAACGGTTTAATAAGTGGTTAATAATTGCAAAGTATATATCCTCCTCCAGCAGAACTCTCTTTGTCCTTTAAGCTAGTTTTTGAAATCATGCCAAGAGCTGCAGGGCATTCTGACTAAAATCTATTTATCAAAAATGAGAGCAGTCCCCTTTCAAAACGTGCCTGTTCAGAACTGGCCACTGGGGGAGCGCAGGTGGTCGAGTGGTTAGAGCACATGCCATTTATGCAGCCAACCTCAGTTCGAAACCCGGCCAGAGGTTCTTTGCTGCATGTCACACCCCCCCTCTCTCAAATGTTTCCTGTCTGTCTATTGCTGAATAAAGGTATCTATGCCGAAAAAAATCTGGCCACCCGCTTGGCCTCTACTAAATTAATACACAGCTCTGATCTCCGGCTGTGCTTATGCTTATGGTTTCATTATTATTATGTAGCAAAAAAAACACAAACATCAGAAACAAATATATTTGGTGAAAACAACTCATGCAGGGTTTAATGAACACTTGTTATTTGACTCTTACGCATGTCATTTAGCCATTTCCACTTAGGTCCTAAGCAGTTTTCAAATCATCAAATCCACTCACACTGATCTAAACTCATTTCACGATTCAGAAAAAATGCTTCACTCAAGCAGTGGAGGTCGGTCACTGCTCTTTTTACTCTTGGACAGCATACTCTACACTCAGACAGCTGCACACAGCTGAGCAGCTCGCTGTTCACTTTCTTATTAATATTAAAACGTGTCTTGTGTCCAAGCACGCCATGTGAAAATACTTTTCTCTGACTCGCTGTGCAGCTCTGATCTCCAGCTGTGCTCATGACAGTCATCTCTACTGCAGATGTCTGAAGCCCCACCCCGCTTCTCAACAGAGCGCTGTTCGCTTGTTTATTCAAAGTGTATTAATATTAAATGTTGCGTGTCCAAATTGCACCAAATTTAACACTGCACTTCCCTGGGTCCCCCGAAATACTCCCGCCATGTGTGAAGTCAATTGGATGAACGGTTGTGGAGCTCCAGACAGAGAGCGATACAGACAGAGGGATACACAGTTGTTCCTTTATAGTCAGTAAACACTTTAATTTAAGATATATGATAGATTATAAAGTGAGAAAGCACAACACCCCTGACTTTCTTTAAAACAAGCTATTGTCAAGTCAGCAGTTATAATCAATAGTAAGTCATTAATAAAAAGGGAGCTCCAATTAACCAAGTCACTGCCTGTAAATGTTAATGAAGAGTATGTTACTAGTAAGTATATGACTATTTAGCTTAGAGGTAGAAATATGGCACTTTAGACCTACAATAGAAAAGGTCATAAAGTAACAAAAGCAGGCTTTTAAAGTCTTTTAATGGATTGTAGTGTAGCTCTTCAGTCTCAGTGCAGCACTTCTTGACATGAATTCATGCAGCAGCAGCTCCCTTTAAAGGACTTTGGTGATTGAATTCAACAGAAATGAGCAGCATCTTTTACAGCTCCATCTATTTCACCATCATTGTCACAAGCCCCATGTGCACAATATACAAACACTGAAAGCCTGTGTTTGTGCACTTCATTGAAATAACTTCACTAATCTATAATCTATAAACATCACAGTCCCACTATCCTCCTCCTGTTTTCCTTCGGCTTACACTCCTCTGCTGCTGTGTTACTTGTTCTTCTTCTACTGACAGCTTACAAAGCAGCTATCTACATGGCTAATCAGAGGTAACAGGGTCAGAGAGCGAGCAGCAACACACACACATACACGGACACATGCATCGCCTTTTCCCATTATCTAGTGACAGACTCCCAGATGAATAAAACATACTGTAGTAGATGATCATGCTGCAGTCTTCTGATTAGAGTATATGCATACATATATATACATGCAAACATATACACTGTACACACACATTCATGGCAGGACATGAGAAACCAATTCCCGTCCATCACACCCACCTACAGGTCAGAGATAATCATAAAAAGTAATTGGTACACACTTGAATATATTAATGTTTGATTTGGGGCTCCATCCAACTCCCACATGCTCGCTCTCTGGTCAAAAATGGATTGGCAAAACAGCACAGTGTGTTGATTAAGATTTTCTCCTCTCCAAAAATTTTTCCCAAATTATTTCCATCTGGCAAAAAATGTAGCAAAAATGATATGTAATGTCTTTTTGTTGACAAAGACTGCCGGCACCAAGAAGACCCCTAACCTCTACTGGCTTCTAGTTATTTTTAAGACTTGATCAAGACTTTGCAAGAAATTATCAGCTTTCAAGTACAAAGGAGGTATCAAAGAAGGAAGCAAAGATTTAAAGCAAATAGCAACCATTTATTTATGTCTATTCTACCAAGGTATAACACATTTGCCAATGATATATTGATATTTTAAAATGCTATGTGCAGCACATTTAAGCACCTCTCAGCAATAACTCCCCAAAAGAGCATATCTGTTTCCCTCTATTTAATCTACTCCTTCCTCCCCCTCCCTTCTCCCCCCTCCTCTCAGAGCCTGCGATGTCTGGGTGTCATCAATCTGATGGTGGTGGAGTGGTACCCATTACAGTCGCACACCCTAAATCAATGACTGATACAAGGGAGTGTATGTGTGTCTGCATAGCTGAATATTGCAGTGAAGAATATTGTGATGTTCCTTCTCCTCCTCTTTACGATGTCTTTTGATTCCTCTCGCCGCATTGCTGATGATCTTACTCTACAGGAGGGCCTAATGAGCTGACGTGACTTCATGAATAAAGAGAGAAAACACACACACACACATACACACACACACACACAAATGAGCATGCACGCACACACGCATGACTCAGGCTGTTTGTTTTAAAGAGTGAACAGTGTGATAAATCACAAATGCTGGTTAGAAATAAATATTTGCATGTGCTAATTGGACTCATTAATGGCAAAGATATAAGTGGGGGTGGGGAGGGGAAAAAGATGAGTGACTACTTAAATATACACCACTGATCAGCTATCTAATTGGAGCTTTGTAATGCATATGCACACACACTCAACACCGTTTGTGTATTGGTGTGTTGGGCTGTGGCAGAGGAATGATTAATACCTTTTTTAGACATGCACTCAAATGCATGCAGAGGCACACACACGCAGACGCAGACAGACACACACACACACACACACACACACACTCAGAGGAAGGCTCTTCACTGAACCTCCGTCTCCAAAGAGGCTTTCAAGTAAATTAAGTTTGGGTTTAGGGTCCTGTTTATATTAATGAGTCCACTGCCGGTTGAGTTAGACCCAGTGCTCTGTGTTATTACCTGCTTGATAATGAATGCCAGCTTGACTAGCAGCAGTCAATGGAGGCTGCCACACACAGCAGATAATGCTACAACTTGCCACTGGCTTGCAAGAATAGATTAGCTGCAATCTCACTAGCCTAGGAAATGATGGCGAATAGTAAATGCAGATGGAAACTGTGACGGACCTGGCTGCTGACAGGATTTTACCTTATACTAGACCAGTGTTACTCATTGTGTGGCTCGCCAAGCTTTAACTGACGGCTCGGATCACAGCTAATAATCATGATTAGGGATAGCCCCTAAAATCCAGTTCTGAATTTAGAAGTAGCTTGTTAAGATACTAGTATAGTGTTAGAAGCAAGCTAAAATGAAAGCTGTCTGTATGTATCCTAATTGCTTAGCTTAGTTTGTAATGTATATATCAGGGAGGCTGTGGCTCAGGAGGTAGAGTGAGCCATCCACTAATTGGAAGATCAGCGGTTCAATTCTTGGCTCCTCCAGTCCACATGTTGAAGTTTCCTTGGGCGAGATACTGAACCCCAAATTGTTCCTGAAGGCTGTGCCATCGGTGTGTGAATGTGTGTGTGAATGATTAGCTCCTCCTGATGAGCAGGCATATTGCATGGCAGCCTGCCATCAGCATATGAATGTGTGTGAATGGGTGAATGTGGCTTGTAGTGTAAAAGCGCTTTGACTACTCGGAAGAAGGCAGGCGCCAAATAAATGCAGTCCATTTACAATATAAAAATTTGGGAAATTCTAGCAAACTTAGCTACTGACTGAGATGGCAGCCGCCCTCCCTCTCCAGCTGTACCCGCAGGTAATGAATCCACATCAGCAGCAGAGGGAGGAGGACAGGACAGGATGAATGGCTGATAGAATGAATAACACAGAAATCCTTCACTTTTTAAACCTCACTCAGTATTATGATGTCTGATATCAGTCTTGTTATTTACTTTGTTGACATTTAGGTTTGTTTCCAGTGAGATATTGAGTTTATATAGTGACTTTCTGAGGTAAACATTATTGCTCTAGAGACAATATTTTGTTACATTTTTTTCAAAGTAATGTAATGCCTGAATGTAATGTAATGAATAATGTAATGAAATGATAATAGTACTGAAACAGCTGGGCTGATGAGTGATGCCCATCCCTAATAATGATAACATAGCCAGTACACATAATTGCACCAACACAAGGATTGCACCAACAAACTACAAATATAACATAAAGAAAGACAAGGAAACGCATGTCTGCCTCTGCTCAGCCCAGTATTCATGTGTTTTTCCCTTGGAAAAAAAAGTAAGCAGCACTGTACTAGACCTTGATAAATTAGCATTAACAAATAATTGAACACATTTGTTTAGGCCTTCCTGGCACAGCAGATTGGTGGCATTTGTCACAAAGGACAATAAAATGAGTGCCTGGAGGTGTAAACTACTTTACAGGTAATTTTGTAAACATCCTGTGATGAATAATAGCAATATAGAAAGCCAAACTTATCATTCCATTCAGTTCACCACTTACAGTATACATGCATTGTTAGTAACTTAGCTTAGTATGTCTGTACTAAGGGTGGCCGATGTATTGAAGTACTCGATATATTGTCACTTGTTCTACTCATATTTTTTAAGTGTTCAGCAGGAGACTTGTTTTAGTGTTTCGATTTCTCGCTCCGTCTCACAGATACAAAAACAAAGAAATTCACATACATACGTCACACACATTCGCTCAGGAGAGTGGTCTGCATGGGCGGGTGAGCATGTGCAACATATAAAGGTAAGATGAGGCATGTGTTTTTATGTATGACCGCTAAAAGCACTTTAACTTTCTGCTAAGAGCTAATTATTGTTGTCGGATATGACTGATTATCCATCAATCATGAATCAACTTAATAAGTTTGAATAAAGTTTGGGTGAAGACATGGGCATTACCAGCCTGGAATGCAGCTGTGGCCAACATGGCAAGCAAATAACAGAGTCGGGGCATCATCAGCTCATCTACATGTGAAAAATGATGTTATGCTCCTGCTTAGATGTATGCTATGAGCTTCATTTTAGCAGTTTAATGAAACCACTGGGCATAGTAAACCATTGATTCATTCTCTCTGTGCTCACCTTTTCTCACCTAGTAAAATGTACAACACACTGTTGTAGTAACTGCTCTATCCAGCTGTATGTTTACAGCACAGAAGAGTCTATACTCTCCCAAAGGTAACGTGTTATCCTAGGGAAAAATACAAAACTACTGACTTAGGTGTGAATTGATGAGACTATATAAAATCATTCATAAAATCATAGCTCTATTAGTACCACTGTGTCAGTGTCAGCTGGAAATATCAACTCTGCAGAGATATTTTTGTTTTGAATTGTTTGTATTGAATTGTGTCATGAAATCGGCCTCCACACTCTCAAAGGCCAGTATGTGTTGTTCAGTAAAATTAACTAGTAAAGCCAAAGCCAACGTAACCATGACTACTGAGAGGAATGAGTCAAAACATGGCAAAATATTACAGATGACAAACTTAGCCACACTTCTGCTGTCCACACACAAACCACACTATGAAGAATCATTATGCACACATAGGATCTTTGAGGAAAGACAATTATTAATATGTCATTTTTGGGAAGCTTGAAATTCAGTTTCTTCTGGCTTTGCAGCGTAACATGTATTGAAAAGTGCATAGTTTCTCTGTGTTAAATCTCCCATGGTTACCTTTCTTTAAGCTCCCACATGCTGCATCGTCTCACATTCAAATTCATTAATTAATGATGTGTCACTCTATCCATTATTACACAGCTAGGTTGCAACTAAGCTCTCTTTTGTCTTTAATTTCTCCATCCACTGTTTATCTAATAAAACAAAAATGTCATCAGAATGAATCTTTAAAAAGGTTGTAGGGCGCAAGGCAGTAGCAGCTCTTCATAAATCTTGTCTGACTCAGGAGTCGGGTTCAGACTGCGAGCTGCAAATATGTGAGGTGAGATGATATTTCTTTCTGCTGTGGTGAGCTGTAGTAATAGTAGCCTATAGCTGGATGTTTGAAAGGCTACAGCAGTCCATCTGCAGTTGCAAACAGTGAAATCCACCAGCTTTGCTCAGCATGAGCAGTCAACATTCTTCATGTGTAGCGATTGTGAGTACAGTACCCTGTAGGTATTAGATTGGGCTGCCCTCTCAGTGTGTGTGTGTGTGTGTGTGTGTGTGTGTGTGTGTGTGTGTGTGTGTGTGTGTGTGTGTGTGTGTGTGTGTTGTGGTCTCTCAGTGGTCTGCTGGTTCTCTATGAGTGAAGCTTCAGCAAGCTTTAATAATTCACCAGTCTCTTTTAGCTCCCAGACAAACCAAGTCTTCACCAACAGGGGATTCAGGGAGCAAGCACAGAGGCAGCTTTGATTTAGCTGGAGTCCAGTCTCTCTCACAAACACACATACACACACACACACACACACACACACACACACACACACACACACACACACACACACACACATATAAATGCCGTCTTGTGATTTTCTGATATGCTCCCACACATACTTCCGGCAACAGCAGACTATGTAACCCCAGTAAAGAAAGCCTGACCCAGTGCCTTCTCTCAAAATACAATAGAGCAACACAGCATGGTGAAGTCTACAGTACTGGACCAAGAATGTCATAACAGGACAAGTTCAGGTCTAGTTCACCTTAATAAAACCATCTATTGTCTGAACTAAGAACACAACTTGTACCTGTAGTATCTCTCAGCATCACCCATTTATTTAAAGCCAGTCAGTATGCTGTCATATCACTATCACTATTTGTGGTTTACACTCATGTTCAGTTTTTTTATTTACAGTAGAGCTTTCCAACACCATAGTCCTTTTCAACTCAATGAGTTGACAGGACATGGCATTATCATGATAATACTTTTCTAAAATACTAAGATCACAGCTGAAGTATATTTAAAAAGGCTTCACACCATGTTTGTCAAAGAAAATATTATTCAAACAGCAGTGAACTGTATATTACGACTTTGTTGGAATATGTAAAAGAAAAGTACTAAAAATATCATAACAAAGCAGGTTGGTTGAGTGGGAGTTACTTCAAATGCAATGTGTCTGTCATTAAAATGTTACACATTCATATATGCTTTCATACATGTTCTGTTTTCTTTTCCATGTTACAATGAGTTTTAAAAAGGCCATTTATCAATGTGAACAGAGCATAATAGTGATGGACTGTGACAGACTCACACTGGGCTCTTTAACACCACCTGCCCCTCTGCACACCATTCCTACTCTCTGATCTACTCCTAGACAAACACCAAAGTGACGTGTGAGGAAGAACATAATGCGCATAATCATGCTCCTTTACTGTAAGTCACATAAAATTCGTCCTCTGTCTTGCTTAATGTTACGACTCAGCACCCGTAAACTAGACACGTTACAGTGTGTAAGCTAGGTAATGTGACACAGCCACAGTAGTTAAAGAAAAAGGCCTGTTTTATTGGTGGTGGTGGTAGCTGATAATGGCAGCAATAGAAACTGGTGACTGTGGTGTACCATCACAGTGTTTTAACAGCAATAAAGTAAAAGCAATATACTGGCACACCTCTATGAATGGCAAGGTTATTTGAATCCAGCTCATGATCCATCACTCATTAATTCATCACATTATTTGTTCCAATGGAAACACATGGCAAGGTGTGAATGATAGAAGCATAACATTAGGGTGGCACAGGTTGAGTTTGGCCTGCTCCTCCATAGGACACACCTTTGTGAGATGTTTCTTTCAAAGAATACAGCCCTGAACTGGGACACAGCAGCAGTGCTACACATAGGTTCCTGCTTCAAGAGGGAACCACCAATCATAGAGCACAATTAAATTTAAATCCTGTTGGTCTTGGTTGTTGTTATTTCAAAGGGTGTACACTGTACTTTAACCCTGGCATGTATGAATTAGTTCAGCCTATGTGGGCTGAGCATATTCAAATGCATTACACAATACAAATCTCAAATAAATCATTCAATATACTTTTCTTTAAAATTCATCTAGTCTTTATATACTCTAACATTAAAAATGATCCCAAAAAAAAACAACCCAACTATCAAAATCAAAGGCATATGATGTTGAAAAGAGAGATTAGTAGAGAGTTTGAATAAACAGTGAGATTGACTGTGAACTTTATGAGCTTAATCAGGGCTCAATAGTTGGGTGACATTTGTTTCTTTTTTTTGTTTTGTGACACTAAATGGAGACTGGAGAACTGACTGCACACAAACAACAACTGAGAAAATGAGAAAATGAGAAGGGATCCAACAGAATCATGAGTGAGGTTGTAATACTGACCACCACATTGATGTAGCCTTAAACTATGGCCACTGTGTGACTGGATACCTCTGATGAATATCCTGAAGGGCTTTAAAGAGACATAGGAACCAAGCTTCTCACCAAAATACAACTCAACTACCAAAAGTTTGACACATTATTTGACAGATCAAAAGAAATTTCAATACGTCATTGCAATGAAAGCAGCTAAATATGTGAGAGCAAGCCACCGCTTAAAGGGAAATGAATCAGCAACAACCTGCATCAAACTGTACTGAGCCTTAAAAGTCTTCAAAGTCCTCTGCAGTTCTTTGCAATATTATTCTGTTTAATTGTTAAATTATCGCATCGTATATTTATTTTTAGTGGCCTATTTTCAACAGTTTATCATCTATTAAATGTATACTATGTGGGAAGTGGAAAAGACCTTCAAGCATCTGGAGGTAACGATGTGAAGTACAGATGTTTTCTAAGTCAACCTTACAGAAGTGAGCATATTATAAAGGCTATGTTTTAGAGTTTGTTAGTTAATCTAAATAGTAATATGATTTGTGAATGGATGGTTCACTGACAGGAAATATGAGGCTGGAGAACATCCTGGCTGGCAGACGTTGTAGGCCTGAGTCAGTCCTGCATCAGAGCATTCTGACTAAATGCATTACACACAAAAATCTATGTATTGGCTACATAAATTATACATTAAATACAGAAGGTCTGATTGTGTCCGAACCCTCTATTAAGTTAAACTGCTGGAGCTCGCTGCCTGCTCACAAAAGAATTTAACACAAAGAGCCGCAACAGAGTTTTTAAAACTCTCCACCGAATAAAACGCACAAACACGCCGACACACACACACACACACACACATACACACAGACTTGTATGACAGTGATCAGTATTGAAAAGGCTACATTGTAAACCCATGTCTAATTTCACAGATGCTGAACAAATTGTCCTCTAACCTAAAGAAGAACGTGTTTGTGCGAGTCGTATAATTTGTGTGACTGTATGTGTGTGTGTGTGTGTGTGAGTGTTTGAGTGCGTATTCATCTCGGATTCAGACAATGAGAGAAAGTCAGGGAGGCGTGACGAGAGCACAAGTTGCAGGGGGAATATCTATGTGATTGTGTCTGAGCGTACATCTTGATAGTGGGTGTGTATGTGTGTGTGTGTGTGTGTGTGTGTGTGTGTGTGTGTGTGTGTGTGTGCGTGTGTGTACAAGGGTGGGGGGACGGGACCAATACAGTACATGAGTACATCTCTGCATTAGGCTGCAGTGCAGAACGGCCGACGACGCTTGAACCAGATCTCTTCAGGATTCAGAAGCCGTCACGTATCTGCTTGATGCAAGTTGACAGTTTCACTTCTGAAGCAATTTTCAGTGAAATGACACTCATACAGCCTCAGACACTGCTGCACAGCTGATGAATAGCCAACAACTCATTTTTACCTCCTTCAGCATCAACATGCTATCAAGTTTATTACGTTTGTGTTGGTGTATAGTATCGGTCATCTTTCTCACATTCAGACAGATTCACATTCAATAAATGCTTCTATTTTTCTCTGCAGATCATCCCAGCATGATCTTCATATGCATCCATAGATTTCCAACTTATTATTCATGGATATTTTCATAAATCAGCATGAGATTATATATTCTCTGCTGGTCTATAAGGGGGCATCACAGTCCACATCCATCAGATTATTATTTTTTGTCAAACTGGTTGGGTTTTTTTCCTACTAAAACTGGAAGATCTATGGAGTCCCAATAAGAAAAGATGACAGGCCAGGAGCTTACCTCAGTGACCACATCCAGGGCAGAGTTTAACCTTATTATAAACAACAGCTCCCTGATGGATATCTGGGGTAATGTGAGATGGACACAGAGGACTGTGTGTGTGTGTGTGTGTGTGTGTGTGCGTGTGCGTGTGCGTGTGTGTGAGCATGAGTCCATGTTTGTGTTTCCTCTTTACAGTGTGTGTTGTTGGAAATACAAGTGTACCTCACACACACATCAATCTACCTCCACATAAATGGACTGTCAGAAAAAGTTGTTTGTGTTGAAAGAGCGGCCAGATAGGAAGCAAAAATGAACCGGAGAGAAAGAGTGAAGAAAAGCGACGGAGTGACAGAGGGGAAGAAGGTCAGAGGGAAGCAGTGAGGACAAAGGCCGGGAGGAGTGGGAGTTGAAAGATTTGACCCCAATCTAGAGAATACATATTTCCCACTGAACATTTTCTCAGGGAAAAACTGTTTTAATAATCAGATACTAATCGAGTGGAATGGATTATACTATGACAAATGTGGTTTAATTAAAAGTGTCCACAGATTAAACTGATTTGTGTCGTCCTTGTTGTGTTCAACTTGCTGTTCCTCTCAATATAAGTTGACGCGCTGTGACAGGCTGATCTTTCCTAGCCTGTTGCTGCCTCATCCACACAATCTATCTGTAAAGAGCACAGAGGCAGCCCCTCAATGTTACAGTCAGATGACATTTATAGCATGACAGGATACTTTCAACACATTCTCCACTGGATGCATGTGTGCATAAGTGTGTGTGCATGTGTGTGTGTGTATGCTGTCAGGTTAAATGTGACATTTCTGTGGTTAGAGCTTGTGAGGCCAATGTCTCATTAAAGGTTATCTGTTAATTACGAGGACAAGTTGGGGTCATACCGAGGTGATGGTTCCCCCTCATTCTCCTTGTTTTCTCTCTCTCCGTCTCACACACACACACACACACACACACACACACACACACACACACACACACAATTACATATAAGAGCGACCTTTTGTCCACTAATGTCAATCCTCACAAAACGCAATTGTACATACACATGAGCCCCTGATACAGAAACCTGATAAGGACACAAAGATGGCCTCACAGTATTAAGTTGCATTGTAAACTTGTGAAGTGCTCTGCTATCTGCCCTTTGAGATCAGCCGCACTACAAGCCCGGCTCTCAGACAGAATAGGAGGCCATTAGCCATAACACAGACAGACCGGTGGAGCTGAGGATGAATGTCTATAGGAGATGTGCTGGGATGGAGTTTCGCCAGCATGTCTATCATGCACACAGAGAGCACCACCAAGACAAAAAACACAATCTTCAGAAGAAAAAAAAGAAGCTTCAGTGTAAATTTCAAGCTTCAGGAGACATTTTAAATCATCTCAACACTTTGCTGAAAAAATGGTGGTTTTGTTGTCATTTCTGAAAAACATTCACTTAATGTCTTAAAGAAGTAAAACAATAAGTGCCAACTATGAGGTAATTTCTCTGATATTAAACTTTAATGATCCCTGTGGGCAAACTGACTCATTGCATCAGCACTTATTACAAGATAAAAGCAATATTTAAAAAAAAAAAAGGTGTGGTTCACCTGCAATATGTTTCTGGGAGAGATGCAAAAGAATTGCTTTAATTTATTTTAACGCAGCTGACACACATTGCTGGTCAACATGCACAAACTCACATCATGACAGCAGGTGACCGTAATGTTTTACCTTTTGTATCATGACTGCAGTGTTCGTCAGAGGGGAAGGAGCATCATGTCTTCCACTTCTTGGCTTTTAAGAAGTGACCTGAGAACATGTACAAAGAGAAAGAAACACAAGTGTAAAGATAGGTTATAAAGTGTAAATACTGTAGGTACCTCAAGTCAAAAAAAAGGTCTCTTCTTTGAAACTGATGTTTTTTTGTGTGTTTATTGTTAAATGTAGTGAAACAGGCATTCAGAGAGCAGACGGTTTGATTTGAGCTCTCTGGGAGCAACTGGCTCCATTCCCCCATGTTAATGTAATCATATTACCACACAGGAAAGCTATTGTCATACGCTTCTGTCAAAAGAGTAATGGAAATGCTAGCAGGCTTTATATAAGTAAGAGGGAGAACGGGGTCTTGCACAAGAGCAGAGGAGTGTAAAAAGCCCATATGCAGGACCTAATTTCACGCAATCAACAAAGCTACTTTGTGTCAAACCTTTGCTCTTTTTAAATCCTCCTTTAAAAGGAGCTGCAGGCCTCCGAATCAAGACTTGGACAAGCCTCACAGAAGCTCACAATTTCATTTCACACTGAATGGAATTAGCCAGTGGACCAACCTTACAAAGTGGCTTTAAAAGATTTTAGTTCCGCCCTGAAACACTCAGCATGTCGCTGCTGTGAGATGTGAATGTGAGGGTGTGGATGTGAGCATGCACGTGTTTCTGTGAGTGTGTTTGTACATGTATGTGTGTGTCATAGAGAAGCGTCTAAAGAAATAGATTCATAAAAAGGTCATGACTAAATTGTCCTTTTACTTTAAATTATCCAGTAACGCTCCACTGCAAGACTAGCCTTTAATATCACTATGTCTATTTAATCTGCATTCAAGTGTTCACCTGTCATCATCACTGCTGAGAGAGACACAAGACGATGATTACCTCATTTTCCATCCATTTCTTTACATTGATGCTTTACTTTTTCTTATCTTTCCAACCATCAATTTGTTCTGTTTCAGCTGAGGTTATAAAATGTATTTCTTAAATAATAAAACATTCAAAGAGTTCAGGTGTCTTGTAAAAGTAAAAGTTAAGCTTGACCTGAAGTTTTATTACTTGGGAATGAAGAGAAAAAGTGGCTCTGTGCTTTGTTTGAAGATGGACACGTAAAGAGCTACTGTATATAAGCAAGGATGCATTTTCTGACCTTCTTTGAATTTTTCATGTTTTTGTTTTGCTGTCTGTAAATCAAAGGAAACATCATCAAACTCTTGTTGAAAGTCTCTCTGAATGCATCTATCATGCTCTCTCTCTTTTATCCATGTCTTCTATCCCTATTATCCACAGCGAGCCTGACAGATTAAGAGAGGAGGACAGGAAAGGAGGGCAGAGAAGCCCGGAGCCAGAGAACAACAGAGGAAGGAGGGAGTGGATCCTCTTGTGTTTGCTGCTGTGTGGTTCTGGCTTTGGTCCAGCACGGCCTGAGGACCCAATGTTGCAGCTCTGATGAAGAGAGCTCCGCAGCCCTGCTCTTCCCTCTCTGCCTCCCCTCCACTCCTCCAACCAGTTCTCCAGTCCCCACAGTTTCTCCCTGCCTCCCCTCGTATTCGCCTATACTTGTTAGCTTTCTCCAACCCCTCGCTCCCTCCCTGCCTGTACCCTGCCAATGTGATCCATGTGTTGTGCTCGAGCAGAGACTTGCTGAGGCAGCAGAAAGAGGGAATATTTACAGATCAGTCAGATGGGGTTGAGCTCTGCTCCTACTGCACACTCAGTTCCTCGTCAATCACTGCTACAACAGCTGCAACACATGGACGTTTTAGCCATTCTGAACGCAACAAACAAACATGTACACATTTTTATGCAATATATACATTACACACATATGCATAAGCCGGTGCATGTAGTAAGAAGTACAAGTTAGAGTTTGACTGCTGTTTCAACTACAACATACAGCAACTATCATTCTAAGCATTTTCTGAGCTGCACATGTAATGTCAAAACCAATAGTACACTAGCGTTGGGTATCATTTCAAGATTATGACTTTGCTTTGTTTCCAGATAGCAGAGCTGCAGTACTAATTTGAAATGTACGCCTGTATGTCCTTCACATTATCTTGAGAACCATTCACCAATCGACTTCGCACTTGATGGGTGTATTGCTGGGGACCCAAGGACATCCAGTGTCAAATTTGGTGCAATTTGGACACAGTAAATATTCAATATTAATATACTTTGAATAAATAAGCTAACAGTGCTCTGTGCAGCAGCAGGCCAGGGCTTCAGGGTTCTGCAACTGCATGGCATGAGCACAGCCAGACATCATCAAACTTTGTGATCATAAAAACAAACGTGACGGGAGAATGTGTGGCTGAGAAACTCTGACACAAGACGTACACATAAACAGGACAAATGAGAAACTGCAAGTACCATTGTGTAACATAAATGAAAACGTTATCTCTCATTAGGACAGTGTAATATGACAATATACATTATGTGACAATAGAAGAACCTCCATCATTCCATAGTTTACCCTACTGTTTGTTTTATCCTGTCACAAATCACACTCAGCAATAGTGTTTGTCATTTAGCCGATGCATTGTGTTCTTCTGCACGGCAAAGGCAAGACGACACAAACGAACAGAGGAGTGTGAACAGGATGCCAATCAAAACGAGGACTTTGTACCTAGAAGAGGGGCTACATCTGTTATATGGACGCAGACCAGTCCCCACAATAGACTCCAACACCTCATTTACGCAAAAATCATGTTAAAGAGTACGATGAGAGTCTATGGATGAGAGCCACAAAAGTACATCAGACCTCTCAAAACAAACCACAGACTCAGAAGACGCATTTGCCCACAGCACACCGTAAGCCAAAGATGAAGATGGAAGGAGATAACAGCTGTCATTGCAACCTGCATCGGTGAAGACTTGGCTCCAATTGTAAATGGGGGTTTCATGAGTTGGTGCGAACACTCGACCCAAGGTGCACAATGTCAAGACGAAAACTCAAGTCAAGTTGCTTCATTTATATCAGGAGTGATGATGAGACTGACAGTACACTTCAACAAGACCGGGCACTCTACAGACAGGCTATTTCCCAGATGACCACAAAGGAGAAATGACAGCCAGTGGTCTCAGAGAAGCTCTGGAGTCACAGAGACTGTGTGAGGATCATCAACGACTGGACACAGTAACAGTGTTTTAGCCACCGTCTTCATTTAGCCATTGGTGAGTGTCTAAACTAGAATTGAACTGTCTTGTTATGTTTGTTGTTATGTGACATGCCTGTTAAAAGTTTTTTCCCGGCATGTGGCAATGCAAGCAAGATGGCTGGTTGTAGTAAAACATATTAACCTTTACATAGTGTTCATATTTTGACTCATAAATGGTCTCTACACCAATTCACATTCATAAATTCCCCCATCAGTCATTAATAAATGTTTGATTAATCCTTAATGAAACTGTTGGAGAGCGAGCAGTGTACACTATTGATTTATGAAAAAGAGACATTCACAAATCAGGAGAACATTTTATAGAATACGAAGAATAAAACATGTTTGAATCCTCCTCCTGATTTTTTCCCACCCACTAGTGCACAACACCTCTATACAGTAACAATAAAACATTATTTATGAATTAAAATTTTGATATAAAATATAATAGGTGTTACCTATCCTGTAAAGTAATAAATACATGTATCTTCTCTTTTACTGTCATAGAGCAAAGTGTGAAACTACTCCAAGTTGAACGAGCAGTTGCTGAGTGCCTTCTTCAATTGATGGAGGAGAAGACGTGAAGTGGCCAAGATTAAAGGAGAACTGAGCTTGCCTGTTCATCAACTGATCGCAAAAACCCCTACCAAGTACAGCTCTCTGCAACACATAACAGACAGGGTCATAGAGCAGAAGAAAGCAGTCTCACAGGTCCTCAGTGCCAACAAGAAAACGCAACATGTCCTAACCTGGCAGGACTTGGACATTCCAGAGTGCATGAGCAAGGCATTGAGTCCTCTCAGTGAGTTTACTGAGGCCTTGTCTGGGGAGCAGAACACAAGCGTTTCCTACTTAAAACTGCTCCTCCGTCTTTTTACCCAGGTACTCAAGTGTCAGGATGACGGCACTCAGCTCACCACAAATATCAAAGAGAGCATTCTGAACTACTTAAATGAAAAGTGTGATGACCACATTACCAAGGAGCTGCTTGACATGGTTTCTCTTATTGACCCGCAGTTCAAAATCAGATACATTAAAGATGAGAGGGGGGACTACATGAAGGCAAGAGCTACTGCAGAAGTGGAGTCTGAACAGGCAGTGTCAGCAGAGCCACCCTCCCTTGTATCAACTTCAGCTGCTACAGATCAGATGTGCTAGCGGTTCCTGCTAAGAGACAAAAGTTTGAGTAGCTACTTTTGGCCCGTTGGTCAAGTTGAGTCCATTGAAAATGAGCTCAGTCTTTAAAGCTGCTGGAGACAAATCCATGAATGGTGGAGGCAGCATGACTCACATTTTCCACTAGTGGTCAAGTTAGCAAAGAAGTACTGCATCCCTGCCGCAAGTGCCCCATCAAGCAGGTGGGTACGAGTGGGAACACTGTGTCAGAGGTCATTACTTAAACCAGTAAGAGTTGAGCTGCCTGTACTTCTGGCTCTCAACCTGTAGAACTACCTCACTGAGATTCAGCTACACAAGGAATTTTGAAGCATTGCTGACAAATATCTTCTGGCACTCTGCTTGTTTTCATATCATGTTATTTGCTATAATTCAAACTTCAAGGAGCATTTTTTAAATATTGTGAGCCTCATTTCGCTGCTATAGTTAAAATGTTCACATTTGGTAATTTACATACCCATGTTTATGTTAGGCCTATATATTTTTATTATATTTTATACATTCCCATTTTACATTTTGTAAATATATCAGTAAGTACCTTTTAGTAGTCGAGTTTATAATTCAATATGTAGTAATAAACAGGCTGTTCTATGAGGCCATTTTTATCAAATATTTTCATTGAATTCATAAAACCAAATAAACAAACATCTGTTTGATTGATATTCTGCGGAGTGCCAAGCAAAATAAACAGCGAGCTGCTCAGTTGTGCGTCTCACTGAATGTATGCTATCCAGGAGTATAAAGAATGGGGCGTTTAAGTGCTGACTGTCCTTCACTGCTGGAGTGAAGCCTTCTCTGAATCTAGAGATGAATTTAGATCAGTGTCAGTGGTTATTCTTACTAAATATAAACCTTATGATTTGGAAATTGCAAAGGCGCTAACTGGTAACAGCTAAATGATGGGCGTAATAGTGAAATAATGAAAAAAAAATGACTGAAAATGTTGAATGTTTGTGTTCATTAAACCCTCAAGTGAATAAGTTGTTTTCACCAAAAATATCACATTTCCGTCCTTCTTAATAATAAAACCATCAGAGCAATCACACATTTTTTCACATAGCATGCTCTAAAAAGAGAAAAGTGGACAGCAAAAACACAGCTTTTAATCAGGAATGGACAGACTCTTTGGCTACATCCCACAGGCAGTTAAAAAACCAGCATGTCTCTCTCATACAAGCACAAATCTTTAGAGCAAATATACCCACTCAAATAATCCCAACTGAAGCCACAGAAAATGCATTTTAGTTTTCAATGCAGCCCTCATTATACTTGAAATGAGAAAAGATTATTACGCCTGTGTATAACAGAGTGTTCATTTCCTTCCTGCTGTTAGTGTATATACTCATTTACGCCTCATATCAAAAGCATTTTTAGAAGCATTTATAAGCAAGACATGTTTTGAACAAGCAGTTGACTAGTATTACTTGACCAGTCTGAGGCACATTTCAGCCAATGCTGAACAAATATTGAGTTTCTATAACCAGTCCATGCTCTAACAATCAGCTTTACACAACACAACTCCAAAGAGTTACACCTGCTGTCTGACATGGAGCATCAACACAACAACCACTCCTGTCTGTATGTTGCCTCTGAAGTCTTTATATATCACTCAGAAACAAACACACTCACAGGTTGATTCAGTGTACTCCTCACAGCAGGGATGAAATCACAAGAGCATAAAAGTGTTCAATCAAGATGCAAGTCCAACAACTCTACACCTGCATATACGTCTTCATCAGCTTAATTTAAAAACTGAATTGAACAGATCTGTTTTGCACTTTTTCTAGCTGATGCCTCATCTCCAAGTTTTCACCAAGATAAACTGTAAGCCCAAAACAGTCTGAACCCCACTGTTGTCTTTTTCCTTCTTTCTTTCTCTACTCCTGCTTTTCTTGCATCCATTCACCAACTTGTGGATATATAACAGATAAATCACACAGTCCCATGAGAGTTTAACCAAACTACACAAGCAGTGCTGAAACAAACACACACACACACACACACACACTATAACACACTGTTCTGCTCTAAGCAAACAGATGATGCTGCCAAAGGGAGGTGTTGCTCCTGCTAACTCTGTCAGCCCAACAAGGTCAACATTCAAAACACAGGCAGTGGGTGTGTGTTTGTCAATGTGTGCATGCATAAGTGTATGGGAGTGTTTGTGTTGAGTGTGTAAACAGCATGGGAGACCTTGCCATCCACTTTGTGAATTCCCATACCCAGCTGGGGCAGATGTCCTGTGTTCTGCTCACCCTGTTGCCGCGCTGACGTCCTGCCAACACCCCGTCAATCACACTGACCCGGCCCACCCTCCAGGCTTCACACACACATTACAGCACCTCTCTGCCTACCTTCTACCTCAACTCTACCTTTCTCCCTCACCTGCTGTTTAAGGTTAACAGGAGCCATTATGTCAGCAGCCTGGCTGGCGTCATGGTAACAGTTTGCCTATGCAGCAATGGGGTCACGCAAGGACAAACAGTTGCAATATATCAATGTACCCGCACTGACCTATTCAAAAACTTTATTTCATGCATGCATTACATTTAAGGTTATCAGCTCTCACATATCCAATGTGACAGTCACACTTGCAGCTTTAATGTCACTCTTTATTTCCTTTAAATAATAGTCAACACTAATAGGAAATGACACTTTAATGTTTATCATCCAAACAGCTTGATGTGTAGCCTATCATCAGTGTAGCCAATAACACGTGGGATGACTGGGTCATTCCAGTTCAGAGTGAGGCCAATTAAAGCCTGTTGTGACACTGCAAAACCAGTCCTCCAATGACTATGCACTTATATGCTTATAACATTATCATCTCCTATATTTTTTACCAATAGTTAATTGGACTACTGGATCTTATGGACAGCAAGTATCCTCACATAGCTCCACAGTGTTGACTTGCTAAAAGGCCATAAGCTCTATTTTCTTCTATTCCCTTCAAAAGGATTTATTATTAACACCTCAGAGAATATGCAGTATTAACAGACTTCTTGGTATCAACCCTTGTTGCCTGGAACTATAATGAGCTGTCGCTTCTTTTTTATGGGATGAAAATCATGTCATATTTCAAAACTGAAGAAAAAAAGCTATGAAAGGTTAAAGTCAGTGTCTGAAAGATTGAAACTAAGTTTTGAAGGCTTGCATAATGTGTTGATGGACTGAAAAACATTAGTATTTGAGTTTTCCTTCTTGTGTTTCTCCAACACAGTTTCAGAGTTTGAAATTTGTCACTGTTTACTGTGGTGTCTAAGTTTGTTTTTCAGGTTTGAAACCTTGTAAATGGTGATCTGAAAACTGGCGCATGTATGTTGGGATAAAAGTTATACATACTAGGCCAATACACAAAATTTAAGAAATCCATCTAATACCATCACGTATGACGCAGAAAAGCTTCAATTCTCCCAGAGAAGCTGCAAATGGCAGTTTGGCATTTTTGCTTAATAAATGACAAACTATTTTTTGATCAAAATAGTTTGTTTGCAAAGCACAGCAGGAGGAAAAAGATTCAAAAGAAAAACAATTTCTCTTGCAGAAAAAAGTTATGAGCAGATTAACCTCATCTCATTCTGCTGCCTGCATGCTGGGCCGTACATCTCCCTTGTGTGTGTGTGTCTCTCTCTGTCTACTGGGATTTTATTTCCTGTCATTTTTCTGTCTGTTAGTTCATCTTTGTGTTTCTCATTTGTTTTCAGGAGGAGTGGAGAGGAAGGCCTCAAGTAAAAGTTGAGCCAACTCTGAACTAGACATTAATAATTGAGAAGGGCAGGAGGGGAGAGAATGGCTCCTGCAATATTCATATGTCATACTGACTTGACTGCCAGCCACTCGCCAATGCACCCAGTACTTATGAAGTCTCACAGATAACTGAGGATGCAATGCTGCGTCCTCCCCCAGCCCCCCCCCCCCCCCCACATCGCCTTTTGTTCCTCTCCTCAGTATATTTTCTCTCCTTCCATCCATATGCCACCTCCTCTCTTCCTCCACACCATCCCTCACTCTGCCATCTCTCCTCTTGTCCCCCTCTCCTTCCCTCTGCCACTTCTTTTCATCCCCTTCTCATCTGCTGCCATCTCTCAGAAGAGTATGGCATGCCCATGGGCCAAATTCAATTATAGACCAAATTAAAGAGATGCTTCTCAACTCCCTCAACAGACAAAAGGAACACACACATGGACCAGACACGCCGAAGGGTTACAACCACACATATACATGCGCGCGCACACACACACACACACACACACACAGGAGAAGATATTCACACTATACAGCATCTGCAGTCTGCAAAAGATTGACAAAAATCATCAACAAGCAAATTGACAAACTGTAATTTTAGAGTGCATTCTTCAGTCCCCTCCACAACTGTTCACCGATGGAGCTTTCTCACTGCTGCTCACTAGAAACCTGCCCTTTCTGGATCTCCATCTCTCCAGGCCCCTGATGCAGTCTTTAATTTGCCATGGGTAATGGTAACATGGCTGTGAGTAAGTAGCCAGCCGCCTGAACAGTCCAAATCTGAGAGGACAATCTGATGAATTAGACAGTAAAGCAGGGAGAACCATCGTTAGTACCAGCCGTCTGCATTTTAGCATCAGCCGTAAAATATCAAATCCTCAAAAAGAGTTGGAGTGTTTCTGAGGTCAACCAATTATCGAGCGCTGCAGGCTACACTGGCTGCCTTTCAACGTGATTAGATCTGAACCCACCAGAGGACATCCGGTCCACTTGTTCTCTTGTACAGAGAGCTGAGATTAAAAAGCTCAGAATGAAATAAAAATATTTTCTGTATGCTGTAAATTCATCATATGCTGCTTTTAGCAGGGAAGAGAGGGAGAGCTGGACAGAGGGGAAAGAAAGATTTGAAGCGAAGAGAGTCGCCTGCATCTTCCAAAACAGCCTCCGGCTGAAACAACTACGGAGAGAGCAGAGATTTAAAAGAATACTGCTACTGTTGTTAAGACTACAACATCAATTTTGGTCATTTGCATGTTTTTGCTTGAAGGTCTTTAATAAGCTGAACAATTGTCATGACCCCTGGGACAATAAAATCCACTGAAAACCCATAACTGCATAAATTGAAAATGAGGCCACTGCGTAACATTCCTAAAAACCTGACTTTTTAATAATGCAAAGTGGAGAGAAAAAAAATAGATCACTCCAATGACTGCATGCAAACATGTTGTTCATGAACACGTGAGAGAAACACACACCATAATATAAAGATTCAATGCTTATAACTCCTGAGGGGCTACACTATGACCTTGGTGTTAATATATGTGTAAGCTGTAGGGGAAGATGCCTCAAGTCTGTGTGTGTGTGTGTGTGTGTGTGTGTGTGTGTGTGTGTGTGTGTGTGAGTGAGTGTGTGTGTGTGTGTGTGTGTGTGTGTGTGTGTGTGTGTGAGAGAGAGAGAGAGTTAGATGGAACGTGGCAGGGAGTGGTGGTGGATAGTGGGTGTTACAGTACGTCACCTCTGCTCTCCCTGGGGATAAAGTCATATTAATTCTCTGAGCTGAATAGATATAGCCTCGGGGCTCAGACAATACATGGGAACAACAAACAATTCACACACCAACTTAAAAGAGCCATAAACCACCAGCCGCCCACACTGTCCTTACTGAACCAGGCCTGTGACATTACTCTGCACCACCACCCAGTTAATCACACACACAGAAACACACACACTATCAATTTGTGGAGCATAAGCACAGCGCAGTAATAAATATGTAAATAACCCCACAGTTTGTGCCTGTGTGTGTGTGTGTGTGTGTGTGTGTGTGTGTGTACATGCGGGAGGAAACAAATGCATAGTTCCCACAACAAGAGTAGGTGTAAGCTTTTATGTCATCCCGTGTTGAGATGACACACCCAACAATGCACAAGTTCAAACTGAGCGCACACACAAAATGACCTATCCATGACAGGAACTGTGTACAGATGGATCAACAAATACAAATGGATCAATCGGAGACCAGGGCATCCCACTTCCCAGCAAACCTCTATCACACACACTATCCATAACTGTGACAGTGGGATGGGAGAGGGGTTGTCTATCATTGTCCTGTAAGGGGATATCGGAGCTGATGTTGGCGACTTATCCACACTCTTCATAATCCATTGTGTGGGTGTGTGAGTGTGTGTGTGTGTGTGTGACCAACCAGGCCTGGTGTTGTTGATAAGAGCTGAGGGCTTAGTCCTCAGTCACAGGGACACACTCAGAGCATTAATGAGCCCATAGCACAGAGGAGAGCCTCTGCCAAAAAGGTCTTTATCAGCCAGTAGGAGCCGGTGTGTGTGTGTGTGTGTGTGTGTGTGTGTGTGTGAGTGTTTGTGTGTGACAATGTGTGTGTGACAATGTGTGTGACAATGTGTGTGAGTGAGTGAGCGAGTGAGTGAGCGAGTGAGTGAGTGAGTGAGTGAGTGAGTGAGTGAGTGAGTGAAGGGGGATAGTCCCTCCCCACCCCCCCCAATGGCACAGTATTTTCAGGAAAAAAAAACATTTATGATCAAACACTCTCCACACACACACACACACACACACACACACATCCCTGGCAGTGGTTATAGCCTGAAGGTGAGGCTGGAGGTTGAGATACAACACACAGCAGTTCTGTCTGAGAGGGCACATCCATCACACAGACAGCTTTAACTCGGTGTGTACGAGTGTGTGAGGACGAGACTGTGTGATTTCAGAAGTTAGTTAGTCGGGTAACGGGGTGATTCTGTTACCCTGACAACCAAAGCCAGGCAACAGGGTGACTGAATGACAGGATTATATTGGTTGTCAACATGAGGCGATGGATAAACATGGGAAATAAAATGGAGACACGGACAGACTGACAGGAGACAGACAAGGTGACGGGGGTGATGACAAGGAAACGTCTGCGTGTCTGTCTGACTGCTGCACGTGACAAGGACAGAAGAGTAGTAACACAGATCTCATACACACCAGTACAACAACAAGTGACGAGCACTTCAAAGTGTAAACAAAGCAGACAGGGAGAACACACTCACCTATGTGCGACACTACAACAAAACCAAAAAAAAAAAAACACTTGTCAGCTCCAACTTTTTGATAAATGGCTTTTCCTCCACTCTCCATCATTTGTCATGTTTCAGTAACCAACAAGCACTGCTCTCATCCGCAAAAGGTACAAAGCAGAAGGAAGGATGCTGGCATCAGGAGAGGTGTCTGGTAAGCACCCCGGAGTTTTTGCTCATCATTCACTTTTGAATTATAAAAATCAACAAAAATCTAACAAACAGCCAATCAGCCAGTTGTCCACAAAGAGAGAGATGAAGGGGGATCGGGCAGACTGAAACTAGAGAGTGGGTTTGAAGTATTTCAGGTTTAGGACTGTGCATTAAGAATTTATGTGATCTAAGTGATGCTGGTTTGAGATTACAGCAGGGGAGAGGTTCACTCAGCTTAAGACTGTTACTGCTACTTGGTAGGGGAGAAACTGCAGAGTTGTGTGTACCATTTGATCGTGGGGGGCCATCTATCAGATATAAACACACACACACACACACACAGGAGGGGGAGGAAACAATAGTGGGGGGTAGAAAAACATTGTTCACAGAAAAGGACTTTCAGTAACAAAATTAGTTTTCCAAGCTACAAAGGTGGGTCATACTAGGCCACGCTAACAGTCACTCACAGGATGTCCCACCACCTGTTTGTAACTGCAAATAACTTACTTCTGAATTGCATCGTTTGAAGTTACTACAAGGAACCTTCATTGTGTGTTTTAGCAGCCGCTGTGGATAAAATCGGTAATGTGAAGACTACATTTCTCATGAGCACCGTGTTATTGGTCTGCATTTGTTCTGGAGGTGAACTTATCTTTAGTACTATTTTTTCTTTTTTTTAAAACACAGCTGAGGTAATGTATCTATTTGTAGCTATGTACTATATATAAGATTCATAATTAATAACTGATTAAAGATTAATAATTGCAATATGATGATGGTGAAGCAACGTTTCACCATGTGTTTTACTACCTGGGTTACGTATAAGGCTGCATTCACAACAAATCCAGCAATGTGGCACCTTCCTGCAGGGTTGTGAGGAGGTGTGGACGTGTTTGTGATTCAGAACGTAACTGCTGTGAAACAATCAGAAAATAACATTTTATTTCTAAGACTCACTGTTTTAGTCTCATTATTTTCTGTCAGAAAAAGAGAGATATCATGAGACTGTTTCATAACCAGTTCCTCATAGTAACTTCAAAAATTGTTATTGTTGTTTACATTTGTCTGTCCCCTCCCCCTAATTAAAAAATTACAAAAAAATACGGACAAATAGTGATGAGGAGCCAACTTTTGCTAGAGAGATATACATGACTACAACACTATTTTTCATCAAGAAGAAGAAAAACTTGCTTAGTGATGGACAGCATGAAAGAAAACGTAACAAGTATAACAAAAAATCAGACTTTAGAAAATGTCTAACATATGAAAATTTGAAGATTTTGAAGAATGACACTGATTTATAATCAATAATCTGTGTGAGAAGCTCTGATGAAGGACTCTTTAGACACCAGAACAGTGGAGGTTCCTGCCTGAGGACCTCAGGTACACACACTAATAACAGACCAAGATCACCAAACAGATTGTGTGTGCTCCTGTAGCCTGCATACAGACAACACAAAAACACACATGCTCACATAACATATCTGCTTCCTTAAACAGCATGTGTCTGCTTCCCCAGCCCTGGAGTAATAGCAGTCATTACTGTGCCCGAGTACTGTGAGCACACACACACACACACACACACACACACAGTGTCCAGCATGTTATTACAGCAGCAGTGTAGCTTATTACTCTGCCTCAACACCACTCAATTATTCAGCCTGAGTCCACGGGGAAAGGAGAAGCAGCTCAGTGTGCTACTTACAACACGCCTAAGTAGGCCAAAGAGACTGAAACTAAAGTGTGACACACAGACACACCACATCACCACCCTGCAGACCATGCTAACCGGGAACTCCATGTGCAGGAAAGACATTTTAGGAAACTGTTTAGCAATTCAGTGCACGTGTGTGTGTATGATGGTTGAGTCACTTTTCATGAACATGTAAAGTCACGAGACCAAATAACTCACTGGCAGGAGGGACAATTAAAAGGCTAAAGCTCGACATGGCCTCATTTTAGCTTCACCGGTATAACATTTGTGACTGTGATCAGTTCATAGATTTATACAAAACTGTCTTCACTTTTATCATTTGCCTTTCATCGCTGTAAGAACAGATATTTCTACTTAAAACATTCCTGTTGATACTCCTTAATAGAAATAAAACTGGTGCATTCCCAATCATCTATATCTTTGCTGGCTTATCTACACATACACACACACCCACACACACACACACACACACACACACACACACAAACCACAGAGGACAATACAACCTTGCTTCATCCCCCCAGTATTTTATTAAACACTTTTACAATCTTGTGGAGAAATACAGAGAGGAAAAGGCAGAGGGGCTGAGAGGAAGAGAGAGAGGGGAGGGAGCAGACCTATTTTAGAGTGAGATTAAGCAGAGCTGTGTTGAAATAGAAGCCCTGACTGACCAAGCCATGATCTGGGGACTTATTAAAGACTCTTATTAAAAAGTTAGGAAGGCCCTAAGAACCTTACAATAAGAGAGGGGGTGAGCAGGGGGGGGGGGAGAATAACACAGTGAAGGGGGTGATGCGTGAGGCGAAGAGAGGATTGAGTTTAGCTCTTCCTTCTTTTCTGTTTTCTCCCTCCCCGTTCATCTCTGCTGACTCCTCCTCACTCTCCAACCAGGTCAGCTAAATAAAGTCAACGGTTTTAGCCTAATTTCTGACAGCCTGAAGACTTCACACAAACACGTGGCACCAATACACACACTTCCGACGCACACACACTCACGGACATCAAGTGCTGGTTATAGATTTCAGAGCAAATCCTTTTTCCCCCCCTATATTGCTTGGCAGTGTGCAACACAGTGGTTGAGCATTACACAGGCCAGTGCAGGCTCATTTGGTTGGGTGCAGTCCTGGGTAACTGCAGAATATCCCACAGAGAGCAGAGGGAGGGCTGTACCACCTGCTTATTGATCAGTTAAAAGATAAGGCTTGCTAGAGCTAAACATCTGACGCCAAGGGGAGTGTTGGCGTAGACCTGCTAGTCTACTTTCCCTGGGGATGCGGATCGAAGACCACAGTGTGTTTCTGTGAGTGTGTTTGTATGAGATATGACCTAAAACAATCAGTGAGAAAAAAAAAAAGTATAGCATATGTACATTTTCCGTCTTTGTTTTTCTCCTCTTTCTCCATCTCCACTAAATACCACATATCAGCGCTTTGTCCTTCAAACCAGAGCAGGCAGGAATCATAATGGAAACCATGGCAACGAGACAGCAAACAGACAGCATTGCTTAAGCTGAGTGAGGATGGAGGATGGATGGATGTATGGATATATGGGGTTTTTCTGAGAGGACAGCTGAAGGGGGGATGAACTGAGGAGGTATGTGGGCGAAAAAGAAAAATCTGTTTCTCAACACTAGTTTTCAACACCCCGCCCCCCGAATACATGTATGGACACACACACACACACACACATACACACACCAGTACATTGTGGGACTTCATTTTCTTGGCAGATCTGTAAGACTTTGAGGTACAATGTGAGCCGGTGATTTGGTTTAATAAGGGCTCTGTGGGTTTTTCTTTACGATATCCAAGTCTCAGCTATCAAAGTTAGTCATTAAACATGTACAGCCCACAGATTTCAGCTGGACTCAAGCCAGGGAAAAGCATGCCGATATTCCCAGTCACTAAGGTTTTGACATAAAGTCTATTTTGTGAACCTTAGCTAACAGCATGTAGTGGCTGGCATTAAGGTTTCCTCAGATGTTAGGCTGCTTTCCTGCGGTAGTAAGCTGGAATTATAATGTCAAATTTAAAACAAACGTCACAGAAACAAACGTACAAGGACTAATGTGAAATTATTCTAATTTATTCCAGGCTTAATCCCTTATAATATCCCTGGTAAGTAGCTGTAAGCAGGCAGACGCACCTTCACTATAGGCATTAGTGTGTGTGTGTGTGTGTGTATGGGAGACTGATTGTGAGTGCAAGTCTCCTTTCTCTTGATAAACCACCTAGGACCATTCCTTTCTTAGATGAAACACACAATAAACAAATAATAACCTGTAGCATGTTTGAGCCTAATAAACTACAATTTACAGCATTTTGTAACCTGCCATGTTTTCTTATGTATTAGCATTAAATTTAAGTCAGTGCTAAGCATTCTTCAAATGATAAATACTCACGATTGAGAAGCCCAGAGGGTTTTTAAACATCTGATTCTGTGAATGTACTTCAATACTCAAAGAATAACCATCTGAGACTAAATATGATGTTCACTGCACAATAAAAAAAAATATTAAAATCTACCATCAGTTACCATAATTATTTAGAAACAGAACTGCAACTTCAGAAAATCTTTATCATGTAACTGAGAGTGATTTTTTATCCACATGGTTAGAAGAGAATACATTACAAAGACAATACATTTTGTTATACAACACAGGTTTTCCATATTTAATAGAAACATATACTTAAACATGCACTTACCACTATTGCTCCAATGTAATGAATACATGAAAGGCACAAACTGGGGCCTTAACAAGACTTTAACTGTTAAGTGTTTTAAAGATAGCCTATAAACTTGAACCTTAAGTGTTAGCTTAATAAACTCCCAGCATGTTGTAGCCAAATAAATTCAAACTTTTAACATTTTTAACCAATAAGTTATAGTTTAGCATGTCAATAAACACTTTCTAGCATGCGTTAGCTTAATAAACCAGTGGTTGCAGGATGTTTTAGCCTTCTTTTATACAGTCTATGGTTTTAGCCTAATAAATTAGCATGTTTTAAGCTAAGCTATAACTGTAGCATAGTTTAGCCGAATTACGCTAAACTACCTGCTTGTAACTTGTAGCAGATACTACGGTTCATCTTGTAGCATATTATCACCGACCTAAGCTCAAACTCGTCATTATTTAAGCCTTTTGAAACATATTCTTCATATTCTTTAAGAGTACTTTAAATAAATCATAACTCTCACCTTTGGCTGTCAATGTCCATTTTTCCGTGCCTCTATCATTCTTCTTTCTCCATCTTACAGTCACTGAAAGATATAGACAGCTATATATAAAGTTCTACATTATTAACATATTATTTTACATGAATAGACCTCAATACCTTCATCATTCTTACCAGTGCGTGGAGTTACTGCAGCTGACCTCAGGTACATTCATAACTCTATCATAGGGCTTCTCAACTTCAATCTGAGATTATGTCTAATGAGGATAATTTACTGTAAAACACCTGTGTGGGTGTGCAAGGCAGGGTATCTAAGGCTAATTACTGCTGTGGGCTGCTAACAAGCATTCACGGTGGTCCATTTCTATGACAAAGTTGCCTTCATCCATGAAGAAGATTATTTTCCTTCAGTCTGTAGCTCTCTAGAGTCTAGACCCATTTTGTGCAGACTAACACTGCCTCAAACATTTCATTTTGACATTTCATTACACTTTTGCAGATGCTACATGTGGACAATTTGCTCCACCCATTATGCAAAAAAATGACAAGCTACACAACTTGAAAGTGCATAAAAATGATGCAGGCTCTTTGAGAAATTGTGTGTTTTATATGCTGGTCCCAGGCCTTGACAACTAGCACTTGTGGAAGACACTCTAAATGACATAGATATATAAAATGTACCATTAACTTTGACCATCCTTCTGATTGAAAATGTGATGTCATGCTTTCTGAACATATACCAACAGTGACTGTTAAAGCTCCTACTTTACAATCATACACTGTCTACATGAATCAAATTAAACCATTTACCTTTTAAAGTTAATTACGAGGTGTAGATAACATCATTGCTGAAGGTGTTCTTCTAAAGTGAAAGCCACATCAAAACACACCCACTGTGCTTGACAGTTGTACAGTACAATAGGCCTAAATGTCCAACCAGGTCCGTCACAGTTTGATGAATTTGGCTGACATTGATTGACAGCATTTTGGTCTAGTTCTTCTCCCCCATGCTGTCCTGATGGATTCACGGGGATCACAGAGGAGGTGAGAGGAAAAATATAATGCACTGCTGCTCCAACACATACAAAAGACTGAAAAAGGGCCTGTTTTGGTTTCTGTGATGTCAACAACAGTGGAACACAATTTTCTTACATTTTCAGTGCCACCTTTAATTTAATTCCAGTGTCATCAACAATCTTTAATCTCACATTTTCACCACCTGTCCCTGAGTAAACCGTTACATGGTGTTCATTTTTTCTCACAAGCCCATAAAAAGAACTTGTTCACTATCTTAATATGCTTACCCTGAATTGTGACTTGATGTATGCGCTCAAACACTGAAAGCTACCGGTGTCAGAGCAGCTGGGGAAGACTGATGTAAACCATTTCATCTCATCTCATTTCCACATCCCCTAGTCCCCCTCTGCTTCTGCAATCTTCCTCGTTCCCTTCATTAGATTGCACCCCTCTCCTTGTTGAAAGACCGACAAGAAAGCTGGTTATTCAAATTTAAATCAACACTGACAGAGAAGCAAATGTAAAAAGAGAGAGAGGGGTAAAGAGAGCTACAAAGCTTGTACCTGACGTTGTTAGTATTAATGTGATTCCACTGCGAGGGATGGGATCGATGCAGTCAGATGAGGGACTGTGTTAACATCCTAATCTCTAATAGCATCACAGCAGCCAGACTATAAAAACCTCTACCAGTTCAACCATGAGCACAAACACACACTCACACGCACACACAGGCACAGATCAAGAGGATAAGACAGACGGAGAGGACACGGGGAGCCATTAGAGGAAGACCTGTATTGTGTGTTGAAAGAGAATACCCAGATAGCCTCGATGACCCCGTGCCAGACTCTTCCTTCACTGTGGTTCACATAATAGAAGCACAGTTCCCAGGAAAATCCCCGAACATGTAAAATATGCCAAGAATATTACATTACAGGCTGTTTTTGACCAGAAAGTGTGTTAATTTTTTTTCCTATAAATTAATTAATAACAATTTTAAGCTTTTTTTTTTTTTAGTGAAGCATGTGAGTGATGCATGACTCTCAGTCTAGCAGTGTATGTCTAATGCAGACATTAGCTTCAGCATTATGTCTAATTTAAGCTGCACTACACCAGGTTTCTGTGTCAGGAAGAAAGTGGTGTGTTATCAGCCTACTTAGGTCAGACAAGACTGCAACAAAGAAGAACAACCCCACCCTTCCTGAGCACTAAAGGTTTGGCCTATTTGCTAAAAATAAAATGTAGTTCCAGGTATGCTCAGTGGGGAGAGATCTTCTTCTCAGTGCACAGGAAGTGACAAATTTACACTAACAAGTGAGATGAAAAAGTTGCAGAAAGAAATGGCTATATATATATATGAGGAAGCTATACCCTAATAATGTCTCAAACTTGTCTGCATCTCCATGTACATGTTTTAGTCAGGATTGTGTTGGTTTACTGCCATTTGGAGTTGTACAAAACACACATATAGTTTAATTTTTCATGTGGAAGATATCATATTGGGAGATGTATCTACAGTAAACATTGGCACTCATATTGCTCAGGTTACTCCCTGACCTAAAAGAGACTTTCCATTGCCCCCTGGCCAGTATGAAAAGCTTTTTTGTTGATCAAAGTTAGACAAAGGCATAAAAAGAGGAAGCCATCTTTATTTCTCCATGGGGCCCCATTGCTTTAAAACATTCCAAATTTAATTTTGGCTCATTAGTAAACCTCTGGAGTACTTTTGTCTCATACTGCAGACACAACCTCCGAGACTTGCATGTGTGCGTGTGTGAGACAGCATCTTTAATTACCCAGGTAACACAGCCAGATGCTCCATCACTCTGGCAATGGCACTGATTAAAAGCAGTAAAATATTCATTTCAATCAGACACCCACATGCCACATGTATAATTAATGCACAGCGGAAGGACACAGCAACTTTTACCACAACCGCACACACATTTTCATCACCATATTCCCTCTACATGCTGTAACCAGCTGCTGCATGTGTATTTATATGTGTGTGTGTGTGTGTTTGTGTCTCAGGGAGGATCCGAGAAATGGAATTGTGGGTGAGCCACTTCGAGTAACACTCCACAGGGAGGTCAGAGGGTAGCCATGCTGCATTCTGGGACATCATTCAGCCACCTACACAGCAGATGTGTCAGGTTGCTCTTTCAGTGCCCCGACTCTCTCTGGGAGTGTTTTTGTTGGGAAAACAGCATCTTGAGTTTACCGTATAGCGTTCTTTCTGCTTTCTCTGTTGTGGGTGTGCTGCCTTTACTGCTCCTTCTCCTACTTTTCAACACTGCTGTACTTGTCAATAACTTGAAATACCTGCAAGCAGATTGTCAGAGGTCTTAAAAGCGCCCTGATGTCTCTAGTGGGCGGGAGAATATACAAACACAAAACAATCTTAGACTTAAGGTGAAGTTACAGACATAAAGTAGACATCTGATTTCTCACTTCGTTCAACAGATTCCTTCTTCACCCAAGGCTACACACGACACAGAAAGGGACTTTCCCTTTCAGCATTTGTGCAGAAATATGTTCAAATGTTTGATTCAAATGTAAATCACACCAAAAGGATGCTCTCTTTTCTTTTCTTCTCTCCTGTCAATCCCCCTGGGTTCACTTTGTCTATTTTCTATTTCTGTCCTTTCAATCCATCTGACTGCTGTGTCTTTGTTTTCTTTGATTAAGCCCTCTGTCGCAGCATTGTTTAGACTCCAGCAGTAGGCTACAATTACTCAGCGCAGTGTGTGTGTGTGTGTGCTTGTGTGCGTGTTGTATCACACTCATTACAATTACCTCTGGGTGTGAGTGTGTCATCTGTTGCCTGCTCATGTTCCAATTTCTCTCTGAGTGGTAAAGGGAGCGGCATCCAGATGCTTCAGTGTGCACACAACAGTGCGACCAGGAAATGGGAAGTCTCCATTAGAATGAGTGGGAGCTGGGACTCCCAAAAAACCTGGAAAAGGTTAAATCTGTTGGAGCAGGGACATCTTTACACATTGAAACTTGCCTTCAGCAGCAAAATGCAACAAGGCCCACGTGTTAAAAGGGTTGTGGATGTTGCAGTAATGCTCTTTTTAGTACAACAAGATAACACAGTCTATAGGATTGATCCTGTAGTCGACAAGCTAGACCCTTGTAACAATTGGCAGACATTACAAAAGCACGGCTGTGAGGCGCACTGATGAGAATTCTGGTAGCTTTCATTTGATTATGACTGTCTTGGTTGGTATAATCTTGTCTATGCAATTTCCAAACATTGCATCTGTCTGATCAGCTGTGAGAGGCCAGAGAGATATTCTCCCAGGAGCCTTGCATCAACAAGTAAGTGCTGTAGCTAGCAAATACACACACATAAATACATATAAGAACACTAATGAATGAACTGCTTGGTGCATCAGTCTCCATCTCCGCACATCTTTCATCCACTGCTAAATTGGTTGGTGTGACAACAGGCTTTTTGATGTTCTTATCCGATGTCACACAGGCTCATCATCTCCTCTTACTCTCTCACACACTGGAACATTATTCAATTGTGTTCCCATAATCCTCATTTCTGTTGATGACACATGAACATCTTTGATCCGTTTGAATTGAAGCAGATCTTGCGATAAAAAAGCCAAAATAACAGTTTTTCTTCAAAAGCTTTTATTTTTTTTGGCTATTGCTTTGATTATTGATATGCAAAAAACAATATTCACTTTTGCTCTTCATTGCACAGTATTGCACAAATCCTATTACTGCCCACTTACTCATACATACTAATACACCTGTAGACACTGACTCTGATAAAGACCTACCCTGTTAGCAGTAGAATAAAGCTTCCGCTGACTGTTGACTGATGTTTCATAAGCTGATACAGGCTCAGCTCCTAAGATGCATGACACAAATAAAATAATTTATCCCAAATGAAAACACAGTAGTCGCCTTTTGATTTCACAGTATAACAAGTGTGCTATTTGTTTCAGCATACACACACACACACACACACACACAAAAGATTAACCACACACAAAAGATTACCAAGATGTGAACCATAACTGCCCTCCTCTTGTCATCGACGACAGTGCTTGCAGGCTGTTGCTGTAAATAAGAATGTTTTCTCAGTCAACTTGCCTTGTTAAATACGATTTTTACAAAATTCCATGAAAAATTTCTCAAAGCTTGACGGTGGATATTGGCATCCCTGTGCAAAAAAAAAAATGGCGTTTTAGAACCTGCAAACAACCCAGCATAAATTTACACCATTAAGTCCCTCAGGCTAGAGAATGCGTAAGTGCAGTGTGTGTGGCATGAGAATGCAGCAGTCGTAATGAGAATGTAGATGTCCTCTGCCTGCCATGGACCAAGCCTCCAACATGCACACACAAAGTGCTTACTCTCGTCTGTTGCCGTGTGTCGATGAATAATGCACATATTAATCTCGCATTGTATGGGAGCTTTGCTAATCAATTCAGCATTTGCTCGTCTGAGGTTATCTAATTAATGTGGCATCTTTGTAGTCACTCGGCATGGTTAACGTTCTCTGAGGTTCAGTCAGTAGTAGTTGTAGTGAAAGGAAAGGTGAGGTTTTTGTTGATTTTTTTCCCATAATTTTCCAGCAGTTTAGACTGATTGACTTGGCTTCTTTTTTCTCACTACCATCGGCAGCTCCACCCTCACCAGTGTCCAACCAGTATGAGTCTTTAAAGCAGCAACAGCAACCCTTACCACCTGTGCACCCAGAGGCTCTGAAATTTGATAGACAACAAGGAAGAAAACTCTTTCAGCAGCAGTAAATAGTCAGCGGTTCTGCAAAGTGACTAATACTGACCAGTAAAGCAATCACTCACTCATCAAGCCAGTTTGTTAAAAAATTAGAAGTTTGTGGGATCTTATCATTCCTGTCAGCTGATGCTCTGCTCCCCATGCTGTTCCTCAGCAAGAACAGGAAGCGCCACAGCTTTGTCTGAGGTTGAGACTGAGACTGGACCTTTGCTCTCTTGCTCCACATTCGGAGAAGAAGGAAGTATATTTTGGGCAAGCAGAGCAGCAGGTAGGTTGGCAGGGCTGCGGGGAAGGGGCTTGAGTGACCCCCCTGGCCCTACTCTCCCCTGGTCATTAGCCTTTTCCAGCAACACACGGACGCTCTTGGAGAACACAGTACGTGGGTCAGTGGCAGGTAGAGCAGGGCAGACACAGTTCTCCCTCAACTCCAGGGCCTTGACAAAGACAGAAGGAAGAACAGACACTTTCAAATAGGGAAAACAGAACTAACTCAATTCAAAATGATCAAAAGAATATCTTTCTACAAATGAAAAAATACAAAAGGATGGCTGTTGTATGTCCTGTAATAAATGGCTGTTGGTTTGGTGGAGAGCATTTTGTTGGTTTTGCATGCAGCATGGTTTCCACTGGTGTATTATAATCCCCTCGGGCCCACCAGACCTAAGCATTGGGGAATTTTATTTTTAAATGTATTTTAAGATGGGGGTTTTTAAACTACAATGTGTTAAACAAGTCGCGTAGCTCCTTAGAGGTGCGTAGGTTGTGTGTGTAGTGAGTGTGCGGTCTCGAGAGAGAGAGAGGGAGCGTGCGCGTGTGACAGCGAGGCTACCAACCAGAGTAGAGAGTATGAAGTTGGCAGTAACATTATAACTGTGAATATAGCAGTGCAGTGTGTGTACAGTTTGGGCTATTTGTCGGTGAATAAATTGTACAACTCCTTAAGACCTAAGATCCAATTACCCCCTCCCACCCCAAAAAAAGATACTTGGCCGTCGGCCCTAACAACTTTTGTGGCGGAAACGCTGATGCAGTATCGTTATTATCAGCTTCTTGTTCTTTTTACTTTGTGATAAGTGCTTCTACTGCATATTTAATCAAAAAGCAGCTGTGAACTAAAATGAATGAGACAAGAGGAGAATGAGATAGACAGAGTGGAAGAAAGAAAAAAAGAAGACACCAGTGACAAACAAGGACAACAAACATACTGAGATATACAGATGCATTGAGACAAAATTGGACAGACACAAAGATAATCAAAGATATTAGAAGATTTGACTCCTCTATGTTAAATCAGTCTGGTTCGAACTAACTGCAAACACCAGCCAGCATTTAGAGACTGTCTTACACACCCACACACTGCCAACTCATTAATCTCTCACTTAGAATTACCTACAAGACTCTGAGCACATACATGCACTCGGCCTCCCACTCAACAGGCTCTCCCTCTCATGCTACGGGTGGACTTAATGCGCTTTTCTTAAGGATGATGAGCGCACTAGTGGAAGCAAAGTGCCCTCAGAAGAGTTGGGTTAAGTGGCTTGATGCTGTCACCTTTTTGCAAGGTTAAAAACATCACATTATGCATCACTTTCACCCGACCGGGCTCAGCTGTTAACTGGTTCATATGTGCTGCTACGCTGGATTGAGCAGTATGGTGTGAGGAGGGTATTATAGATACCAGAGCCAGAGAGTTTTCACACACAATGCAAGCCGATGAATCCCCAAAACAACAGTCTTCATCACTTCGCTGCCTGTGGCTACAGCCTGGCCTCACCAGCAACTGCTGCTAGAGGTCAATCTACCACACAGGGTTTCAGTATGGCGCACGTGCACAAATGTATAACACACGCACGCGCGCACACATGCACGCACACAAGCACACACACACTCACACACACACACACACACACACACTCAACAACACAGAACATGTACACACTCAACAACACAGGCACCTGATGGACAATTAGTGGTTTAACCATCTGTTCGTCTTTTGTGCTTGGAGCATCTGACAGTGTACCAACAATCCAACTCTAGCTCAAGGTTAAAGTCACTGCTGCCTGATACATTGTTAATCTCTCTCTCTCTCTCTCTCTCTCTCTCTCACATATGAACATGAGATGTAATGACTGTGGATGCTGACTCTACCATAGAAGTTGCTGCTTTAACCGCTTGTTGAATTCTCTTCTAGCCTTAAGATACAATTGATTGTCTCACCACTGTGAAGGAACATGTGTGAGCCTGTGGGATCGAGCTGTTACTGCAGGGCTGTTTTCTTTCAGGTCCTCAGCTCAAAGCCTCCAAGACATTAAGTTAAGCAGGCCCCAGCGTGGCAAAATGTTTTTCCTGTCTTCCTAAAACCCTGAATCTTTTCCTCTCCTCCCAAAGTCTGTCCTTCCTCTCTGCCCTCCTCTCCACATGTCTGCAGGTGGATGTGCATCTCTCCAGACGATTCATTAGCTCCATTAAAACTCCCTCCACCAGCTCCCAAGCTGCACTGATTCTCCTAAACAACAGACAGGTGTCGGGCTCTCTTCAGGCGAGGATCAGATTATCTTTCACTTTAGACAAACAGATGAATCAAAGCTACAGAAATAAGTGTATTTGCATCATTTAGGTAAAAAGTAGAATAAGAGGGTCTTTTGTTTGTGTGTGTACCTGTGGTATGAGGCGGTCCAGCTGAGTAACTCTGTTTCTGTGTGATGGGTGTGTGGACAGCCACTCGGGGAGGGTGGGCTCTCCACTCAACTGGTCTCTGAGTTCCATTTGCTGCCAGAATACAGGCCCCGCTCGCACATCTGCACACGCCTGGGAAGGACACACACACCCCATGGACTTAGAAACACACATGCACAGTGTGGCATCTTTCTGTCTTGAGCGGGAAATCTTAACTAATAACATATATTTAGTTTAGTTTAGTTTGACAACGCTGCCCCCTAGGGTCCTGTCGAGAGATTACAGGGTTTGAGAGCAGCAGCTCCATTGGAAGAGTATAACTTTGTAATGTTAAAATGCTGATTGGCCTATAAAGAGTAAGATGTGTTTAAACAAGGCCTTGATCATTAAACACTAAATTAAACACTAAACATTAAACAACTCAAAAAGCCCCAATGATCTTTAGTATTGTCATATTGTGCTAAAGGGGTACTCCATAAATTTTGTATTGGATTTGCACAAATGTGGGGAAGTAGAAGAGACACAGTGAAAAAAATGTCAAAATCAAAGCAGCGGGACCGAGATATCCTGAATTTTGGTTGCTTGGACAGGTCCATGCTGGATCCTACATTTCCCACAATGCAACTCAGTAGCATCTTTCATTAGACACATGCCAAACCCCACACCTCCAGTTTGTAATGCAGGTTTTTTTGTTAAAAGTCTCAAGCCCAAGCCAAGGTAACCCTGATGACATTACCAGGTAGTAAACTGAAATTCATGTGTAAAATTGGTGGAGTGCCCCTTTAATTAATAACAAATTGAGGATAATGATACCTTTGCAGCCAACTGCAGTCCAACTTGGTCTGCTTCAGCCTCCAGTTTCCTGCTGTAAGGACGGTTGAACATGAACTGAGGGAGTAACAGATGATACTTAGCAGAAGTCAGACTCTATTTCAGTGCTTTCTAACTTTACAACAAAAACATTATAGCATACCATGTCAGTGAACATTGTATATCAGGTGTGTCAATGTTTCCTCACTTGACTGGCAACCAGGAAATTGTGCTATACAGTGTATATGGTAAAACACAATGCAAAGTAATGTGTGTCACCTCACCTGTGTGAGCTTGTCTTGCACCCACTGTCCCAGAAGTGCCAGGCTGTCTCGAGGACATATGGCCCAGATGGCTGTCAGCAACACAACGGACAGGAGGTCCACGACATGGGACAGACTGGCCTGTTCTGCCTGGGGGAGGAGGGCAGAGCGATGTGGGGCGACAGAGGAGAAAATTAAGGAAAAAGGAAAGTGAGGGATTTGGGTAAAAAAAAAGGAAGAGAATGAGATAGATAAATAATAGGTAAAAAGTTTTGAGGTGGTGAGAGAGGCAGTTGGGACATATTGATCGTTCCCATCTATTTTAGCAGAACTTTAACGCTGCAACAGATTTAGAGGTTTTAACAGCCAATCCAATAGAGCACACCTACTGGGTAATACCAAGCCCATCGATGCTCATTCCCTTCATCTTATTAAAATCTCCTTCAAGCATTTCCTCTGAGGACGTTTAAAGTCTTCAAATACCCACAACTTCATTAGACACTTTTTTAGAACAAGAAAAATGGGCTTTTATAGCCCGAGTAAAAACAGCCATCTGTGGAGAATTAATAAAACACGACAGTGCCCTCGCTCGACAGGACTTTGGTCATCATAGCGCTGACAGGATCAGTGAGTGTTTGGAGGTGATTGTCAGTGAGTCTTTATCACCGGCTGATGCAACAACACTGCAACTGATGCCACTTCAGCCACTACTATGCTACTGAGACAGAGTGGGGGCTGATGATGAATAGTGTATAGTGTATAACCCACATACCTATAGGAGGTCCACATACATATTTTACAGCCTTGTGCGGGAGAGACCTGGAAGACTTCCAGCTGTACTTCTTCCCTGTGTGCCCAGGGCTTCAAAATGACTAAACTTTGTTTTTTGCCACATTTGCACTTTAATTGTTTTCAGTGACTCATCCTCATGCAAGGCAAGGGTCTGCTGCTATCAACTAAGCCTGTCACATTTCAGAATACCACACTGCTCTTTGTACACTGCACCAATTCAGACTACTGAACTATATTCATGCTCCACAGAGGTAACAGATTTCTGTTTTTTTCTGCATCAGACTCAGAGCTGTTGTGCCATGTAAACGGTTTGTGTCCCTCACACAACTACAACCTGTGCTGAATGAATAAATGCACATGAGAGCTTGCCTTCTGTATATTAATAAAGTAACAGGTATAATACATTCGCTGTTGTATGTCCTGCTCTTAATATGAGTAGATGTTGTCATTGTGCACTGTGAACAAGATACTGTCATGTCAAATAAACTGACTCCCAATGGCAAGTAAAATATTACAGAAGAATCATATGAAGGGTCAGGGTGATATAATCAAGGAAACAATGCCACAGACACAAACACAGTCTGCTGAGGGTTGTATACTTACTGAGTGTCCCAGTATTGCATGAGCCATCTCGTGTCCCAGGACAATGGAGAGCTGGTGAACATCTGTCACAGCATCCAGCATCCCAGTAAACATGAACACTTTCCCGTTCTATGCAAAGCAAAATACAGTTAAAATCTGTTTGATCACTTGTCTCATCCAACTACTAATCATAATCATCCCACTGCTGCAGACCACACCCACTCTAAGCAACTTACTACTAAATACTCTTTGAATCATTTACCTTGTGTTCATTTATATTGTATTTTCTTAGCCATTTTTCACGTGGACAGGAAACAAATACAAGAAAACTATCATTTGACAAACTAATTCAACAATATTAAATTGCTGTCACAGGGAAATGTAAGAAACACTCTGACATCTGAAAACCTCACCAGGAGTTTAAAGATACAATAATGTGATAATATTGAAAGACATTGAAATCTATCATTCTTGTTCTGTATTTCTGTTACTGACTGGAAGGACAAAGGCGTTGGTGTTGGGGCTTTGGACAACATGGACGCTCCAGGTGACCTCAGACATTTCAGGGATGTCCTTGTTTCTTTGCGCCAGGTGCTGCACCACCCGCTCCACCACCTGGTGACGAGGGTCAGTCTCTGGAACCAACAGCTCTGCAAACTCCTCCATGTACTGAAAGACACACGAATAAACTTTTAAGGAAGAATTTAAATTTACTTCACTTCTCATATTACATTTTCTCCACATCCGTTTTTATCGCCTTTTAATCAAATATCATTTTATTTGACTCACTCACTCCATGAATCTTCACTCACACATGAATAATGTTATGTTGTGGGAAGTATGAAGTGGACAGCTCAGAGTTTCTCACACAGGAACATCAGTCAATGTCACATGTATAACAAATGTAGGCTGTGTATGTAAAAATCATCCGATACATTGCCTCCTAACACATCATCATCATCATCATCATCATCAACATTTGCTCCCTCCTCTCTCTCTCTCTCTCTCTCTCACCGCCTCCGATGTCAGAGCTGCCAACTCCATGTAGTTCTGTCTGCTGAACACCAGGAGGCGGGTGCGTCCAGTCACAGGGGACTCATCCAGGTGGGTCAGGAGAAGGAGGGCTACAATCACCATGGCAACACCTGCTATTGCTGCCAGACGCCAGCGGCGCTGCCAGGCCCATTCGCGCATCAGCTGCCGGCGGTTGTCTGGTAGTGCCACCCACCACTTCCTTATACTCCTGTGCACAGAGGGAGGCCACAATCTATGAAATGTCTCTTTATGTAGCTTAACGAGCCTTATGCAGTACATTTTACATCATATACTGCACTAAAGTGGTGAAGGATGGAAAGAGAAGAATAATTTGCCAGAAAGTTTGGCATTTAGCATAAAAGGCAAGTAGAAAAATCAGTAGTTAAAGTTCCAGTTATAAGTGTAGGAATCAAAACAGAATCACTGTGATCAATAATCCCCTTTTCAAACCCACTAGGGCCAAGAAAATAGCATATAAGCATGCATAAATCAGGCTCACAGCAATCTGCTATGCACAAAATGCTTAAGTAATTTTGTGTGGGTGCCCAAAGGAAACAGTCAAATATTAATGGAAACAAGTGGGCCAATACTTTTTGAAGTAGTGACTAAACAAAACAGCTCTCTGTGCTGCAGGGAGCTGCAAATTCAGTTTTAATCCAAAATAAAGTCTCACTGCCAGTTTGTGTTGTGGAGCCAAACTACCACAGAAAGTATAGTCCAATTTTTTTTTTTTTTACCAGTTAATTAAAACCAATTAATTAACAGAAACAAGGCAACAATTCCTAAAGTAATTAATTTGTTCATATCCAAATGACACAATTAATACAACTGCTGATTAAACAATTAGCAATGTGTTCATTATGAGATGTGTAATTAAAGAACACTTTGCCTTAAACCAGTGAATACATTTCTCAATTTAAATGTATATTTAATGGAAGATTAAGATTTTGCCTGCATTTCTATGTGCATGTTATCAACTAATAAATGGGCACATTTATTCAAAATAATTGTGCGTAATTGCTTCTTTTTTTTTACGTGTATGTATTGGACATGTTATACTAATTGGTTTTATTGTGTCATATTAAAGTTTTAATTGATGTTTTGATTAATCAACACTGAGAGCTCATCTCCACTGTGTCTCCTACCTGCCCAGTATTATAGCGAAGAGTTTCTGCAGAGGTTTGAGCACTAGCCACACGAGAGGAGCAGCAGGCAGAGCCCTCACTGGAGCTGAGGTGTGGAAATGGTGTCCCCATTGGGTCAGGACAGGGCCAGACTGCGGGGGGAAGGTCATTTGGGGACTAATCTTGTAACACACTGCCCCACCATTGCCACGACTTGAAAGACGTGGAGTGGCTCCGAAGTATACATTACGACTGCTGGACTTCGAGGATACAGGCCAGCCGGTCTTTCTCACGCGGTGTCCAGCTTGTTTGCTCACCTGAAAGTTTCGAGTCAAATGTGCAGAGAGGGAACACAAGCGACTACCTTTTAAAACATGAACACAAAGTAAAGCCATTGTTCGTGCTGCAGAAACTTTACTTTTTCCCGGTTCACTCCTCAGAGGCGGATGAAACCTCTGCCAGCACTTCAGTAACTGCAGACGACGCCAACACGGTCGTTTATTGTATGAGAGGGCTGATATGTCATCTTACAGCAGACTTTACTGGCAGAGCACTTTAAAAGGTACTTTTTACTGGGTTAACTTGAACAGTCATACCTGCTCTCAGCTGTCAATGTCAGCGCCAGCACCGTGTAACCTTGGTTACCACTGTCCAATAGCCGTGACGGACATATTTGCAACTGTGCAAACAGTTAAATTTATTAAAGGTTAACACGTTGAAAACCTTCAAATCCTTTTATCGACATTAAACGCCAACACGTTCATCGCGAGCTGAAATAAACTTGAGCGGTTCGTAATATTTGACGCGCCTGCTTCCAAAATGAGTCCCCCCAGAAACAACTCTGCAACGACAGTTCCGACCGGCCTGGATTGGATCGCCCAAGGAACGATTTGCTTAACTATTCGTAACCTTAACCTAAAAATAATAAATTATGGTTACAAATATTTCACAAATATGATACGAATTCCCGCATGCAAATTTAACACATAATTATATCGCTGCAGACTAGTTTAATTTTAATTGTAACTGCTTTTCTAATGTTGTAAAGGATGAGTCAAAGTTAGCCAGAACATTGTGTAGTAAATGGCTGCACCAAATTAATAAACAGCACAGAATAAGAAAATATGTTTTTATTTCAGTGTTTAAAATACACCAGCAGAACTAAGGAAATGAAATGCTTTCACCTACATTATTCTCTCTTTCTCTCTTTTTTGGTTAAACTCTGCTCAAAATCGGATACCACATTCATAAAATGTTGTTAAAATACTAAATGAGAAAGCTAGTAATACTGATATAAAACCTAATACTATTTACACTAAACACAGTTTATGGTGAGTCAACTAATGTAGTATATTACCAGTACAGTCAGATTTGGTCCTTCACAGTAAATAGTCATGTTCAGTTGACAACACAGAGCCCATATGTAACAATGTGCTGCTGTCTGTCTCAGAGGTGGTGGGCTGTACATTGCTATTTGAAGCTGAGTCTCCTCCTCCCCCCAGGGGCTGCTCCTGACTGATCAGGTGGTCAAAGGTGAGGTTATCTGAGTCCACAGGTAAAGCCTCATCTTCTTCCTGGTCAGATGCTTCCTGCTTGGCTATAAAGTCTGAGTGGAAAAGAGCCTGGATCTGAGTGAGGAAGGAGTCTCCCTCCTCCTCCGGCAGGTGCTCCAGGTACTTGGCCAGAGACGACAGCATCTAGATTGAGAAAGTTAGGCAATATGTCACTTTAGAGTCTAGTAGTTAGTGTGAGATAACCGGGTTACCCGACTTAATAAAGTCATTTGTTTTGGTCAGGAAATACTATATAATCCTCTGTAAAACAACAATGTGTATATTTACACTTAAGCGCATGATAACCTCATATTTACACTGCAGACATGACAGTGGTATCAATACTCTCATCTCAACTTGTGGCAAGAGTGCAAATACCAAAATGTCAAACTATTCCTGTGATTAGACTGATGAGCTCAACTGACCTTTTCCAAACAGGTGAGATGGGAGTCCTTCCGGAAAAATCTGTTCATCTGCACACTCCTATCCAGAGTAGAAAAGACCATTTTAGAAATATGCTCAACCTCCTAATTTACTAACAAGAAACATTGATCAATGTCACAAAAAAAGACTATCAGCATTTGACTGCATGTGTCAGAATGTCGACTTCAGTCTTATATCTCACTCACCCAGGAGTTTGAGAGTATTTATGGATGATCCACAGGGCTCTCCTTAATGTTTGTTCCCAGTCTGGAATGTCTTGTGATGACAGGAAGTCAAATCTGTAAGGCAGCTCTGGAAAGAAACACGAGAGAAACTTAGCCAGAGGAGAAACTGTGCTGCTACTGTGAGTAGAAACCACTGACCTACATTGTCAGCTTGATTTCAGAGCTTTTTGATCGAAACAGTTTTGAAGTTTTGAGTCTTATTTTGTGTGTGTGTGTGTGTGTGTGTGTGTGTTATACATACTCTGTGGACCCGAGGGCTCCTGGCTCTCTTTCACCAACAGGCACGTAGTTTGAGAGTGAGGGGAGGGATTTGCTGGGTCGTACGGGCTCACTATCATCCCAATGAAGGGGGCTCCGCCACGTGAGAAGTAACTCTGGAACTGGTCCTGCGTGTTAATATCCCGCACTGAGGGGTTAGGGTGGAAGGTGGGATGCGAGTGGTACCAGCCCACCACACTGAAGCCCAGGGATGACAGCACATCACAAGCCTGGGTCTGAGACACCGAGTCCATCTCACACTGCAAACCTGTACTCACGCTGTTACACGGCTCTGCCGCACAGATCTGCACCCAGCACAAACACAGAAATGTTTTCCATGAAGTCACTAATCAAAATATATTAGAAATAAAATCTCTAGCCTTGTTGGTCACACTGTTGCTCCCAACTCCTCTTACCTTTAACACTCTCTCCTTCTCGTTGAAAGTCCCACCGAGCAGGCCGATAACTTCCCCCCGTGACACATGGGCATGCTGATGAGCAAAGCATATTTGATCAATTGGGCAACATCAAAGAAAAGTAACATCGCTAAAAAAAGATAATTGGTTGTCATGCCTTGCAGCCTGGCAAAATAAATAAATATATAAATAAAGACATTTAATTAGCTCATGGTGTATGTAGAACACAGAAAGAACAGCTCCTCAAGAGAAAAATAATACTAAATACTAAATTAAAGTTAACACTGCATATGGCATAATAGCTATATGTAACATTTAAGGTTTTATCCCATACCAACCATGAATGAGAAAAATGAAATAACATTTTTTTTAAAACAAACAAGTAGATAATTGAACAAATATCTTTTAAATTTATAGAGAGGCAGCGGACTATCTCTGGCCTTTTTTCCTCATTAAAGAGACCACACATACAGTCTGTGTGGGTGTGTGTGTGCATACCATGTCCATGATGAGAAGAGTCTCTGCACACACAATGACCTGGAACGGTTCCTGGGAGGGAAAAAAGTGCTTTTTAACCTAATATGTATGATACCTAAAGATGAGGACAATTAAAATATAGCTGCTGGTTGAAACAGAAATAAGTACTGTGTAGTAGCAGTACGATCAATAAGTGCATGAGTGCAGAGATGCAATAAAAATAATACTGCATTTCTGATGGTCTTTTAAAGATTCTGTGAGTGAAGAGCTTCAATTCTGGTTAAACTGATTGAGCTCTCATCTTTTTAACTGTTATGAGGGTTATGGAGACATAACCTCATATTAAAATGAGTGTTTGAAAGTTATATTCTGTATGATGGGCTGTGTTACTGATGACAGAATGATGAGACAGATGTCACTAACCTGTACGTCCTCTCCAAAATACCTGCAGGGGATCAGCTGGAAGGGATCAAAAGATCTAGAAGAGGGAGCGACACCTTAAGTATTTACACATTTATAAAAACAAGGATGTCAAGATTTCGGCAAGGATGTGTCGCATCACACTCACCCTCTGTATCTGGGGATCTTGCATGGTTTCGGCTGCTTCTTCATCTCCTCTCTCCGCAGGGCGAGCTCCTCCGCACTCAGATGCTGATTCAAACAACATTAAGACAGGATCAGAAGACATACAGGTAAAAGGTGTGAATCCCCCAGTCAATGTGTGTGTCTGAGTGTGTACAAACCTCATATGTCTGTCCCTCTAAGTCTTTAGCATCACGCCAGTTTCCCCAGATGTCCCGCACACGACGCTTCCGGGTCCGCTACAATCAATCAGCAGTTAGCTCAAGATCAGGCAAGCTCACAGTTCAGATATTTTGAGTTTAGATGTCAGAATTGAGAAGAGTGTATGGGTTAAGTTACCATGCTCTGCAGCCTTTGTGCCAGCTGATAGGCCTCAAGTACATCTTTGCCCTCTTTGTGCTTGGAGCGGTCCACCACCTTTGGCCGGTTATACACTGCTTGTTCTACGACGACAACAAAAACAGAGCCTCAAAGTAAAAAAGAGAAGCAAGATTAAAAAGATTAAAAAAAGAATAGAAGTGAGGAAGGCTCGGCAAGTTTACCACAGTTGAAATTGATGGCTCCGATCAGTTCCAGGTAGGTGTGTATTCTGCCAATGCAGTTGACGTCACCACAGTTCTTGAGCCCGGGGCGCACCGATGTCTTGTTCAGGTACTTGGGTTTGCTCTTCAACCTGTTGATAAGAACAACAACAGTGATGATGAGAGTTCATTCTGGCGAGTTTTGCTCATCTGCAGAGTTGTGTTGCAACATTTTACCATTGATCCAGGATGTAGTTTCTGATCTTTAGATATCTTTCAGGGGTTTTGGATGGTCGTCCTTCAAAGAACTCTGGGATGGCTTGTTTCTCCTCCTCTGTGATTGTCTCCATGTCCATCTCTATTTCCTGCTCAGGGACTTTAAGCTCCTCCTCTTCTTCCTCCTCCTCTTCCTCTTCATCCTGGTCTTCTTCTGGTCTGTCACTTAGATTCTCCTCAGCTTTATCAGAAGGATCTGTGAGGCAAAAAAAATATGAATTTTCCAAAAGAGATCATCATGAGTTGGTTTTAAATGAAAACAACAGGTGTGAGTCTCACCTGTGCCGTCGCTACAGGCCTCTTCCAGCTGATGTGTCGTCTGTGTGGAGCTCTCAGACCGGCAGCTCTGGCTCTCCTGCTCATCAGTCCTGTGAGTGTTTATTGGAAGAGGTGATACAGTCTGCTGGCCTTTCTTCTCTAACTCAGTCACAGCAGGCTCCTCTGAGTCAGGAAGTGAAGATGCAGGCTGAGGACTTTGTGGAGACAAAGAGCTGTGGCCGGGTTTTTCCCCTGACTCAGTCTGACCTGCATCTCCCTGCTCTTGTGTGGGACTGCCAGTCTGGATCTCGGGGTCTGTTGGCTGATCTGCTTTACAGAGCTCAGTTTGCGGTTTGTTGTCTGCCTCTCCGTCATCACTGAGGTCATCTGTGATGTCTACGTCCTCGTCTTCATCATCAGAAAGCTTCTCTATACGCACAGTGTTTGAGAGAGTGGGTGCATGACTGGAGGTGGGCTGAGGAGGGTGCATGTGCAGCTCAGTGACTGTAGAGGGAGCTGCAGCTTCGGGTTCAGATTCAGTCTGAAAAAGAAAGTAAATGACTCTGAGATTATGAGCTTCATTTTTTATTTCCCAAACTTTCCAGAGGATGCATTCAGTTTGTGAAAGAGTGAATAATTCATTAGTTTGACTGTGTTGAAAAGTACAATGATTAAGTTCTCATTAACAAACTGACCTGTGACTGTGAGTAAACCTATGTGCTACTTTAATTATCAGGTCGATACTTTACTTGATGTCCCTGTATTTAACATTTCTAGGTAGTGTATAACACGTTTATGAATGGTTTATAACACACTATAATATTAAAAACAGTTATAGAAATATAAAATAAGTCTTATTAGGAGTATTTATAATTGCTGACAAATACTGTACATTAATCATTTAAATATAGTTACTTACTTACTTACATTATAGTGAGTTTTAAAACATTTACTAAATGTATATACTACTTATAAATGCTAAATTGGGTAACTTAAAATATAGTGGTATCTCACCTTGTGTTTAAAATACTGTCTGGCATAGCTCTTGACTTGAAGAACAGTACGACTGCCCACCAGCTTGGAAATTTTTGTCCATCTTCGACCAAACTGAGCCTGAAGAAAAACAAAACCACCAAGTTGTTTAGACACCTGGCTTCAAACGTGATGTAAAGTTTCCCAAGACGAGAGGAGAAAACTTACCAGACCCTCCTCGAACAAGTCTTTCTCTTGTTTGGACCAACGAGAGGAAGAACTTGAGGATGATGTCTTGGCTGGAGACCTGAACATCCAACAGAGAAGCGGGACATGAGTGAAGTCAACACACGAGGAGTCAATGTAGTGTGCTCATGTGAATGCTGAAAGAGTAAGTGACTTACTTCTTCACTTTGGGCTTGTTGTCATCACTGTGCCAAATATGTTTGGGAATCTCCTCACCTGTCAGATAGTATCTGAGAGGACAGTTTAGGACTAACATTGACACAGTGTAGTGCACAGTTCACTGTTAACAATCACACAGTAAAATCATCACATCTTCAAATCCAAGAAGCTGCAACCAACTAACTAAATTACTCCAATTTTACTGAATATAGTAAAATAATAATTTAATTGCACCTCCTCACATCAGGCCTATTCCTACCATCATATTTTAACTTGTCACAGTAGGAAAAGCACAGGTGTTACTGATAATATTAAAGATGATTATGTTATATTCCTGTGAGCCAGTAAGCCACACCAGTGTAACATGAAACCCAAGGAGCTAAATACAATCCAGCCATCATTAAGTTCATTATGTGTAAACAGACAGTTAGAGACTTAAGGTAGTTTATCTAAAATGCAGTGTAGAGTCAAAATAGGTATGGTCACTACAAAGCAATTAAATAAACCTTAAACTTGAATCATTCAGCTTATCATTGTTGCTAGTTTAAAGGACAGGTTCACCATTTTTATAGCGCGTCTTAAAATAATAAGCCGGTTGACACAGTTTTTTCTTACCATTATGATACTGACCATTAGAAGATCCCTTCATAATGTAGTTACCATGTAAGTGAATGGGGACAAAATCCGTAATCCTTCATTTGATTTAGAAATTATTTAATATGTGGTGTTAGCTGTCTGAGTAAGTCAAATAAAGTTACAGTCTTATTTAGTAAAACTAAATCTCTTTTAGTGTCTGGACAGACAGTGTTTTCCTGTTCAGCTGCTGTGGATGGATCATAGCAAAAAGAGAAAATCAGACCTAACAGGTCAGTGGGAACAGTGGCACTCATATGATAACATTCATATGATGAGATTAAAAGTTAACTTTTAAAAATAATAATAATTTACATTGTAAGTGCATTATGAGGGGATCTCCTAATGGTCGGTATCAACACAAGGAATGGTAAAATAAAATAAAATAAAATAAATGTGTCAGTGTTCATTTGGGCATCTTAGTATTGATTTAGGACAAACTTGAAAAAACGGTGAAATCATCCTTTAAAAGCTACTGAGTTTGTGTATAGGGGTGTGGTGCGTTTGAGGTCTGGTGAAAAGATACTGTTCCTCCAGCAGCATCCTCTCTATCACCTCCCTGTTCTCTGCGCTGATGGAGCTGTCCAACTCCCATGGCTGCAACACACACACACAGACAGACACACACAGAGGAAATAGTCAGCACAAGCAGTGACAGTGAGACGGATATCCAGCTGAAGGATTGTAGCTTCATGAACTCATACCAGGATCCCGGCGCTGCTCTTCCACGCAGACTGCACGAACTGCTCCTGAACTAAACCTGCTCCATCCAGCTCACTGAAACAGAAAGAGGAGCAGCTTTGTGAGGGAGGCGACGACACACACACCAACCATCAAACACACAACGCAGCTGGGAAACAACTATCGTGGACTACAACACACGGCACCAACTGACTATTTAAAGACAATTCGCGTAAAAAAGTCAATATCCTCACCTAACACTGGTGTCAAACTCGTCTCCCTCGATATCTACATCCACCTCGTCCTCCATGTTGTTGAATAAACGTAAACACGGGAGAGGAGAGAGCTGACTGGAGGGAAATAGTGCTCAGTTTTACTCACAGCGACACCTTGTGGTCGGAGGTACGAATTTCTTCAGCGTCGTTTAACAGTAGGGGAAGGTTGCCCCCTGGTGCCCTCTTAAATGAGAAAATGAGTTTACTGTCTTGGTTATGGGTGAATTAGGATGAAGTGCCTTCATGTAAAACACCCCCATGAGGTGTAATGCACCGCCGTGTGAGTTGCTGATGTAATGATGTGAGCTGGAGGGTGTAGAATTGGGTGCCCTTTCAATGAATAAGGGGGAATAATTGCTAGGGTTGCACCAGGTGTGAGAAAATATGATGGCATGATGAGTACCATTTCAGTGAACAAGAACGATGGTGTAGTGCCCTTTAGGGTGCACTGTATGAGAGAAAAACATCTAAAGTGCCTACCTAATGAAGAAGGTCCTTGTAAGATGGAGTTAATTGGCCATTATTTCAGAAATTAATGTATCTTTTATGTAAGCTGACCGTTAGGAAAATAAAGCACCCTTTAAAACATTTTAGTTGGCATAGCATTCAATTGATTTTGGCACAATGACACTCAGTACTTTGCTCAGCCACATCTTGCTCAGATTATCCTGTTGTCTTTGGGCCAGTGCAGCCTGAGTTGCCAGTAACGACTGCACCGGTCAAGCGATCACTCTCCAAACTGAAGCTGATCAAGACCCAGTTTAGAAACAGATGTGGAGAAGGAAAGCTGTCTGATCTTCTGCTGTTCAGTCAGAGTAACGTCCCAATTCTCCATAATGAGGTAACATTTACAAACTCACTTTTTTTTATTTTAACCAAGCATTCATCATTGTTCTCTGCTGATAGAGGTCAGTGAATGTATCACGTACCCTTTAAGCTTTTTTATTCCTCCACCTCAGACAGCCTGAGTCCTGCTCCACCTTCCCACTCATTCATTGTGAAAGGTCAAAGATTTTGTTTCACTCATGGTTTTTTAGTCTGACATTTGCCGAAACAGGAATAGTTTTTCAGTAGTTGTTTGTGTTACAGTCATAAATGAATGAACTAGAAACACAGGTCCAGGAGCCCTGGGACTCAAGGACCTCAGTTAAAGATTACATTTATTAACATTTGTTGCTGGATATGTCAAAAAAGCTGAGTCAAAATGTACTGATGACAATGTTTATCTTCTCATCCTAATCAAAGTCATTTGCCAAAATATCATAAATGATCCAATACTTATTTCTCTCGTTTCCCCACTATATAAACCAGCTAAACATGCGGACATGGCCTCCAGTAAGATTACAAATGTGTGACAGCTGTGAAACTTTGCCCTAAGAACAAAAGAGAGAAGAAAGTCTACACACTGTAGCTCTCTTTTCAAATGCAGGTTTAATGGGATAATCAGGTGAGTGTTTCTTCAGACTAAAGAGCTTCTGGTTTCAGTTTTGTTCTGGGGTGTGCACCTTCTGAAGCTTTGCATTAAGAAAATACATCAGACACCACTGGTTTCCTCCTCTAATATTCTGTAGTGTTTTCTTTTTTGAATATCCAACAAAAGACCCAGGAGGCCAAATCATTTCATGACCCATCCATCCATAAGTGAATGGTGGAAATAAATTCATTTTTTATGTCTCAACCAGCTTTGCAGTTGATGTTTGTCATCCAAAAGTTGTTGCTGCATAGAAAGTTGTTTTTTTTTAAATGGTTCTTCTACCACAAATGTTACATCCTGGTTGTGTGACTATCTTATGAACTACACAAGATAGAAAATGTTCCCTTATCTTCTTGTTGGGGGATGGCTTCGGGCCACAGCTGTAACATTTCCAGCTTACGGAGAATTTGAATTGGAAACAGAAGCAGAAACTTCAGCTTTCTAAAGGGCTCTCAGTTCTCCTTTCTCTGAAGGATGGGAGTGCTGTCTGTATTTAAGGTAGAACATTTTTGTCTGCAGTTTTAACACACAGTGAAGCACTTTGAGTTGCTTTTGTATTGAATTCTTCAGATGAGGTAACTTAAAAATGAAACACAATTAAGGCCAAATGTTCCTTTAAGGTCTGAGTGCTCACAAATACTTAACAATTGAAATGCTGTTTTTATTTGAACAATCAGGTGTTTAAGACTCTGATACTGTATATCAGCGCATATGTAATATAAATTCATTCCACACAAGAAAAGACAAAGTGAAAGACGACAAAAAAGGTTTTATTTAGAAATTCACAGTTTCTAATGGCACTACAGTTTTTGTAGTAACTCACTCCTGCTCAAAAATACTGTGCAGCTCTTCAGAGTATTCACAGAGAGAAAGAGAGGGAGAGAGGGAGAGAAAAAAAATAAAAGATAGCACTTGACATAGAAGGTAGAAAAACAAAAAAAAAAAAAGGCATGAGGAGTCATACAAAGTGCACACCAAGCTCCTAGAATTTCTCTCCGAGGGCGTTCTCCCTAGTCGCTGTGTTACGGGATAAGTAGAGTCAGAGTAGTCTTTCTCATAACACAGACGTACACATACATGAGATCAACACAATAAATCCTCACATGAATACAGGTTAACACACACGCACGCGCATACACACACACATACACACACATAACATCATACACATTCAAAATAGGGTAAAACAAAAAACCTCATGATTTGCTCAGCTTGTGGAACATAAAGAATCACATGAATAGTGTTCCAAATCATACCCATCTTTGCTGCGTTCCCTTTATTCAACAATTCACATCCCTCTCCTCACAAACCACGACTATCATTCAGCGTGGGGGGGGGTAAACGCACACACAGTCAAAGAGCAATGACAAGTGAATAAAAGACTGAGTGGGCACACAATGAGAGTGAGGATGCACGGAAAAGGTCAGTAAAGCAGGCGTGTAGAGACTGACGGAGCATTTTGAGCTCTGGGTGAGAACGTAGAGTGGTTAATAAAAGCAGGCATATTAAAAAAAATTGTTCTTCACAGTCACAGAGAAAGTCGTGCAATGGTGGAGGGTCGGAGGTGACCCCTCCCCCTTCTAGTGGATGAGGAAAATGTAAAGGCTGTAGAAGCTGGTCAGAAGAGTTGACGAAAGAACGAGAGAGAGAGATGAGTTAGAAGAGATTTCTCCGTCTCTGTGAAAATGTATCCAAGTCCAACCACACAGAGCCAGTCAGAAATTTCAGACACTAAGAAAAACAAACGTTGGATTTTATTATCTAAAAACAAAGTATAACCCTTTTTCACATCTGATAGTCCTGACAGCATTTTAATATTAAACTGGATTTCAGTCATGAACTCATTAACAGGGTGACTTAAAATCAGTCAGTTAGCCAGAAAATGAAAATGCTGAAACAAGCACACAGAAGACAGAAGAGAGGACAATAAAAACACTTTCACTTTCAACTTTCACTTCTTCCAAACACCCAGCAGCTCTGAACATACACAACAGCAGCAGTTTGAAGATCCTAATAAATCTGTATCAATACTCAGTTATCTTGATGGATGTACAGTATATGCTGCTGTAGGACATGCCATACTTCTATTAGATATATTATAAGCTATACATAAACAAATGTGACATATGTCAGTACCGTTGAGTGTCTTTACTGCAATACTTCTATGTAACATTAATACACTACTGTGATACTGCAGGGTTAGGAGCCTGGGAAGCCAGTGCCTAGGTTAGAAAATTCTTTCGACATTTAAATAAATAAATAGATAAATAAAACTGGTCTTTCAGACTCTACTGCAGGGTCCCAGTAGGGTGTGTGAGTGAGTGTGAGTGTGTGATGAGTGTAAACATTCAGCTTTGCTATCTAATGTGCTCCTACATGATACTCTCAACATATTCTCAAAATCTATGGCTTGCCTCTATCCTGTTAAAATCTGTGTTATATTGAATTGTTACAATATCTACAATAAACAGCACAATTTCTCTTCAAATGGCGAGTGTGTGTGTGTGTATGTACATGCGTTTTTGGGCCCAGCCCAAGCTGAGTAACAGCTGTCTCAGGATCTCAAGGCTGCTGCTGTTGTATTTATAACAGGAGGTTTAGTGGAACTCTAAACTGAAAGGACTAACACATTCAGACAGTTTCACTTCATGCAAAAATGATTTTCTTCATTCAGCTCTGACGATTGGTTTGGAGTACACGGACTGAGACAGAGGGAGAGAAATAGAGAAAGTGTACATGGTGTGTACGTGAAACGCTCTGGTCCCAGCAGTCATATTAGGATGCAATACCAGACAGAATGGATGAAATTGATGGCAATGGAAGACAGAAATAAAAGAGATGAGAAGTAGTTTGTCATGCTCCACAATTCTCTCATTATGACACATTTCATCCAAAAGAGCAGCCTAATACTTCTTGATGCCCTTGAAAGTGAAGGAACGTAGATTTGAGGCCAGCACCTCTCCTAACTGTGCTCAGAGTGGGGGAACAAAAGCTTACTGGTGCTCAACTGTCATGGGACAATGTGCTTATCCAGTAGAAAAAACATGGATTTGATTTGTATTAATGTTTCACTCCCCACCACAGGGTCTCCCTCTGTCCACACACAACAACATCAACAATTCTTTTCAATTTCATGTTTCTTTTTAGCATTAAAAGGTCTAGAACAGATATAAAGGCACATAACCGTAAACAGGTCTTTGACAGGAGTGGATAAGGACTGAGCTACTGCTGCCATAGCTACTTCAGTTCCACGGTGCGCCTGGGTGCTCATGGGAAATGTGGTTCTTTGGGATGCAGTAACCTCATCTCCTCACTACGCAAATAGGGTCTGCTACCATATAGTGTGTGTGAATGGTTGTGTAAAGAAAGTCGTGTAGAAGTGAACTTCTTAAAGAGTGAACACACTGATATGTGTGAGAACTCAGACATGTCCGGTGACGGCTGTCACCCCGATGGTCCCGACACTTATCTCCTTGTTTCCCTTCATAAGCTGCTGCAGACTGGGCAGAGAAGCAACGCTCCCTCCTGGCATGTGGGGGAATTGCAGCTCCGTCTGCCGCGACTTACGCCGCTTCACAGAGCGCTTCTCCTGACGGGACTTGACGGGAGGCTGCTGGAGGGGGAACGCCAGGGCGTGGCCGTTGCACAGGCCGGCGGAGGGGAAGATGGGAGAGGGAGGGGGGAGGCGGCTTGTATAGGACTCCTCAGAGTGGGTGGATGAGCTGCAGCTGCTGGTCTCTGAGGGAAGCTCCTTGGAGGTGCACGTGGGCAACGATGGCACCTCCTCTACAGATGGAGGGAGAGGCAGCGGGGGTGGTGTAGGAGGAGGAGGGGGTGGAGGAGGAGGAGGAGGGGGTGAGGGTAGGGCAGGGAGGCATGGGTGGAAGCCGTTGCACTTGATTCCCCCGTTGGTCAGCGGAGCAGATGGATCAGATGCCTTCACAGTCTCAACCTTGTCCAATGATTTTGTTTTGCAGCGCTTTTTCTACAGGAAGAACAGAAGAGACGAGGAGAGAAATTCAAAACAAAAAAGGTCAAAGAAAGCGATGATGCATTTTATACTGAAAGGCCATATTAACCACTTGTGTGCTAGACACTGCTGACGATGACGACAACAGCTGAAGAGTGAAGCAAACACTGACTGCAAGACTGCAAGAGGTACAATCAATGTGCCGTCTAATCTACAATGAGATCATACAAATGAGTCAGAAAAGGGTGGGAAAGTTCCAGAGGGAAAGATGGAATAAAGGATTTGGGGAAACAAATATTACTGCTTATCTAAACAAAGTATTTACCCACCTAGTGACCCAGTGCTGTGTTGTGATATAACTGCACAGTACACCATGCTTTAATCTCCTCGCCAAACACCTTCAGATGAAAATGTTTGAGAAGTGTGCGTAATGTAATTTCGATGGATATTTTTTTTGGGGTGTGCTCACACTTATCTACACCTCGCTGTGCATGTGTGCTCTCACAATAAGAAAAAAAATAAGTGTCAGCAAAGAAGTGGTTAACAGACACGGCAGATGTTTGGAGTGGGCTGAATCTTAGCACGCGTCAGATCAGATGAGATCAGTGAGTAAGGAAGAAGTCATTCCACAGCATTGAGACACAGCCCTGCTCTAACACACTTACTGTACAGACTGACTGACACTAAAACACACAGGACTTATGTAAGGCGGCCGTCACAGCCAACAGCAGCAGTTGGAACAAACACTGTACCTTTTTCTCTGGAGAAAACCTTAGAGGTTCTACAATGTACAAGTCATCTGGACCTACTGGGGAGGGGAGAGAGGGGCCAGGTTAATGATGGAATGGCAAACAGGAAAACATACATGTAACAAGCATGACGTGACCTTGCAAGTAGTTTTTTTTTTTTAGTTAAAGATGCAACAGCAAAAATAATCCATATTCTAATAAGGTCTGCACAGAAAGTAGCAAGTAGCTTCACATGGTTGACAGTGCATTCTGTTAGATATGTATTTACAACAAATTTGACAAAAACTCGAAAGATTTAGCTAAAGTCGCAGAAAGCATGTTATTTTTCAAAAATTGATTACTACTTGCAAATGTCTACCATGAGCCAGCAAAGCATCGTGCTCTATTATTACACCCCCCTTAAGCCTGCATGTGGACACAAGCTGGCAATGACAGCCTCTCAGCGTCAAGGGCAAACACACACACACACACACACACACATACACACACACACTCACGCACACGCACGCACAGCTGAGGGATAATGAACAGCAGGGGGAGTTTTAGGTTTCATGAATCAAAGACTTTATTCTTCTATTGCTTGCACAAGCCTCTCCCTGTGCGTTTGTGTTGCTGGAGGCTCTGGCAACACCAGGGATATCAGCCACTAAGCATGGCACCATGTGTGAGAGGAAGCAGTGGCGACAGAGAGAGAGTATGAGAGACGGAAGTAAAGAAAAAAGTGCTTGAGACTGGAGAATGCTTGCATGTGAACGGTTATGCGGCAAGACCTGCAGCGGTCTGATGCAGAAAGCCTGAGAGACTCTACAGTAGCGATAGTATGAGCTTTGCAAATGAGCTGACGGAAGTATCGAGTTTCGCTGCTGCTTATGTTTCAATGATAAATGTAGAGGGAGAAACACAATAGATGTAGAACACATAGAGAAGTCTGGTTGGAGGAGAGACTTGTGTGTTTGAGTGTGTGTGTGTTTGGGGGGGGGGGCGGTCTTACCTTCTGTAGAGGACAGGTGGAACGACTTGGAGCGAACAAGCGGACAGGTCACCCTGCGCTTTAGGCTCATATCATCATAGGAAGAGAAGCATCTGATGAAAGATGATAATTACATTCATAAAGTGCTGTTTATGTTGTTACTAATCCAACCTCTGACAGTTAGTGGTAGGACAGGAATGACAGCATTAGACAGGCACTTAACAGTTGAAATATGGAAGTGATCCAACATGTTGTCTTCAAACACTGAATCATAAAACTGTGTGCGGGGGCATCATGACAACAGATCTGAGAGCAGCTGATAAATGACCTCATAAATAACTATAATATATATATATAGTTATAATAAGATGTGTGTGAGAGACCAACCTCTTGGGGCTGGGGTAGTGGTGGCTCTTGGGAAGGGCAGTGGAGTTGGTGGTGGGGTTGGGAGAGGAACTGCGGCAGCACTGCAGACACAGCATGAGGCCGAGAGAGAGACACAGAACCAGCGAGACCACCAGGTAGCTCTGACGGTCAGATACCTGCAGAGAAAGAGTCCAACGGTTAAAGTTTGCAAAGCACACACATCTAAAAACAACCTTTCCCCACATCGTATTAGAAATAATCTAATTAATATTCAGCATGTTAGTAGCAGATTGGGCATTTAACACTATCCTAAAGTGACATATTACATCAAATATCATACATACTACTTCATATGCACCCCTGTACCATCCATGGGTTCATGTGATGCATTTATGTACAAATAGATATTTAGTTTCTTATTAATAAACTTCACGCCATGAACTTGTCAGTATCACTGGCTTAATGCTGATTGAAGACTTTCCTTCAACTTCTTCTTCACTTATACAGGTGGTCAGGATTATATTCAGATATGCTTCACTCGTGTCCTAAATGGGCAGGAATCAGATCACACTGAGGGTGTTATGGTTGATCCATTTGGGCTTGTAAATGCTTCATTTTCATTAAGAATACTACTAATAAACAAATGACACCTTCTACTACTGCTTTTAATTTCCCTTGAAAGTGTCAGCAAAGGGCCTGAAATACAAATTACACTCTTTACTATACTTATTAGACTATGTGATGTGTTTTTGGGGTATTAAATCTAATGGAAATTCATTCCCAGTTGTTGGCACATCTGCCTACTGCATTCCATATTAATTTTTCCTTCATAAAATCTCTACTTTCCCAATGTAACTAAATTCTTCTGAGCACAGAAAATGTCCTTCTTGTTGTAACTGTATGCACTCAGAGAAAGGTCAGCAGGGTATTTTGAAACCAACCACTGACCATGCCTGGGTCCACACTCTGAAAGTTCTAGGAATAACCGCAGAAATATTTGGGACTACTAAAATTAGTGTTTGCTCGGTCTGCAGACATATTTGTTAATTTGCTGCACAGTCAACTCGTGTCATGTCTTCACGCCCTTTCTGTGTGCACGTGGCCCAATGAGATCTCTCCCTCCACATTCCAACTGCTGATGAAAAAACTGTGACTCAAATTTTAATATTTAAATGTCTTCCAGTAAACTGTCAAATGGGAAGTGAGACAAAATACATATTTCCCACAAATTGTATAATTTCTTAATGTTCTTTAGCCGTTAGCTCTCCGATAACTGCCTGTTCAACTTCACATAAATGCTGTGCAGCCCCATCTCCATCTGGTCTGTTCATTAAAGCTTTGTTTGAAACACCTTTTCACTGATTTGTTATGCATACCAAGCAGAAATCATCCTCCTGACTCTGGATGGTGTTAGACATGGATAGAGCTAAAACTTCAATAAATGAAAAAACACACATCTGAACAAAAAATCCTGATGTGCCTGTTCAAAATAATCCAGTATGCAGTCACGTCAGCTGAACAAGCACATCTGGAAACCCGAGTGTTAGTCAGCTCTCAAAACCAATATGATAAACTGTGATTTTTGGAAATCACACCTTCCTACCCAGAAATAGGCAGATAATTAATAATAGTTTACATTTACAAAAATTACTATAACATTACTAATTTCTAAATAATTAGCAATCAACAACAGCAGGCTTGTCACCTCTCTCTGCAGCTGGCCCACTGTAACAGTGAGATTGAGCATCAGTTTAGTGACGTTCTCCAGCTGGCTCTGCAGAACCTGGATGGAGTCGGTCTGCTTCTGGTCCTGAAAATGTACACATAGACAGAAAAGCACAACAGTGAGTATCACAACAACTATTTACTGTCAGTGCATCAACTTCTTTCGCTGTGTGTGTGTGTGTGACTTCACGCAAACTGACCTGCTCCTCAGCAATGCGGGAGGTGTTCTGCAGTTTGATGATGGTCTTATTGAATGCTCTTTGCATCTCCTCCATCTGTTTACGGTATCTGAACAACACAAAAAAAGTCACAATCTGTAAGAATCTCTTCAGTGTAATGTTTAGAATACATGCTCGCATTACTCTACTGAGCAATTTGCAGCTTTGTTAAAAGATGTGCAATGCAGTTGTTATTACCACATAATTATAAGGTTCTTTGTGAGCAGTGGTTTTACCTCTGGCTGAGCTCCTCCAGGTATCTGCTGGACAGGCTCATGTTCATCTCCAGAGCTTTGATCCTGTTGTTCAGCCTCATGAACACACTCTCCTTCTGGCTGGAGCCGTGCACTGCTCCACCATTCAATAACACGCTGTTCCCGTTCATTGCCCCACCATTATAATCTCCCCCATTCTGCAGCTCTGCATAGAAGTCTGTAGCTGTTCGGTGGATGTGCCCATTCCCATTAGTGCTTAACAGGTCTTCGTCCACCGTGTCCTCCATGCGATGGGGCTCTCCAGTCAGAGTGAGTGAGTCCCCCTGCTCCCCCTGAGTCTGAGAAGCCACGACAGTGTGTCTCTGTGAGTCCCCGCTGTCTGCGCCTGATTTAACTGTGTCTGTGTGAGCGTCAGTCAGAGGGAGAGCTGCTGGCAGCTCGGTGGGAGGGGGGATAAGGTCTTCAGGTCTCGACACAGTGGGAAGAGGCTGAACAGGCTGCTCCTTGACAGGGGGAAGCACAACACCTGGAGAGGCTGGCTCAGAGGTTAGAGACTGTGAGGGAAAGCCGACAGTAAGGGTGGGTGTGGCACTACTGGCCTGCTGTGTCTCTGGGACAGAGATGGCTTGAGGGAGTGGAGTGAGGAGAGGGTCCAGGGCTGCGTCTTTAATAGGAGGTAACAGCTTCTCCTCATGGGTGGGGGTAGGGCGTGTTAGGGAACTGTGGGAGTCTGAGAAACTGTGAGGGGGGATTGTGGAAGTTCTACTAGGCTCTAGTAGGATGTTGAGCTCTTGAGTGTGTGCGTCAGGTGTGAAATGTGTGTGTGCGGTGTGCGCCTCATCCACAAGTTTAGCCTCACTTTGGCCCTTAAGAGGCACCTCAGGATCTGGAGCTTTTTCTGTGAGGGGGAGGGATTCTTGTAGAGGTGTGGGAACAGGGACAGGGATCTGTGGAGGTGTGTGTGTGAGGGCGGGGGTGTTTGCAACAGGGGGTGTCTGTGTTTGCGAGCTCAGCTGTCTCCGCCTAAGGCTGCGGAGTCTCTCTTTGGCCAGCCTGGCGGAGCACCAGCGATGAAGAAGCTCAGGCAGGGTGGCCATGCAGGACAAAGACAGAGAAGAGAAGGAGGAGAAAGGACAGTATGCCTGGCTGTCCCACTGGTTCCTGTCTGCCTCCCTCCTTGTCTCCTCCTCTCTCTTCTCTTCCTCCTCCTCTCCATCCTCCTCCATCAGGGTGACAGTCGACTGTCTGGGCTCTTCATCCTCCTCCTCCTCTACCAGAGTGACAATCTGTCTGTCCTCTGGCTCAGGTGCTGAGGGGGAGGGTGCAGGAGTGTCCCTGGAAATATTAGAGTCTTCCTGGGACGTAGGTTCTGGCTCTGCAGGTTCCGATCTGAAGGAAAGAAATGCAAAACAGCATATTCAGATAACATCACCGTGCTCTTTTGAAGAAAATATTGCGCAAAACAACAAGAAAAATCATTCTACTCATTGTGTATTGGTTTGTATGATGGTTAATAAGTCTTAAATGGTCTTACACTGTGGAGCTGTGAGGAGTTTCTTTAGGTGTGACTTCTGTGCTCCCCTCCTTCTCAACCTGGACATCTGCTGTTATATTACCTGGTGTTTAGACAAGCACAAAACAATCAACAAAGACTTCAACAAAACTTTGACAGCCACGGTAAACTTAGTCATATAACATAATGAGAGGTTTCTCCCCAGTCCTGGTATATGTGTGGCTACGGGAGGCACTGTGTAGAACAGACACCCTTTTACTTGCATGCTTTGGCTGGCAAACCCATGTTTGGGAAAGTCAGAAATACTGTGAACCAGTCTAGTCCAGTTAGAACCGATCTCGCTCTCACTCTGTCTCCCACTCTCTGAATTAGAGCTGCAAATGGAGAGAGCCAGCAGTAAAAACTCCTTACACAGTAAATGGAGAGCAGACTTTGTGTACTCCAGTGACAATAGTAATAGCAACAAAAAAATTAATTGGAATGAGTGTGTAAAAGTTACATAAGTGTTTTCCAGAACAGAAACTTTTTAAGGAAAAAAGGAAAGAAAATGCATAAAAGTGTAACAAAATATAAAATATATATATAAAATGTGTATTCAGGCAAATTTCCTCTTCACATTTCTTCTTCATTTTTAAGCTGTTCCCTGTTTGGTAATCAAACCAAGGAGCAAGCTTGACATCATAGCCCCCCCCCCCCCCCCACCCCCTACCACCACTCCACCCAGTCCTCAATGCATCTGAGCTCCTCTGCCAAGAAGTACAACACACACAGCCAAAGTTCTGCTAAAACTCGACAGGAGACCCCCTGCCGACAGCCAAATAAACATATGGCTGTTTCAGCATGTATGCACATGAGCACTGGGGATACACATATGCTTGCACTTATGGAATGAAAGAAAAGTGACCTACTTTAAAAGCAGTTAATCTAAACAATATGTGGGGAGGCAGGCTGGCCAATGGTTAGAGGCAGAGAAAGAGTGAAAGAAGGCAGCTAAACGATGAGATTAGAGAGTAGCCAGAGACAAAATATGGTGTCTTTTCATATACATTCTATACAATTTGAAGTAGTTTACACAAGGATGCAAAATATAATTACCATCAACTATTTAACTGTTTTGCAAACCTTTGGATTTGTTATTTTTTGGGACATGTGTGATGGTGGGTTCTAGAAAAAGACCAACGTCTATAGAAAAGCAGAAAAAGCTCCTGCATCATTATAGTGTAAATCTGTTTCTATCTTCCTTTTTTATATTTTCTTTTTATTCATATACAAGCTTTACAGCTGGTCTTCTTACACAAACAGCTAGAAACAAAGAAAAACTGAGCTTTGGAGACAGCTGTCATATTTGCATTTGTCATCATTTCTGTGTCAGACTTCTGTCTTTTCCACATTAGAATGACAGGAGAGGATTTTCCGGAAAAATCATCAAAATGGTCATTTAAAAAGAGGAAGTTGTGAACATGAAAGGTGAAACAGGATGTGATAAGAATACCTCCTGCGTCTGCTCCGCCCTCTGATTTGCCTCCCAGCACATTAGCAGCAATGTTGTTAACCATGTTTAAGATGGCATCTAAAAGAAAAAACACACACACAAAATTAATGTAGTTATTTTGGAGATAAGGAAGTTCCTGGAAAATAAGTTGACAGCTTGAGAAGGAAAGCGTAACATCGAATCAAAATGCTTTGGCTTTTGTTTTTCCTTTTTCCTTGTACTCTCTTCTTTCTCACTGCTCTTCTGAAAAGCATAAACATTATTTCTTCCACTTTAACTTTCCCTCAGTCTTCATTTTCTCTTGTTAAAGTCCTCACTGCCCAACTGAGGGAAAAATGTTTGTGTTGCTCTGCTGTTTTTTTATGGTTTTATGGTTTGAGCCCTGACGATTTGTGGTGTGTGTATGTTTGGTGCACCAGTCCTCCCTTTGCTAAATCAGGAGACACAGGGGCACCAGTGTGTTTACGCACGCGTGTGTGTGTGTGCGTGTGTGTGAGCAGGAAAGATTTCTTCAACCCAAACCCCAGACTATGTCGATATGTATACGTGATGCCAAGTAGGTTAAAGTACAGAGGAAACATTTAACACTGTCTCCTGAGGATTAAGTATGTAAAGGCTCTGGTTGGGTTTGCTTAGCACCAATCAAAAAAGCCCCAAAACCCACACCCACTTATCAATTCTTAAATGTGCGTGAAAATACTTTGGTAATTATTCTTATTGAAAAATATCCAATACTGGATTCATTAAACTATTTAACATATTTTTGTGTCTTTTGAAGTATCAAAAATGTATGCTGTCGCCACATGTTACAAAAGAATACAGAATCTGTTGCATAACCTGTTCCATGATGCATCTATCATATACTTTCAATGGAATCATGTATGCATGTGTGTGTGTGTGTGTGTGTGTGTGTGTGTGTGTGTGTGTGTGTGTGTGTGTGTATGTATGTATGTGTGTGTGTGTGTGTGTGTGTGTACATACTGGTTGCTGAGCCAAGCAGGTTTTTAGAGGCCTTGTCCTCTGATGGTTGGTAGCCAGGAGGATAGTCTGAAGAAACAAACATTTAAATACTTAAATGTTAAAATTAAATCACATTTAACAGGAAATAAATGTTTTACATGAGTTTACAATGAAATACAACAGAATTTGATAATAGTTAACTCTAGCAAAAGGTATTTGGTGACCAAGTTTGAGCACAGTAATGTAACTCATCTACTCTCAGGGTCCTTTGTAGTTGAATCATTTGCAGCACACATTCAGCCAGGTTAGGCAGCATACAATGGTTTTCATATTAATATGTTCATATATCTTCTTAGTAAAAGTATTTGGACAATAGATCATAGATCATCTCACCATAGTCTTCATCCAAGTACTCCAGTCTCTCAGATGGGTACTGGGAATCTGCTATCTCCTCATATTCCTCCACCATGCTGGTACCAAACACCCTACACAAAACAAACACAAATGCTCTGTTATACCTACAAACCTGCCTACATTAAAAGGTTAACGGTTGTTGTTACCACACAGCAGAGGTGGTGGAATCTTTCTCGGGAAATGCAGCAGTCTAAACTACACTGCTCTGCTCACATTTGAAGAAAAACACCATGAAGCCTGTCACCTCAAGTAACTTATATACTGTGTGGGTCTTAACATGTAGAAACAAGGTTAATAGGATCAATAGTGTTTTCTACTTAAGTAAATAAGCTCTAACACTGAGAGAAAAGTTAAATTTTTCCAGAAATCTACTTTGACCTTTATAAGAATGTGTTTACAGCCCCTTCAATCCCCCACAGCAGTTCCCTTAGTCTCTAACAACCCTGATGATCTGGGACAGGCATGTATATATATATGTATGTTTGTGTAAATACTCTTGGTCCTAGCCACCTTGGACACAGGGTATATATAACCAGTATTTTACATACAGTATAAAATGCTGTGTGTACAAGACAGTGTTCCGAGTTTGAATTTAACCCATCAGTTTATATATTAAAATGACCTAAATCGTAATGTGCAGCCATCCTTATGATTGCTCTCTGGATTTGATTAACAGTCTCCTGTATAATCTAACAGCTTGTAGTTCAGTATAGTGTGAGTACAGTTTACATCCGTGTAAAATGAAAGTTAAATGACTTGTTGAAAACTGGTTTGTTGATTTAGGCTGAATAAAGCATTGTGTGGTGTGGAAGTACAGATGCATTGAATTTCCTGTTCTCCCCCTAGTGTCTCTATTTCCTTTAGAAGAAGAGGACAGAAACCTTACTCATTGGTCCTACAGCAAACTGATCAGCAGTTGTGAAAGACTGTACTTCACCTAAACACTGACATTAAGATAAATATTTACATAGAAGTATTTTAAGTGTTTCATTTTTCAGGATCAATTTAGATTCTGAAAATGAAAAAGACAAGTCTCGGAAGGAGCACTAAAATTGGGCGATCTTACCTGATGAGACTGAGGGGACAGAAGTGCTCTGATCCAAAGTGCGAGAGGAGCTCAACCTGCAAGGAAAAAAAAAATGGAAAAACTCTTGAAAATATCATCCACAATTTAACAAGTGTCAATCCAAATATGTGAATGCCCACTCCATAATCCACCAAACAAATTAAAATAAAATACTACAATTGCCAAGCTTTTGACAGCACAGTTTGTGTGCATGGTCCACTCGTTTAATAACTTTCACATGCATTAAAAAGACCACAGCTGTGCTCTGCTAAAGCTCACCCATTACAGTGTATGACCATTAACAACCTCTGACAGAGAGAGAAGAGTGCTAACCTTTATGTACTTGATGAACATCTGATGCGAGAGGAAGACAGGAGAGGGACAGAAGGAGAGAGAAATAAAACAAGAAAAAGAGATCAGTAAAGACTGATTCAAGCTACAAGCAAGTCAAGCATCTGCTTACAGTTTGGCTCTCTCATAAGACAAAAACGCTGCTGATATGTTCTGGATCATTGGTCTGCAACAGTCCACAGGCAAGATAGCAATTTAGAGGTGTTTTTAACGAGGAGTTAGAAAGAAACACAAGCGGGACAGAGGGACGGACAGGCAGGACGAGAAGTTGACGACAGATTTAAAAAACATTAGAACAAGACATTACGAAGGCGTTATGCATTTTAGATCTTTGTGGCGAGTGATGCAGATAATCCTGAAACTTTCTAGACATGAAATCAGTTTATGTAACATAATTATTTAATAATAGAGCATGAATCACAGTAGGCACCCACGCACGACACCCACGCTCACCAAATAAAAATCATCAGAGCACTAATCAACTGTTTGTAACAAGTCCACACAGTGAATATTAAGTGAGCAAGCTTGAGGGTAGAAATGTGAGAGGAGAGACAGTTCAGAAAAGCACAGAATCTTATTTATCTACGTCAACACTTGTTCAAATGACTGCAGCCTTTTACTGTCCTGTGAACAATTCTACTTCTGTTTTGTATTAAATCTTGTGAATGGGTCAGACAATTACTGTGATGTAGAAAGACAGGATGGTAGGCACCCAACATGTCATTTATTGTCACCGTGTTTTAGTCTTTAGTCTCAGATCGGAGTATGAATTCTTACATGTGACTGAACCAAAAGAGAAATAGATGTCCATCAAAGAAAAACTTGCCATGCTTTATTTATGCTGCAATTTATGCAAAGGAAGACATTTATGGATTAAGAGATGCTGGCTGCAATTATTATTGGGTTATTATTGGATTATAAAATAATATACAGAAGACTATTTTCTTGCTTACTAACTTACTTGTTTCTATTTGTTTAAACATGTTTTAAAATGTTTAAAAATCTGAGTCTTAGTGGAAAGAAGTGAACAGAAGGCAAGTGAGTCTGTAATGATTTAATTTCCTGTCCGTCCTCAATAAAACGGCCCAGCCTATGACAGACTAGGTCCAACTTGGCCTGCTCGGTCATGACGCTCAAATCACAAACATTATCAACAGATTGGTAATGTGTATCTGCCCTTTACTTCTTATAAATGTAACTGTCATGAACACACATCCTCATTCATTCGTAGAGACACATTTCTTCATCCAGTCAAGGGAGAGGTTACAGACAGCGCTGATGGCATGGTTAATTTACCATGAAGTCATAAGAAGGTCCCTTGAGCTTAAAATACAGCTTTAACCTTGTGTATAAATGAATGAATGTGTCTGTGTGTCCGTGTTTGTTTTGTAGGAACTGTAATATACTAGCAAGAATGAATACATGCATTGTTTGCTGTTCCTCTCCTTAAGACATAAATGTACTGTTACAGCAGCGAGGACAGAAAGGCATTACCTTCACATATTTAGCATAAAGCTGCTCGTCCAGTGGGAAGCTCTGAACAATGCGCTCATCGCGGGCGTGGAACGTACCCAGCTTTACCCATTTGTTGGTAGGATATCTGCAAAAAAAAGCGAGGGAAAAAGTAAGACGTGTTGCTCTGATGGACTTGTGAATTGAAAATGAAATCTGGCATGTCCTCAAAGGCTTCCTAATTTTGTCCTGGTTGCAAATGCCACTCGCTGCACTCAGTGTGCCTAAAGGTCTGCCCTTCCTGGAATTTATGAGATGTGGTGCGAGATGACGCTGGAAAAAAAAAAGTCCTGAGGGTGAAAGGGAAAACAAAGACAACACCAGCTCTGGCAGTACTAAAGTTAGAGCTGATAATATGAGAGGTAGAAAATGATTTGAACTATTGCTGGCACTGTATGAGGAAAAGCTGTTAGCCAGGTTGATTATTTTCCAGAAGGATTGACGACCCCTTTTACTTTCCATGTTAAAAAGCAACCATGAAATAATTAACTTGGCATTTATATTATTAAATTTAGGAAACTAAAGTTTAAAAGGCTAAATGTGGGTGAAGAAATTTGGTAATTGTAGGATTCTGTAAATGCTTAGCTTGGTTGAATGCATGGGTACTGACCAGTTACTTTTTTCAATTGACTTCAATGAACTAGGATTATACATGTTATAATCCTTGCTTCTCATTAATAGGATATCATCTGAGGCCTGTGCATACTACCTGCCTATGAGAACATGCCCATTTCACTTTAAGTATACTGCAAGTGTATGTGGGATTGTATACTCATGCAAGACAGAAAGGCAGTATACCTGTCACTGATGGAAACTAAAAAGTCTTTAGGTGTAGATGAGAAGAGTTCAAAGTTAGCGATGTCCAGCTGCTTGACTTGAATAGGCTCACAGAGCTCTATCACAAACCTGGAAAGAGACAGAGAGGTTTATGAAGGCAGCTTTCACTTTTAAATTCAAACTCGGAATCTTTCCATTTAGACTTTGTTACAAAAACAGTATATCAGTAGCATGTGTCAGTGTTCTCACCATATTTTGTTGCTGCAAGGATTCAGCATATAAAGATCCATATTCTCCATGAGAATAGCTGAAGTGCTCTGAAAAAGACACAAGAATGAGTGTCAGTGAAATTGGCACAAAGCACTGAAAATATTACAGGTTTGTCAGTATTAGAGACAACAGAGCTTTTCTACATATTACATTATATAAATGTCATAATAAAAACACCATAAAGTCTTGATGACAGAAAACTATAGAATTGGATTTGTAATATTTTTCCTTGTATCTTTTGCTTATATTTTTCTTGCAATCATTTTCTTGTATGTATTAATGGATTTGGAATATTGTGATTACTAACTATTTGTACCATTTTAAGTGCCTTTTTCTGTCCTTTTAAAGACTAAAGGCAACCCTGAGTGATATATAATGTATGTCCCTAGAGACTCTATTGCATAACGTGAACCAATATCTATTTTTAAAACAAATGACGTATATGTACACTGAGTATCCCCTTTGTTTTTGTATGCAAGGAACTCAATGACCTTAATTTAAATGCATAACAGAGGCATTGCTGGCGACCTCTGATTGGCAGGGTTGTCCTGGGTGTAAACGACTACCCTTCATATGTATGGTTCAGTTTATATAATGCTTGTTTTGACATTATGCAGGATTCTTTGATTTTCTTTTCAGCCATCATCTTCCACAATATTTTTGATCAATGTATTTACTCATTCATTTAATAGAGCCAAACACAGTGAACTGAAGTGGTCATCCATCTGCTGATGCAACATGACAGTATGACGTCTGTATCCTCAGCAGTGTGAGTGTGTGTTTGTGTGTAGGCAGCAGGGGACGAGGGTGACGTGTGTTCAACCTTGGCCTCATTGTTGGCAGACAGTATCTTGGCACCACACTCCACAGAGGCATAATTATTCTTGAAGTTTTTCTGGACCTTCTTCACCGGATGGGGGCTGCCGTTGGTTGAGGTATGGAGAGACTGACCTGGACGGGAGGGAATGATACATTAGGCCCATTAGAGACACTGGAAAAAAAGAGCGTTGGCTGAGAGGTACAACTACACAAGTTATGCAACACACATAAAAGCACGCTCTGCTGACCGCTGCACATGGCGTGCACAGAGAGAGGGAGAAGAGAGAGGAAGATGGAGAGAATGATAGACAGAAATAGAACACGAAGAAGGAAGCTACAGAGAGAGACGGAAGAAGCACAGAAAGTAGTAGTAAGAAGAATAAAGGAACAATGGAGTAAAAAGATGAGACATAAATTTAAAAATAAAAAACTAGCCTGAAAACAGACACTTAAAGCAGAAATTTACAGGATATTGCACTTTGTTGTTCATTTTCATTATTAAGGACATATGCACTTACTTTTCTCCTTCTCCACCTCCATGACTTGTTTCTTCCACTCATCAAAGGTAGGGATGTCCTCTTTGCTGGGCACTGAGGGATCAGTCTCCACGGCGGTACTGGCGTCCCCTGGCTGAAACACAAAGACAAAGCACGTCACACACACACACACACTCACACACTCACACACCCAGTGCTATGTGCTATGTGTGTGCTATGAGCAGAGACACACAAGCATTGTTTGCACTCGAACAATCAAAAGACTTCCATCCACAGTTCAAAGTTAGTCCACTAGCCCCCTGGACACTAAAGCATTGAGATGCATTGAGCTGCGAGTAATATTTTGATGGATTATATAAGCAGCCTTTTGGACCTCACGAGAGTCTGATCCTAAAAATCCACCGACTCAGACGGCCTCTTATGTAAACACCCCCACAGTACAACAGGAGTGGTTGCCAGCCGCATACAGATTAGTCACCAGATCTAAGCTTTATGTACGAATACACAACGCACACAATCCCTCTGAAAATAAGTACATACTCCAGGATATTCTCATCTTTCGTCATCTGTCAACCTTGGAAAAAGGCGACAGAGTGAGTTGACTCAGCATTTGCCTCTTGAAACATTCACAAACTGCCCTTTGCCAGAACGGCTGTGAACACTAAATATTCATCATTTTCAGGAAAACACGTTCTGAGAACACACGGTTATTTACTGGGCCAAAATGTGTAGAGCGAGGGACTGACTGACTGACCAAAAGCATCTTTAGATCACTGATCAAACTTATCCCACCTACAGTAAATGTTTCTTTGCTATTTTAAATCATATATACAATTTTACAGACAATGATTAATCAACTACTATATCATCTAAACTACATGCGGTCACTGTGCTTTGCAGGCTGACTACAAGTTGTCCAGGAAGGTGACAGCTGGGTTTTTCCACAACCTGTTCATGTTCATTTCTGACTGCAGTCCAACAGTCAAATTTTCCATCATGATACCTGCAGCACTGTGTCTGTCCACGCCTCCTGAAAAGATACTGCTAAAACTGAACTTGTGTCTTGTATTATGCTGCTTTCCAAGTAAGCTCCAATGTTTTTTACATTTACTAGAAAGCTTTGGATATTACACGTTATTAACTTTTATTTCTTACTCCCATCAATCTAACATGCACTGATACAAACACAGAGAGTTACTGACCTTCTGTTCTCGCTGGTGGGAGGTGTCCACATCAGAAAGCCCACCATCCAGCTCCTTCTGCTGCTGCTGTAATTGTTGTTGTTGTTGTTGTTGTTCCTTGTCCACATGGACAGAAGTGGACTGGACCTCTGCTTCAGGACCAGAACTCTGGCTCTGGTCTGACTGCTGGTCCTCTATGCCAGCCTCATCCACACTACAGCACAGACATGGGTCCAATGATGTAGGGAGAGAGAGGAGGAATTCGAAGGAAGAATAAGAAAGAAGAGGGGAGGAATGAAGACAAGAAGGAGTGGAGAACACAAATTAGTGCGTGGCGATGTAGAACAAGTTATGCAAAACAAAACATTAATTTGACAGTATTGGCAATCCTTTGTTGAGAGCAGGCAGACGATGGAAAAAGGAAATTTAAAAAAAAAAAAAAAAAAGGAGAGGTAAGTGGAGAGCAAGGCCAGCGGTCGATGGTTGAGCACAGCGGAGAGGTGTAGCTTGTACCTTGATTACCTGTCTCTGTGCTTTGGATTGACTTCCGGGGGTTAGAAACTCACCTGTGGAGAGGGCTGCCAAAAGGGGAGTTTTCACAGGTTGCCAGTTCGGGGGGAATGATCCCGCACTGTGAGTGAGAGTGCTCAGCAAAGATAAAGCTGTCTACTGGGAGTTCATCTCCTGCACTGGCAACCCGCACTGCACTGAGGGAAAGAAAGGACATGGTGTTTACCACACCTCCTTACACTGGTGTAGATAAGGGTAGAGAGAGGAGGGATTGGGGTTGGAGAGAGGAGGGAATGGGTTGGGAAGAGAAGAGGTGGTGGGTACAAGGAAGAGGAGTAAAACAAAACAGAGCATAGGAAGAGTCAGAGAGAGAGAGAGAGAGATAGAGATAGAGATAGAGATAGAGAGAGAGAGAGAGAGAGAGAGAGAGGATAGACAAAAGGGAAGGAGAGGTTTCTTGCAGGTGGGGTAGCTGTGCAGGTCTTCCGATCTTGATTGAAACGTCCCGACGTTGACACCACTTTGAGAAAGGAGTCGAATTCAAACGTTTTCTTGCAAACAGACAAATTCTTCTTGATGGATCCAACCAGGAAATATCCAGACTATTTCGGTGTCTTTGCAGGTGACGTTCCATGATCTCCACAAACTTCCATTGCAAAAAGTCCAGTTCCATGTAACTTCACAATGCTGGCCACCAGTTCAGTGAAAAGTGATTTTGAAATATCCGGGATGTCAGACTAACTCTCCTTTGAGTTTTGCTTTCAGTTTGTGATTGTCATTTACAGTGGTTCAATTTGAAAACAAAATAACTTAAACAAAAATAACAAAAACAAACTAAGGAAAATAAGTTAACCAACAAAAACATCAAAGAAAATGTGCAATGTCTGACATGAAAATGGAAGCACTTACATTCAATATTTAACATGGAAATTATACTTAAATAGGTTTGAAATTGGCTTTAACCATCATTAGAGGAATAGAGATTTTTTTAACATCTAGGATTATAATTTCAGTTCACTAATATCTCTGTGGTTATAGCCAACTTCTAATACCAGAGACACAAGTCCCTGCTGCTATGAGGAAGTGAATCTGAGCTTACCCTGTGTGGGTCAGGCTGGCACTCTGTGAGGTAGGTGTGTTTTCAGCTTCATCTGGGGATGTGGCTGGGTTTGAGTCCGGGCTGGGAGCAGGTGCAGCAGGTGTATCACTAAGGACTTCTGCTGGGGCTGGGGCATCTGTGGACACTTGGCCCTGTGCTGGAACTGGTTCTGGAGTGGAGGAAACCAGTGCTTCCTGGTCATGGTCATGGTCCTGGTCATGGGTGTCAGTCTGCAGGTCCAAATCAACCTGGAGGTCTGGGGAGGGTTGTGGCTCAGGAGCAACAGGTACATTATCAGACTCTGGGTTGGGCTTCGTCTCCTCCACCTCAGCTTCCCATGAATTCACAGTCTGAAGAAAGAAAATACAGAAAACACGTATAAATGATCATTCAATGAAAGCAACTGAGAGTCACATCTATCCATCTACCTTAAAAAGGTCTTTAATGTCATAATGAATGAATGAAATTATCATGAAAATTGAACCTATTATAAACTTCCTTGTGCTGTGCTGTTTCATCTTTAACACATTTCCTCATTATCACACTTGGCACATGAATAGAAAATGTTTTCATCATTTCCTTCCTTTCCGCTCCTTTCCCCTTTTTTGTGTGCTTTGTCCAATTTATGATCGATAGTACATGTATGTGTTGTTACCTGTTCTTGGTGTTCATTGTGTGTTGCTAGCTTCTCTTGTGCTGCTCTCTCTGTCTCTAGTCCCATATCGTAGGATGAGTGTGTCATCCATTCTTCCACCACCTAGGAGGAAATATAATGAAATAAAACTTTAAATGTTAACACAATGACATTCCAACATCAGGGCACCAAAACTTCTAACTCTCTGCAAGACATTTTAAATGGATTATGTTCAATTTGCATTTTTGTGTGAATCTGTCGGATACAAAAGGTCTTTGCATCTCAGCTTGTGAAAAAGCCTTTTGTGGATGGGACAAATAACAACTAAGGCGGATGACAGACTGCCAGGCCTGTTGAACTGCCCTGCTATGCCTGTTTGGTGCCCGACTACAAACAATGAGTCTCCTTCTTCTGCGCTCGCACATGCACTCTCTTCCCTAAATTATCATTCATTCTGATTCTCGTGCACACATTACACACACATACACACACACACACACACACACACACACACACACCTTTGAGGGCCCATTCATAAGAGCAGATTATGTCAAATATTTAACCAAGAGCAAACGTTAGTCCACCTTAGGTAAACTTTTGTTAAAGGGCTGCTTTAATCTCTACTGAATACACATGACGTCTACACACTGCCTAAATATGTATTAGTCTGCATCCTCGTTCATCCACTAAGGCTGCAAAAAAAGACAAAAAAAGAGGATTTGTTTTGCATACCCTGAACTTCAACCCCACAGGACTGGTCCTAACCTACATCACCACCTCTTCCATTACTCATTATACAGAGGACCCTATGTTCCTGACAACGTGTAACTAGGCTGCTTTCTAAGAAACTTGTGACCTGAAAGGGGCTCTAATCTTCATGTACAGCACTGCACACCATTTGGACCCTTTGAGTGTTCTTGACATAGTTCCAATAATCAGTCGTAAAGTTATAGAAGTTAGACAGATAAAGAACTGATGTTGTTTTCTTCTTCAGAAAATGCTATTATCTTGGTGGGAGTTACAGAGATTTATGTAATACCCCAACCACACCCCCCTCCATCCACCTCTGTAATCTAGGACTTCTCTGATACTTCACACCAATCCTTCACAGCAACTCTACCTCTTTCCATGCCTCCTACATTTCACCAGGGGTTACGGGGTGAGTTTAGTGCATGACCCACCTCCCACCACTACTCTATTTATGTTCTGCCAACTCATACATTTCACCATGAGTGAGGCAGATAATAATGCTCGTCATCCCACAGTCTGCAAAAAAAAAAAAAGAACCAGTAATATAATTGATCTATTTCTGTTGCAGCTATGACAATTATCAAAGTATTTTTAGAGTTGCATGGTTGGAATTTTTAGACTTTAAAAAGTTAAAAAAACGATAAGAAGGTTTGTTCCTTTCTACAGTAGTACAGTAGCAGCTGTTCATCGCTTTGTCTGACTGACTGATTGTGGAACATGCAAATGCACGAAACCTCAACACACCTTGAATTGTGTAGTGTCCTGCTCCAGATCTGGCTTGTGGCCGTCAGGGTTTTTGTCTCCGGCAGACTGACCTGGACCAGACAAGCTCTGCTCTGAACAAAACACATGTTGACTGGGGTACCTGAAATACAAACAAAAAAGGAAAAAAGGTATGAGTGTAAAATCATCAATATCATACAATGGGAACATGTATGTGGAGTGAGGGTAAGGGGGTTCAGATGGTGTCGTAGATGAAAGATTCAGTGAGACAGAGCAAAATGTAAAAAACAACGTGAGCCTGTGAATTAAAAGCATGCTTAGACTGCACTACATCACATCCTCCACTGTGAAGCACTTCCTTCCCTCAGGGGGAGCGCCACTGACACGAGATCTTTGGGCACAAGCACTCATAGCACTCTGAGTGTACGAGAGCAAAGGAGACTGTACGTACATGAGGAAAAGCAGAGGGAATAAAGGGAGGGAGAGAGAGAGAAAGAGAGGGATAGAGAGAAAACCAAAGTGTAGAGCGTAAATCAGGTCCACGAGGAGAGGCACGGACCAAAAGAAAATCCTAAATTGAATAATCAAGAGTGAATAACAAGCCTAAACAAAATTCCACTGTGTGTATTTTTATAAGCTGCTCAAGGCGAACTGCATTCTTTGATTCAGTCTTCCTCACACTCTCCTTTGTTTTCAGCCTCTGTCCCTCTCATAAGGCTTAGCAGGGCACAGGACATTGTTGCAACTCTTTTAGGAATCAATCTTATTTCAACACAAGTCACCTGCGTGTGTGCACGTGTGCAACGTGCACAATTTGATCCAAGTTTCATTTCAGCCTCTAGATTTTTGCATATCTAGGGCCTGGTTTCCAAGGCTACCCATAATGTGCAATAGCAGAGCTGTAGCAAAATGCAGCTGCTGTGTACCTGCAGCTGCCCAAGGCCAGAAGGGCTGATATGAAGAGCAGAGGCCTGGAGCACAGACTGGCCTCCAAAATTTCTGTCAGACAACTAGTCGACTGTTGCTTTAATACGCATGTTAATAATGAGTCCTTGGAAAAAAAATTACTTTTATCAGCCCTGAAGTGGAAGAGGTTGCATAATAGATGACAGGGAGTACAAAACAGATAGGAGTGGAAAGGATGAGGATCAATAAGAAACAGGCAGAGGTAAGAGAAGGAGAACGTGTCGAGAGGATGATAAGGAAACAGGGAACAGACAGAGATAGCAACAGCAGTGAGAGACAGCTGGTTCTCAGTTGGCTACCTTATCAGTGGAGTTGAAAGAAAGTGATGAATAGAGCAACAGGAGAGAAGCAAAGGTGAACTTGTAAGGTCTGTCTAAACATGTTTCCACCCACCCACAAACTACATCTAAGCATAACGTTTTAGTCAGCAGACTGCTTTAGAGTGAACTCCTGATTGAGTTCAAATGAACGAAGAGCAAAGAGCTTTTCACATACTGAAGGTCAGAAAGGCCAAAACTGGACATGAATTGAAATGAATTATTCGGTGTTCATGTACTGTAGAACAAAGACTTCAAGTGACTTCATGCATGTTCTCTTATGGAGAACCACGAGCAACAACATGTCTTGTAGATGTGTTTAGACCTGAAGGCCTGTGTATATTATGGAAATATGTGTGATTCTGAAAGTGGAGCAGTTCCCCTTAACTTGTGAGGTAGCTGGATTCGTAAGATCACGACATGACACTCGGGTCCAAACCACCGGTGTCAGTGTCCTATGAGGATCCTCACTTGATCTCGTTATCTTGTGGATCCAGCTGCCTCGCAAGATAAGACGGTAACGGACAACGATGGACAGATGGTTCTTCCAATCATCTGCCAAGTACTTTTTTTGAAAGTGCCTGCCCTTTCCCGAACAGTTTACAAGAGCAACCTCTCAGATGGTTCTGTGTAGCAACCCATCTCGCGCTTCAGGTTACGGTTCCCCTTGAGTGGTCAAATATCAATGTCAGGACGGTGCGGGACACATGGACAGTCATGTTAGCGCCCTGTCAGTCTGGCTGTCTTGGGGGTGGAGATGAGTGGTGAGCAACACATACTCAAAATCACAAAGACAACCATCTGTGCACGTCAGCGTCCTGTCACTCACTCTATCTGTATTCTGTTCATTAACATTCGAGGAGCTTGAATGATGAGATAAAAGATGACATGAAAATCCAGTGTTGACTTTACTTGTAAGATGATCTTCTGTACAACCATCAGATTTATGAACAGATGACAACCTAAAAAGATAAGGTGATAATCTAAATATTGGAGTATGACATGCTATTTACTAAATGTATTATAGAGTTTTCAGTGAAGAGTTGTTGCCTCCGATGCTGCTTAAAATGCGGCAAAAGGCAATATGAACATTATGTAAGGCTTTAGTTTCAAGTATTTAAAGATGCATTACATGAAAGATATCAATCACATTATATCCATACAGGTTTAGTAGGGTTTTTAAATTTCAATGGTATCGGACTGGAACTCTGTATCTGTGGACATGCAAATACAGATACCTGAATCATAAACAATGGTATCAAAACATCTCTAGTTTCCAAATTAGAGTGGTGATGACCCCAAACACAACGTCCTCTGGCTGTGTCGTGGTTCATATTGTTGCCTTCTGTAGGATGGATTTATCCCTGTCTGTATGTTATATACATTCAATCTATGTCTAGGATGCAGATCAGCTGACTCTGACACCAACATGACATTTACCATTGACGTTTTAGATCCCTGCTGATGATGAGACGCGCAGCATGTTCCTATATACTACATCAACACCTCATAATATACAGTTCCCCTTAAAGGGTTGGAAAGGGCCATAAAGCCTGTGGTGGAAACATAAGCCAGGCAGTGTACAGATACTAAGGAGTAAATATGAACCAGAGGCTAATATAGGCTCCCAGCTTTAAACCATGTTGTGTTACGTTTCAAATGTCCCCCGTGTCCCCCCCTCACCTCCTACTCTGAACCAGTCACAGTTACTGGGAAGACATCTTACACATATTTCCTTGAAGATGATGTAATGAACAAAGTTTATGTAACAGATTGCTGTTAAAATGAAATGCTAGCAAATTTTGAGGACACAATGTAAAAAAAATTATGAATAACTATATTCGTATAAAAGTTGTTTTTTGTATCACAAATTGAGATTAAAAAAACATGCCAAAGCAAAAACATCTTCAAATCTAGTAATTCAATAACTGATTATTGACTATTGGGGTTAACCAAACAAGAGATAGTCATGCAATTACATGTCTACTTGAGCAACTTGAGTGTACTTTGCCCCTGACTGACACAATCATGTCAGACAACATACCTGAACACATGTAAAGAACATAAGATATAGTATGAAGTACTCAAGGGCAGGGGTGAGAATCAAGTCTAAAACCAAAGAAACTCACATTTTCTGAAGCAGCAACAGTATTTCACAGTTCTTCAGCTTTGCAGAGTCTATAAAACCTTTGAGGTTGACTTAAAAATGATTATACTGTACATAATTATACATAACCTGGCCTGCCAGCACATGCAATATGTATTTATCCTGAGACAAGAAGATACATGAGAGAAAGAAGATACAAGAAGTTGGGGAAGAGTTTGAAGACCTTTTCATTGATGCTTCTGTGCAAGTTTTATGTTGAATCTGATCTTCAAACATACTGCAAGTCTTTCTACTCAATTCATAAATCTGCATCGAGTGGGTTTATAGCTGCTGTCAGATTTACACCAAAAAACAACTTTTTTTGTTACTTGATAATTCAGAGATCAATTGTAGGTTTAAACCGTGTTTTTTCTCCATATGGTCCCACATGCCCGAATTAAAACCTTTCTGACCATCGTGTTAGGTGTTTAAAGGAAAGCATTTTCACTGGTGCCCTTGGAGCATGATGTGTTTACTCAAAGCCTTGAGATTATCAGTGCTGGCATCTCAACATGGGAGGCCACTCAAAGCCTAAGAGCTGCTTTACACATTTTTCTAAAGTCTGGTTGTGGTGTGATATGTGTGATATTGATGATATGCTTTTTTTATTTAAAGATCTCAGTCAAGTTCCTGCTTGATCTCTAACAGAAACCTTGACAGTTTCACCATCTAGTTTCACAGTCCACAGTAGTTTCAGAGTCTATTTTAGAAAGGAAGCTGTAAGACTTTGTTTTACTGTCACTTATACTACACATATAACTCACCAAATACAGCTGTTAGCCCATCTTAAATGTGAATTTACCGTCACTTTCAGTTGTATTCAATAGTTAAAACTGACTAAATACAACTGATGTGTTTATAATCCCTAACTTTGCTTTGGTTTCCCCATATTTAAAATACCATCAGTCACTGTGATAAGAAGATGCTTATGTAAACACACCTGAATAACAAACACATCACGGAGCAGGTTTAAGTGAATGTGTCACACAGTAAACAAACCTGCGCACACATTTGTGACGATGCATGCAAACCCGACTTACTTCTGCAATGTGACTCACTGACACAATGTTTGACTGAAACCTGCCAAGTCACTGATCGCTATTCAAACAATATATATGCAAATACACAGATTAAAATATGTGGGGCATTCAGGAGCAAAAATACTCTGCGCTTACTGGGCTAAATGTTAAACCATGCTGTAATATAAGTGGCTAAGAAGCCCACCACCCCCGCTCAGCGTCATCTCTGTGAATGAATGGAAAGACCTGAGTGTTGACATTCCTTCAAAGATGAAAAAAAAAGCGAGTGCATGAGAGAGAAAAAAAGGAAGAGGAGGGAGCTGCTTTGAGAGGACCTTCTTTAGGGGTGGGTTGTGACCTACTTTTTAATTCAATTGGTTATGCAACAAGGGGGAGGGGGTACTTATGACACACAAAAGGGATAGATACACAGAGACCACAAGAAAAGGAGTGTTTAAGTGAGCCGTGAACGCTGCACGCCAGTAGTTGGTCAAAGCCGAGCTAATGAAGGAAGAGCCCGAGGCAAGACTAATGAGTCAGCAGCCTGAAAATACACTCTTCCTCATTCTCCCTCTATACCCATTTCCTGTCCCACTTCAGAAGTACCTGGGGATTTACAAGATGTCTTTCCGTCTTTTACATCCACTTCTAATGGATACAAATGGCTCAGTCATCGTGGGATTTTACTATGGCTGCTGAAGCAGATGTTATCAGCATGTTTTCCACCTCTTACAGAAACATGAGCGCGCAGTTAGCCGCAGATAAGCAGACAATTCTCTATTTTGATGCCATGATACAGCCTATAATAGATTAAAAGTGAGAAAAAATATGAAGGAATAAAGAAAATAAAAGCACAGACAAGCTGGCTGTATTGTCCCTGCTGTTCCGAGCAACCAAATCCCCCCCCTGATATTTCCTGTTGGCTTTGGGACCATTCAGAATCAGGGGGGGACATGGTATAACACCACCAAATCAACAGCAGTCTCGTACTGTACCAACTGACACAGAGCAGACAAAACTGCAGAGACAGCAGGCCGAGGAGAGGCTCATCTGCTAGCGGCGAGTCAAATATTATCACCAGCTGCACGGCATGCCAACTGGGCTCTGATCCCCTCTGAGGCAGGATGTTTGCTCGGTGACTCAAAGTATGCAGAGGTATTGAGCAGGGAGACATGTGAACTTGTACGTGCATGTATGCTTGTGTGTCACCGCTCGTAGCCTGGGGTTCTCCTTGTGAGTAGTTTTGCCGTTTGATGATTTTTTCTCTTAATCAGAGCGTGACACCGCAACACTGACAAGTGCGCTACCTGGACCAGGACAGATTAAATGCTGCTTTTCCCCTCCCCTGGCCTAGATCTCAGGACAGCTTGATTACACACACACACACACACACACGCACACACACAGCCTTTGAGTATCCAACAGCACATGATGTTCACAAAGTCCTTATTATCCTAATTGTCTTAAAAGAAAAAACTTAAACTGTGTCAACTGCTGCGACCAAACATGAAGGGAGGGAGATAAATAAAAGAGAAAAGAAGAGGAGGCATGACTATGTCATTGCTGTAAATAAGACTAATTGGTTAACAACAGGCTGAAGACTATCTCTGTTATTATGGTCGTGATTACAAATTTAACAGGAAAGTAAATCCTAGCTGGGTCAGTGGGTCAGTCCTCCCTGTATGTCCCGAGGCTGGAGAGAGTCTTGTGATGTTTTCTGTAGAAATTCGGATGATTCTTGATATACAGCGTGTGGTGCGGGGGAGAGATTAGTTAACTTAGGCGAGAAAGGCAGATGGAGAGCATGATGAAACAGTGAGTTATGGTTTCAGTTTAAACTGAAGTGTCAGCTTACCAAGGCCTAATCATACAGTATGCTTGGAGAGAGCAAACATTATAAATAGACCCCCCCAATAAACAAATCCAGCTGTTTTCTTCCAGAGCCATGTTTCTGAGAATAAAACGCTCGAGCAGGCTGAGGATATACAATCGACTAACGCTCACTGTGCTTTACCTCTACACAGCTGACAGACAGAAACTCAGCCATAGAAGGGGACATAAGGGAAAAAAAGAGCTGAGGAGAGTGAATCCAGGATCCACGTGGGCCGAGGTGGATTGTGGGGCAGGGAGACATGCCAGGGCTCGCCAGTAGAAAGTAGGCCAGCGCATCTGCCAGGCAGACGAAAACATGCTGTCACTGCTGAGAGGAAGGGGGGGGGGGGCACATTTTAAAGACCCAACGTAAAAGGACCATGCGTGTTCTGTGCGCAGGCTGGCGTGGGCGTTCTAATTTTTCCTCCACATTAAAAGCATGGAATAATGTAGAGCAGCAGTTTGTTCTAAAGCCTGCTGATCCCTCCATAATCCGGTCCTCTAGTGCATCCTCGGGGCAGTCAGGATATAGTAGTTGACTGGTTAACGTCTCTCCAGCTCTCACACACAGTCTTGAAGCAGACCCTGCTTGCAGCCTCCTCGCCAAGGGCACAATTGTTAACCAAATTCCTCAGTGAATTCAGCTGAGGCACCCAAAATCCTGGCTACTGGCTGGTTAGAAGGTCTTTTGCTATTTATTTTTATTGAAAGAAGAGTTAACAAAGAGCAGCTCCTCAGTGATTAATTCCCCCCTCGCCTCCTAGTAGTTCCTCTGTAAAAATTCTTGGACTCACGGTGAAATTGTGTGTTTATCCTGCACTCCCCTTTCCATGTAAACTTGCAAAGCCTTGAGTTTGGAGCAGGACAAGATTTTCTTTGCAACAGCTAAAGCTCTGACTTCTGCCTGCAAATTAAACGGCTCTAATCTTCACTCAAAGTCTGTCCGACTCAAATCACAGATTCAAGAATGAACCGTCACTGTCAGATATTTTGCTGACTGCTACAAATTCGGCTCATAATTGTTGCACATCTGACAACTTTCTCATTCCAGTAAACTATTTTATTTTGGATGAGGCAGATGAGATCAATATCGGCTAAGTGGCGAACCCCACTTATTATTAATGCTCGAGTTGTCAGTGCATCCTTACAGTAATTAGGTGTGATTGTATGGCCTCTGGTTGTTCGCTATACAAGCAAACAAATCAATACCTCACAAACACGGACATGGAGCAGAAAGACCTGAGTGGTGGATGGGGTTGGAGGAGGGGTAGGTCCATTTCCCTAAAAGCTTTAAACGTTGAGTTGAGTCGAGGCATACCATGCATACTGCCCCCTTTCAAAAGAATTACAGCCCAGCCCTGTTCCTGGCACACAAATCTGGGTCTATACTTATCGAGACCATCAGAGCAGGAGTAAAAGCATCTTATCAAACTATCAATCAATGTCGTCTAGAGCTGCGGAGCTGTTCGGACCTGTTCGGAGATCCCAGCAGGTGGGGAGTGACAGGACAAATTAAAGTGTGGAAACATGAAGAAACTTTTGAGTTAGAAATAGCAACGAGATTCTTCAAAGACAGCGACTCACTGGATTTAAACTTATTTCGTCTGTCTGTGCCCAACATCGCTTCATCTTTAAAAACTGTGTCAACACTGCAAGAAACGGTTAACATAAATATGCTAAAAATAACACTACCACTCACAGATAAGAGAAAACTGTAGACTGTATGTTAAATCATATATAGTATGTGACTCATATGATTAGGTAACAGCATAAAAGCTTAACTTATGTAAGACTAAATTTAAGCAATTATGTGGTTTATTATATCCGCTTGGCTTATGAAGCTCTGTTTATACAATTTAATAGCTATGGCGTCATACTACTGTTAAACCTGATTGGTGGGTTTTTATTTTTGTTAACTAATTAATATGCTACTAATCATACTACGCAGGCCCAGTAGCTCCTACCAGAATGACACAGCATTCTGTTTCCTGTCAAAGTCAGATAAGTAAATTTGATAAAGCACTTCAAATCTTTTTTACATAATGAAAGGTCATGATCAACACTAGAGTCATTTGTTAAGTTATTTGTCTTTCTGATCTATAAGGATCCCTCTTTGACTATTCCAGCTCTCTGACGCACATAAATCCATAATGTACACAGGAACCTTTCTCTAGGATGTAGAGTGAATAGACAGACATGCTTCTATGTGGAAACTTGCTGTGGCAACAAATAACTCAAGTTACCAGGTGGAGGAGAGACTGCTGCTAAAAACTTGCAATGGCCCAGCTCGCACCTAACTTTACTTTTATTATTTCTTTGCGCATTTCATTTTTGAAAATGTAATGTGAATATAATTTTCTAACCTGCAAAATACCCTGGAGCAAGTTGGAAATGTATACCTTACTTAATGGTGACCAAGCTCTAAATGTTACCTGATTCATATTGTTTGATGTAGTGTTGTTGTTGTGTTATATCTGCCTTGTAAGGTGACCTTGAATGCTTTGAAAGGCGCCTTTAAATAAAATGCATTATTATAAGTCTGGAAGCTGTAAAGTGAAGTCTTTAAATCATCCTGTGAGGCGTAGAAGAGTGCTCACATATCTTAATCATCTCAAGGCTGATGTTGCATTCCTCCAGGAGACTCATCTCCGTACTGCTGACTAATTCAGATTGAGATGTGGATGGACAGGACGAGAGCATCATTCCAACTTTGGCTCCAGCGATTCTAATCAGTGGGAAGTGACTCCATGGGGTGGTATGTTATTGAAGTTAGTTGACTGTACGGATTTCCTGTTATTTTAGCAAACATTTATGCCCCCTATTCCTTTTCTCCCCCAGTCCATAATATGATGTTCTCATGGATAGATTATTTCTTTATTGACAAAAACTTCTAATGGTAACTGTTTGTGAATATCAGTCCATAGTCTTCTCTGATGATGGCACGTCTATGAGGATACGCCATCCAGGTGCAGACCCCCTTTACGACTAATGGAGACTTACCCCTTTGCTTATTTCAGAAGAATCTTTCGCAAATTTCATTAAATCTGAAATTGATTTTGTTGTCGTCCATAATCAGACTCCGGGAATATTGTCCTCAATGGCCTGGAGTCATACTTAAGGGGGCAGGTTAACTCTTATTGCGTAATGCAAAAGAAACCTAAGACAAGCAACAAGCAGTTGACGGATGATATTTTGAAGTTATATAATGTACAGCCAATTACCCTCAGATGACATACTCCAATGTCTGACACTTAAAATAGAGTTTGATATCCGTTCGACGTGCCAAGCAGCAGCATCTTATTTTAAAGTGTAGGCATGGCTTACATTAGAGGACCGCCAATCAGTGCATACTTGAAATAAAGCACACTGACCACCACTTAAAATGAATTCCTCCTTTCATTGCAATTTTTGTGTAATTTGTATCTTAGATTTCTGGACAAGGGGGTCCGACGTCTCCGCTCCTGTTAAACTAGCTAAACTGTTAGCACTAGCTATACAACAGGATATTAATCTAAAAAAGGAATTAACTGAGGAGGTCAAGAGTGTAAAGCATAGCATAAAGCTAAAGAAATTTGGCAAAAAGTCTGTCTATAAAATAACAAATCATCCAAAAAGCGACTTAATGCCAATCCACATAACTGCCAAAAACAACTCCTGTAATTTAACTCCTTTTAAAAATCAACACAAAAAAGTTAAAATATCTATGAATCTGGATTACACAGAATTATAAAGACCTCTACAAAGCTAACTTCCAACTCTTGATAGCCTGTCTGAAATGGGACATTAAAGGATGGGATTTGCTGCCTCTTTCTCTGAGTGAAAGGATCGACACCATCCAGATAAATGAATTAGCCAGGCTCCTTTATGTGTTTCAATGTCGTTCTATATTTCTGACCAAATTCTTCTTCAGCTCCATAGATAAGCTTCTATCAACCTTTATCTGGAACAAAAACAGAAAGGTATATGGAAATACTGCAGAGGCCTCATCTCCAGGGAGATAATGGCACCCTCAAATTTTTCACATTTTTAATGACGTACTGTATGAGTGACAGACGACTGATATCTATAAATGGCAAATCATGGAGAATGCATTGTGTGTGCTCATCTTCTTACCAGCTCTATTGTGCTCTGAACTCCCACTCGTTTCTTATTATATGACTAACCATGTTGTTGCACAGTCAGTAAGAATTTGGAACCAGTTTAGGAGGTCATTTACTCTCTGCTGTCTCTCCCTCTCTGCTCTGATCATGGCTTGAAATTAACTTTTTTTTCCCTCAGTGTCCCACAACTGTCCCGAATTCTACTTTCAGACTTAACAATCAACGTCCCAAATTGAAGTGCTTTTTCCCCCCATCCTAAATAGCTGCTCATTACACCTCAGTACAAAATAGTTACAATTACAAAATTATAAACATTTAAAACAGTACAATTATTATTGAGGCACTTAGATACACTGCAAATGGGAAGATGACTTAAATGAACACATTTCACATGTAAAGTGGGAAGTGTGTAAAATGAAAAAAAAAAAATGTATTTAATTTTACTGTATAATGAGGACTCACATTTTAATATCACACCCTTGCCACTCCACTGAAAGAAAAAGCACCACTGAACAAAATATATGTCATTATGAGTCATAATAAATCATCAGACTGGGTGCTGGTTGTTTGGGCATGGCTTCGAGTTTTCATAGGGACTGGCTTTGAACACAGCTCCCTATTTGATAAATGATGACTTAGACAGTGAAATACACATAACAGAACAATACATATGAAAATTAAAATGCTTTCATCAAACTAAATTTAATAGATATATCAGGTTGCAAGAGCAAACACATTTTTACCATGGATAATTTATTTAAAATACTGGGTATAAAATAATGTAATTATATCCTCTGAGATGAGTAAGCGAATGTTTCTTCAATCTGTGAAACGCCTGCATAACACCACATTTATCGACAGTGAAATGTAACACACATCCTCTCTCTGATACCGAGCTGCACAAAAACACCCACAGTCACAGTACAGTGGCAACAGTTAAGCTGTGATGATGGGATGCCTCGCACTAGTCCCAGTCAGACAGGGATCAAAGAGGCTTGGGAACCCGACATCAGGAACATCGGTGGAGTACAATGGCGCAGAGAATGGGACTGAAGGACGCAGTCATGTGATATAATGTAATTTGATAGGAAAAGCCACTTCGTCAGTGCGGGTTAGCATGGGTGGGCGTGGATATAACAATGCATGCACATTCTCAGTCAGTATGTATGCATCAGCAGGCACAGCAGGGGAACAAAATCCCATCAAATATTCACCTAGGTACATAATGTACCCATGCGCTGCAACGTGGTGAAACATTTACATTTACTATACGTACTCCTATGTAAACACAGGGGGTCCTAACTAGTATAGATACTCCAATGCAAACAGAGGTTTCCTGACTAGCAAAAAACCACCACGTTTAAAACATAAAAGTGAGGAAACTGACATGAATACTGCTGTGATATTTTGGTAGCGAACAACATGTTACATCCACTGTACCTACATCAGCTGAACCAGTGAGCCTGCTGTATATTTCCTTGTTTGATCTTGATGTCCACAACAAATCTAATTATTTTAGCCCATTAAATAAGATAATGTGATCTTGCTATCAGCAGGCGAATTGAAAAAAGTAGGTTTGATAGCATTGTTATCTCTTTATTTGTGAGCTTCTGCAATACCAGCCCTTATTAGTGTTAGTACACAATGTTCTTTAGTAGCCGTGTGTGTCAGCTGTGGCTGGGGCCTCTCTCTGTACGTCGACCTCACCCATGCATTTAAAAAGACACGAAGGCAGTCACACACTTGCTGCATGCGAGACTCAACAACTTAACAAGTAAAAAGAGTGAGACGCACACACAAGCATGAGAGTCAGTTGGTAGCTGGAAAAGGTAAACAGTAAGGAGCAAAGGAGTGAGAAAGGGGGAGGGGAAGAGAAGAGAAGAAACCAGAGCATTTCACGAGGAGGAAAAAAGTGCCTCTCTAAGAGAGCAGGAAAACACAAAGAAACCAGTGATTTTGATGTAATGAACCATCAAGAACTGAGCACATACAGTATTTAATCCAATCACAAACATTTTAATACATTAAAATAAATGAGGGTGGAAAATATTAATAACTTTAATTGTTTCCTAATGCATTTAAAAACCACTGACACTGTTCACTGCACAATGACAAGAAGGGTAAATAAATATGTTCAAACAAAAAGCTCAAATGTCAAACAGTCAATCACTCAGCTCTGCTCCCTTTGCCAAACCCTCTTCTCACACATGTAAAAAACGCAATTAAACTACTTTAGCAGTGTGACGCCTGCCTCCACCTTAAAGACCTAACTATCTCCACCCTTATAATACTATTCACCAACACAGTAAACTATTTTCTAACCACTGACAAAGCCTCCAGCTATTGACCTGCATTCATCTCTCACTCACTGCCAACCTATTCTCAGAAATGTATTATGTGAGTTACAGCATCCCACAAAGAAGTTCCTGCTGCCAGAAAATTAAGCATCGTAACATATCATGCTCCTTTTTAATTATTTAAAGCCAGTTATTGTCACAAAATTCATTTGCATTCTGGAGATGAAGTTATGATTCAAATGGAACTGCTAAGATTTTAGTTAGGAGATCATGCTTCAAATGAGCCTGTTGAATTTCTTTGCTGAATAAAGGAAGTGAGAGACACAATGGAAACTGAACATTTTGTTTTTCTCTTCCGAGGCGAAGAATGGTAACGAGAGACTTTTGGACATTTTATCATGATTTTTTTTGTTGCGATTTTCCCTCAGACATAAAACCAGACACTATTCTTTAGTCATAACTTTCATTCAGACTTCACTTAAATATTGTGTTATCAAACTATTTCTCTGGTTCATTACTCACTGTCCTGTTGTCTGAAAGTACCAGCTACATGTGACACTGACTTACTGATAAAGAGAGAACAGCTACGTTCATGTTTCATTAAGCAGGGATTTTACTCCTCTATTAATGATCACTTCCTGTTCACCACGGTTGTGAGAAGTGAAAAGTCAGTCTGAACTCACCCCTGGCATCATCCTTTCATTATCATTAACCAGGTTTTTTTGTTTTTTAAATTGCAGTTTGATTTTGAGATTGTTTTTAAAACGGCGCCCTCGCCTCAGACACTGGCTCATCCTCAGGTGTTGTCTCACTCTGATGACCTCACATAGGATATGTTTGTAATGAGGTATCATCGTTAACATACAGACAGCCGTGCAGCACAGAGCCAGCAGGGCCAGTAGGGTGGAGAGCTCAGTGAGCTCAGCGGTCTCCATGGCCAATGGGCAGGAACAATAGTGAGCTCTGGAGTGCCAGTTCAGCTCTGTCTCCCCAGATAAAACTAAAGCTGCCAGCCTGCAGTGCTAGACCTTGGCCTGCTACGACAATAACAACAACAGAAAGATGAACTCTTGGTTACTCAGTTACTGAGCCTTTAGTCTCTGAAAACAGAGGCTGCGAGAAACGTTTTATAGCTAAATTTCAAGTCAGGGATTTACAAGGTATAATGCAACTACTGTCAGCTGATTGGACACAACTGAGGCGGGCAAATGATAGAAGCCTTACAGAGGATTTGTTTTAACAAGTTGGCGACCGCTGGTCAAATTAAATGAGTAGTTAGAGATGTAATTTTTCTTAGGATTGGTCATGGAATCAATCAATGGTTACCTCATTAAAAATTCAGTAAATGTTTTTTCAATTTGAAAACCCAAAGCGACTCTTGTCAAATGACCGATCGGCTCAGCAGGGTTAGGAAATTGCCCCGTGTTTAAAAAATGCATGGGGCTGTCTGTGTTAATGGGAGATGTGCTACTTTATACACCAGTGGGACTAGACAAGGAAAGAGAAGAAAAGACAACTATGGCCAAAAACAAGAAGTCTGAGCCTGAAGAGGATGATTCTGCCTTTCTTTTGGTTTGACACATGGGTCAACTGTCATGTTTGCTTTGATAGATAACCTCATGACTTTCATTGTTTTGCTCTGGACGTATCGGATTACATTCTCTATGAGTTAATCAATGCTTTAGATATAGAGCAACTTAGATATAACACAGAGGTATACTGTTGTGTTTGTATACCTTTGCTCAGATATTTTGTTAAGAAAACCAGACCCTCACTACCACCCCCAGTGTGTTTACACAGTTGCACTGGGTCAAAGCAGGTATATTTGGACACATTGTCTGAGAACATGCATGTCTTACCCGTGCATGTATGTGCCCACATGCACATGTCTTGCACAACGTGACAGTAAAGTATGTATATGTATAAGTATGTATGTTTACCATGAAGGTTCAGACATCTGCAGCTCACTCTAGATTGATAATGATGTCCTTCAGACAATGTTTTAGGGCTGCGGCCAAAGACTGCTTATTATTATTATTATTATTATTATTTTTTAAATCAATTAGTCTGTAACATGTCACAATAGTGAACAATACATGTCAAGAGTTCACAGAGCCCGGGTTACTTCTTTGTCCAAAACCCCAAATGTTTAATTGCTTCAACCTGCTTAATAAATGACTAATCAATCAATCAATCAATCCATCAATCAATCAATCAATCAATCAATTATCAAATTGATTGTAGATTATTCTTCTGCCAAATGACTTACTGTTGCAGCTCTTGACTTTGTAACAGACTGCATCGATCATACATGACTGGACAATGTGTTTCAAGTTCTCCAAGTTGGGTTAGACCACTTCACTAATCACATCAGACTGTGACTCAACATAAAGTCAAAATGTGGCAACGAGCCGTTAAAACTGCTGAAATGTGGCACATATGAGGTGAATACCAGACAGACACACTTCCACATTTCAGTTGATCCTTTACTCTTTGATTCATCTGTGCTCACAATGCTCGGACATTCTGTGACAACGACAACCAAGCACTGACAGAAAAAAAAGGAGTCTGCCAATGATGCAAGAGCTTAAAAGGAGAGGAAAATAAAATACACGTGTATGGACACACATGTTGTAAATCACAGCAGCGGAGGGTGCAACAGGACCATAAAAAACCACTGGACTGAAATGAATAGCTGGGAAGTGATGACCTTGGGGGGAAGGGGCGCTATGGCAAGCTTTGTTATCTTCAAGTTTCAAACCCCCATCCCCCTTTCATGGTCGGAGAAGTCAAAGACAAACACAGAGCATTCTGTGTTTCTCCGTTATTTGCTCTCAGTGGCCAGTACAGGTGATGGTGAGAAATACAAGCAGTATTGTGAGTGATAACAGGCTCCCTGGCCACTGATAAACACAGGCAACGCAAGAAGGATCCTATTATGCAACAACTGCCCCAAAAAAAGGGAACTTTTATGATGTGGCAGAACACAGTTCTTTTAACGAGAGGGTCCTCTACCTATTTACTGCTTTCCTTCACTGGCGCTCACATGTCCTATGAGAAGGTTACAGAGGACACAGTTGAGACAAAGGAACTCTCACAGTCAAGAAATATTTTGAGCTTTTGTTTACGTCAAACCATCACCCAGGAGGGGACTCACAGCAGAGTGTGTCATTGGATTCATGAGCTTCAAATTGGAAATTACCTGATTCTGAATAACTCCATTAAGCCTGTTAAGTGATTGTGAGTTTGTGTTTAAGTTTGCAAGCAGGATTGCTCAAGACCTGAAGCTATGTGTTAGGAAAACATGATATGGCAGCGGGGAGTGACTCAAAGCCCATATATAGATCTCATTCTATAGAGGATCTCAGAAAGGAAACAGGTTGGACCAGCAAAACGCTGCAGTGTTCTCTTACAGGATTGGTGTCAAAATATTCAGCAAGTTTTAAGTCTTAAAATCTGAATAAAAACACACCACAGTATCCTTAAGAAATCTACATGGTGTCAAATTGATTTAAATTCATAAAAGACTAATCAAATTATACAACAGTGGAGCAAGTCAGTAGCAGCATGTGCACAACTTCATTTTACCTGCACATGCTCTGAGAATTGTTATGTGGCTTATTAAAAACAGTCTGCAGTCTATTAGAATATAATACAAGATCCCGAGCTGGTCAGTTGGCTGCAGAGATATCTCATGAGTGCTAATCGCATTACACAATAACAATAATCTTCAAATGGCTGTGAAACTAATAAGCCGATGATACAGGGATAGAATCTGATGAGGACAAGACGCGCAGCGGTTTCCCTTGAGCGTGCTCCTGTAGAAAAGCAATAAAACAATATCCAATTGTGTACTTGTCTCCTGGGTAGTTTTACAGCATGTGTAATTAACAGAGGGATGCGATGTGAGAGGCTTGCTGACACATTACAGTCAGCTAACGACCAACCAAAACAGTTCAAATCTAAAATACCGTGTATGTCTGCGGTGAGCTATTATTACTGACAATCAACCTGGCTGGAAATGTGCACCCTCACACAAAACACTCAAGCACACATGCGCACAGGTTCCCCAGAGATGCTGATGTCAACAGTCTGCGCTAGCATACTGAACGCACAGTAAGACCCCTGTTGCTGACTATGTGTGAGTGACACATACTGAATACAGTCTGCTGTGCTTCTTTGAGCACTGCAGCATAAAGATCTCCAGCCGACTGCCGACTAGCTTACAGCAGTCTCATGGTAATATACTGGGGACATTTTACACAGAGAAACAAATAAAAGCTGAATCAGAAGAATCAAGATTGGCCATGACCATTTCAACCAGCACAAGGTTATTAAAAACAGCAGGTGAGGCCCCGATTACAGAATGATGCCCCCCCCCCCTGCAGTCCTTTGCCACAAATCTCCTAATACAGAGACTTCAGACTACAGACTTTCCTTGCCTAAAAGAATCACTGCTGCCTTGGAAACCTTAGGATTACTGCAAGGATTGCATTCCCCATCTCTCTGTTCCCACTGCGATGTGTGAGAGTTGGCACAGAGGAGTGAGAAGCCAGCGGCAGCACGCTAAAAAGGGCTTGCATTAGTAATGAAGCCCGTGCGTGTTGTTGCATGGTCATTAGTTTGTTTGTGGGAAAGTGGAAAAAGTGCATCAACGTTTTATGCAAACACCTGACACGCAAGACTGTAATCCTCTCTAGTTGTTACCAGGGACTGAAGGCTCTCTCATCCATTGATTTCATTTATAATAATTCAATATTCTTGTAGACTTTTTAAAGAATTTAAATGACGAAGTACAAATATGTTGCTCCTTCAGTCAATGGTAGGCTGAATCTTATCAAAGAAATGAAGCCTTTTAAAATAATCTAATCTCATTTTTCTTCAGAAAAAAGTACAAGGGTTACAAATAACCTGAGACTGAGTGAGAGGAGGCTTTATCATAGTCTGATACAGTTTTTAATTCAGTAACCAGCAAGCTAGACATTTTTTTCCCTTTTGAAACAACCAAATATTAAATTTTTTTAAAACTTATTTTATGCCAATCTGTGCATCTCTTTTGGAAAACATGGAAACTATGGAGAAAGTATATTAAATTCTGTGCTTGATAAAGTTATACTCATTAATGAAGACATTATCCAATGCTAACTGTCATGATCAATGGGCTCTCAAATTAATTTCCAATTCAACAGAGAAACAGAGAATTTAAAAACCTTAATTGCTTTAGACTTTAATGATCAAGAACCTCAAGTATGAATGAAATGGATATGATCATTTTGCACTGTGTTGCCACTGGAGAACCACCAATGGCTCTGTATTGGTATCATTATGTTATAATTTCCTGGAAACATCTAAATGAAAATGGAAACACACATGAATTAAGAGTATAATGTATAAGAAATCAGCTTAGTTTTTTAAGATGTACACATTTTTGCGTTGTTACTTTCTTCAACTCATAATCCAACCACTGACTCTAGATTGTATGTGTTAATTGTAGCTATAGTGTGTAGCTTTGTATTTTGTATGTGTCTTGTGTTTGTTGTTCTGTTGTTATATGTTTTAAGATTGACCTACTAAAGAAACTGCAGATGAAAATTAGCTATAAACTAACTCTGGTACAGTACATCAAATAGTAACAATTAAGTTTAACACCGTACACGATCCTTATAAACAAATCACTGCTTCCATTATGATTATATGAACTCCTGAGGAACACAGCCATCCACCCTTTAGATATTTCTGTAATATGACAGTGGATGGCTATCACATACAAATGACCATGGCGGTGGGGACAGAAGTGTACCATCATCAGGCCACAACCTGGATAGTGGCTGCTCCTGAGTCACCAATCTGGATAAAGGTGGCATGTGGGCTGGTTTGTTAATCCCATTTCACAAACCCTGCATGTTGCTACCTGCGCCACTGAGATTAGTCATGATTTGTATTGATCTGCCAGATGTCACCTCTGTATGCATTTCGAGCAGAACTACAGTCACTAATTCCAATATTGAAACTCACTGACATGCAGAAAGTAATATCATATGTGTTACATCTGTACAAGAATAATGCTGCTTAATTAATGATTTTACATTGTGTTCCTATCTTAATATTGACTGTTATTCCTCAGTGTTTTGCAATTGGTGTATCCTATGTTTTCTATCTGTCGGTTAATGACTGAAGATGGATCAATGATTACTTGTTTTAGTGATTTAATTAGACATCAGTTTGGTGATGTGGATTTGACGAGGACGTATGCATTGTAGATAAAGATCATTTGATCAAATCACAATACAATAATAGTTAGTTGAACCCCTACGTTACACAGAGAGAAAAGTATTATGGCAGTACTATCTTGTCAGTCTCAGTCTGAGTTTTTTTTTATTTTTTTTATTTTTTTTACAACATTAACATTACCAGACAAATAACGTGGTCTTTATCATCACAACTTCATCAGCTTAGGTTAGCTAGCAATGCTGCCATTCAACAGCTGGCTAGCTCACCGACCAACCGACTAAAAACCATTTAAAAAACAAACTTTGTCAACCAGTTTCGCCAAGTACCTTTACAAAGCTCTTCTTCTGAATGACAGGCCAACAAAACATCCCACCAGACGCTGTAACTAAGTAGTTAGCTAATGGTGTTAGCTGTGTAGCAGATAATTCATGTCAATGAACAATAATGACTGACGGATATTATGCGGCAAAACACGTCAAGCATAGGGACGCGACGGATGGAAAGATCACCAGGAAACGTGGTTCACCTTTAGTAATAGTTGTCATTTAACTGACACATCATGAATATGGAGATAGAAATGTTGAAGTGAGCTTACCAGCACAGGAGAGCTACAATGAGGCACACCAACAAAACGCGCAGCCTCTTCATTATCTTCCCGCGGGGACCAACATCCTCGCTCTTTGGGGTTTTTTCTGATCTCTCACGGCTTCACAATACACCGAAGACAGGTTGTTTTAGTCGGCTGAGGGCCTGTGTTAGTTACAAGTTCACTAACAACTGTCCTCTGTGGCTAAATCCTACACTGGAGGTGTGCTAATTATCATTGTGCGGTCCAGTTGTCCGCCTCTTTTTCCAGCTCTTGTTGCTACTGCTGTTGACGGGTAGCTGGCTCTCGGTATGTTCAACCCCTGCTCCACGGACGACCAATCAAAACAGAGATGTAGATTTATCGCCCAATCAGAAGAGACCTATTAACGCCGTAATGGACAAAGTCACCGCCCACTGGACGGGGGCTGATCTGGAACCCGTGGAGCGCGACGCGTCACCTAATTTCTTGATAAGCAAATCATCAATGCATGCAATGTTCAAAATTATTACACAACCCTTTAACATCAGACTCTTCACAAGATGAATGACTCGTGTTGACTCATACGTTTTTGTAAAGGCAGTTATGTTCATATTCAAATCAGGTGAGGTGTCAGTGCTAGGGGGGAAAGTGAACACTGTGTACTTTTTCTTTTTAACAAAGCAAAACACCTTCACATAGTATTAAAATGTATATATTTTTTAATCTGTATATTTCCAAAGCAAAAAAGCTTAAGGCTTAGTGCTGCAAAATGTATTTAGTATATTTCACATATTTCTTTTAATTGATATTTTTTCATTTTCATTTTTTTTCTGGCATAAATTCTATCATTTTTCATCTTGTTTAATTTAATGGGCCAGGCACTCTTGTATGTAATTCTATCGCGGTATTTATCAAGAAAACTCAGTAACCTTATATAAGATTAGATCAGATCAGAATCAGGCTCATTGCAATGTAGGTTTACATACACAAGAAATTTTACTTGGTGTTGTGGTGTACAACAGTCAAAATATAAATAAAATGAAGAATCCCTAAATAACATAAATACATTATTTTTTTTAAAAGAAGGACATTTACAGTGAAAAAATATACGTAAATACACAATCTAAATTAGAAGAGCTGCTACAGGTTACCCTAACCCTAACGGGGAAAATTAGATAAAATGTATAAAATACTGACCAGGAGTAAACAATATATGCAATGTGCAGTTAATAATGATAATAATCATTAATGTAGCTCAAAGATCATATGTGCAAATAAGATTATAGGATTGTATGTTAATATCCCCACATTTATAATAGCAGACCCCCCTTCTAAAAACAAATAGAAGACCCTGTTTGGTTACGGTACTTGTTGTTGTTAGTTGTACTTGGTCAGTCACACTTTTGTTATTAATAGTATGTTATTTTGCTCCTCCTGTTTACCCCATAGACTGTATGGTTTACCCCCATCGCGAAAAAAAACAACGAAACAAAAAACTTCATTTCCCAAAGTGCAATTCGATAAGGCGGCTATCAATTTGCTTGTCATTTTTATTACATTTAATGTCGACAGATTAATATGATAACGAATAATGACCTACTTAAATGGCTGAAATTAAAATAGAGTTGATGTGACATTATTTTCCTGCAATATTTTTTTTTTTAAAGTTGTTGTTTTAACCAGGCGGGGTCCTAAGCTGTGAACATTTCAACAGTAGTGAAGTTTGGGCGAACATCACTAGCTTATCCTCTGCTCACATACCGATACAGCAGCGGGCTATTGTAACACCGTTTTGTCTCTTTTTGACATTTAGGCTCGCATTTAAGCTGGACCATGGAGACAGCCCGGGTGTTGCTGTGTGTCCTATCCGTGTTTGTTGCTCTAGTTTCGGAGAGGTTTATGGTGCTGGCGTCCTTCTCTCAGTCTCTGGATAGCGACTTCACATTCACTCTACCCGCCGGTCGAAAGGAGTGTTTCTACCAGACTATGAAGAAAGATGCCTCACTGGAAATAGAATATCAGGTCATAAACACTCTCACTACTCAGATCATCTTGAATGAAATTGTAAATGTAGCAGGGTGGACCAAAACTAGCTCTGTGCATAAGAGCCAGTTATTAAACCTGTTGATTATCCCTTTTTTGTCTTGGGCTAATATTCATGTATTTAGGTGTGTTGTGGTTTATATTAAGGCAAAGTTAATACAAACCTTATTTGCATACTGCTGTGCAGGAGAACCAGCAGGTTGTGTAGCTTACACCCTGATTTTCATATTATGGGAACCTGTTATGCCACTCAGTGTGTGTAGGGCTTACAGCACTTAGTGAATGTTTAAGTCAAGCAGTTGTCAATTGTTATAGCTTGTGGGGACATCTCAAGCATTTAATGTATCTGCTGCAGTGTCTATTTTTGAAGGACAAGATTCCTAGCATTTTCCATTCCAGTGGAGAAAACCTTCAAAAGGCTAATTTAAGTCTAGAATTCCTCACATTCAATGTATGAAATAAAGTATTACAGAAATGAATTGCTGCTACACACACACCCAGGAAAAATATCAACTCTCCCAAACCTGAAGTATTGATTTAATGTCTTTTAATATTTTCTATGTCCTTTATACTTCTCGTGTGTGTCCTCCACCGCCCACAGGTATTAGATGGTGCAGGTCTCGATGTAGACTTCTTCATCTCCTCTCCTTCAGGCCAAATACTGTTCAGTGACTATCACAAGTCGGATGGAGTGCACACGTAAGTCATGTAGTCCTTCTGAGAGACATAAATGGATGACAGAGACACATGTGCAAGCTCTTATTTCCTGTGCTTTCCTCCAGCGTTGAAACTGAAGATGGAGACTACATGTTCTGCTTTGACAACTCCTTCAGTAGTGTCTCAGAGAAGCTCATCTTCTTTGAGTTGATCATGGACAACATGGATGCAGATGAGGATCCAGATGACTGGAAGGAGTATGTCCACGGAACAGACATGTTGGACATGAAGCTAGAAGACATCATGGTGAGGATGTAATTAGTTTGAGATATCTCTTTTTTATCATATTTTTATTAGAAATGATCAAATTAGACATGAAATGCGCACAAGAGTTGTTAATGAGTTATAATGTGGGAACTTTTGGGCATGAATGGCACCAGTGAGAAGTTTTTTACAAAGTGTTTGTGTTTCCTCTCTGTGTGTTTTAGACTTTGTCCCTCTGCTGACTGACACTGAGATATTTGTCACTGTGCCACCTATGCCCACAGGATGACACAGGGGGTGCAAAGTGACCCAATTGGCTGCCAACAAAATAGCATGCAATCCACCATATACAGGCTAAGTCACAAAGTGTAACAAGAATAGACAATGAACTCTCACCTATTGGCTCAGGCCAGGCAATTGTTTCAGCTTGCATCACAGTAGCTTGCACCACCCCTTCACCAGAAACCCCCTTTATTTGTGTCAGAAGTTACATGGGCGCCACTTATTAAGAAACAGGAAATGTCTCTTCCAGCTGTGGAGCATGTTGTTTTCTCATGGAAACAGGAACACATCAGATTGAGCTGCTTTGTGAGTTTGTGTCAGGAACAAGGCAAATGACGTGTGTTAGACAGTTCTTGTATTAATCATATTATTAAATCAACTCAATCTGACCTGTCTGGCTCCTCTCCTCCAGGACACCATCAACAATGTGAAGGCTCGGCTGGGCAAAAGTGTGCAGATCCAGACTGTGCTGCGAGCATTCGAGGCTCGCGACAGGAATCTCCAGGAGAGTAACTTCGACAGGGTGAACTTTTGGTCGGTGGTCAATCTCATTGTTATGATGTTGGTATCAACAGTTCAGGTCTACCTAGTCCGCTCGCTGTTTGATGATAAAAGGAAAATTCGTACATAACACCATCCCAAATGGGGGAGACAGAACGAGAAACTAATGTGCTTGTTCTCAAATACTTTCATCCTTACTTGATGACATATATACATATGCACACAGACATTTTGACATTCTTAACAACAAATTAGCCACAGTTTGCTCTAGTCTTCAGTCCACTGGAGTTTCTGGGACAGCCCTGCTGTGGGACAAGAACTGTCAGCCCCTCTACTTGTCAACCCCTGTCTCTTTACTCGAATAAGTCTCTGTCTCTCTTTAAATCTTGTATATTCTTTTATAGACCTCCTTTAGCTGCTGTAATTCTTCACAAAAAAAGTGACATAACAATCATGCTTATGATGTGACTATTTTTCTAACAGAACCTAAGGTTACAAGGCCAGTGGCCAATTGCAAAAATGTCCGTTTTTTACATTGGACATGTTTTATATTTGAGTGTTAAGCTGAGCTAAATGAAGAAGTTGTATTGGTGTCTGAAGAATTTGATTTATTTTTCCCAAACCAGAGTGGTAAGTGCAACCGATCTGTCAACTTGTCTTCCCCACACATTAGTTGTACACTCAAAAAATGATCTTTGTGTCACTGAGATGCCTTAGTGGTTTTTTTGTATTTGGCTGCTAGCCATTTGCAACTTTGTGAGGCCTTGAAATATTTCTGTAATTGCCATAAACATTCATGTTAATAGATTTCAGTCACAAATTCCCCTTAATGCCATTCCTTGGCACCCAAGGAACAGTGGAGTAGGAGAAATGGAAATTGGCCATCTCCAAATCTCTTAATAACTACTGTCCTATTTCTCTGCCATGACATGTGGGCTTGTGGCCTAAATGGCAGCCAGCTCTGCTACTCTCCACTGTGAAACCTCACTGCTGTCGGGTGTCTACTTACAGCCAACTAGTGTGTGAAGATGTTGAGTCTGCTCATCTCTCTGGTGACAAAGTCTATTTCTAACTTTACTGACACCTGGAAGGTCATTACCACTGCTACACTGGAGCACTGCTCAGCTTAATATGCATGAGCCATTCATTGCCTTGGCTACATCAGTATTTTTTTTTAAAAAAAGGTTGTATCTATATTTGGTCTGATATTGAGATTTTATTGGCCAACACCACAAACTGCCATCTAATCATTGCACTGCCTCTGATGCCACAGAACAACATTTTTTATCTTCATGTACTTAGAAGATATTTTAATGATTTGGGCTCTTTAGGGCCCACCAGAAACGGGTCCACAACCTGTCCTGATATGCGTGTAAAAAAAGCACTGATCACTGATTTTTATCTCATAGGTTGCTTGTGTAGTTTGAAGTCGATACTGCGGCTTGTGATTATGGTTACCGAGAGTGTTTTATTGGGATTTACTGAGCTCCACAGTTAAAACCTGGACAAAATCTCCATGTTAATGAAGAGCTGTGGTGCTCAAAACGTGACCTTGGTGCAATAAATGAGTAGACATGAGAGCCCTGCTGTGTGCAAGCTGTTTATTTCATGGAAGCGCCATGTTGCCATCTTCTGACGAGGCTTTGAATTATGTCCTGTGCTGTAAGATAAAGATCATATAGTGAGTTCATTCTCTTACAAAAACAGCCTTATGTTGGAAGTGCTGTAAACCAAACTCTGATCAAAATTTTTTTTAAATGATACTGTTTAGCCATACAGCGTGTTTATCATACTGGAGTATCATACATGTAAGGAAAGGTCAATCTCTGCCTCAGTTTAAGTGCTTATAGTTTCTCTGCCCGTCTGATCTCGTGGTATTCAGTGTTTGACTAAGTACTGTATGTGTAGATCCTGAATATCAGACAAGTGATGGATTAGTAATATGAAATGATATTTCTTTTTAAGTGCTTTAAAGTTCTACAAAATTAAAGACTACACATTTGTAAAAAAGTATTTCTGTGTTACTGATGAAGACTTTGATTACAGCCACGCTGTCTTCGAAAATATTTTTTACCACTCTGATGGAGCTGTGCGGGGGAGGGAATGTGACATAAGATATTTATTCAAATTATGTTGTAGTTGTAAATGTGTATAAATTAAACAATAATACCCTTTTCTGACCTGTGTGTTCTGTTGTGTTTATATTGAACAGAAATACTGTATTTGCTCACAAACCTGAATTATGTGACTGCCCTTCATACTGTTTATATGTACTGTAGACACTACACAACATTTAACAGTTATGCAGATTACCTGTTGGAAAGTCAGAGCTTTCTTAAGCAGCAGTAGCATCTCAATCAAAGAGCTGCTGGGTTATCTGGGGTCTTCTTGACGTGTTTGTGCAGAGGTCTGATGATCAGACACTCTTTTAGTGCAGATTCAGAGACACCTGCTAAGCCCAGGGGACGCAGCCTAGGAGGGCTGAAGGAAAAGGAGGCAGGATTGGGCTTGTTTGTCTTGGTCATCATCATCAAAACCACACTTTAAAATTATCCTCACAGGATCACACTCATGACACTTACTGGCCTATCGGACGATGTGCGGATGATCCAGGTCTTCTGCAATGGCAGTCTCTGTTCAGACATGATCCTGTCTGCAAAAAGAGTAAAAAATAAAGGCTGTATGTACGATATCAGCACAAAGCAACAGAAATGAAACTCAGTGTCTTAGTAAATAAACTCTAGGAAGCTTTGTGACTGTGTCATAATCAGTGTAAATATTCTGTCTCACAAAGTGTTACTGTAACATTTGTGTTGGCAGAATATACCATCAAGGTTCCTGTGTTTGAAACTGCCTGATTCCTCCTCGTCTGTGGTCCATGTGCTGAGAACCAGCTACGACAAGAACATTGATCAAATGTAATGGTCAACATGATAAATAACTTCAAAAGGTGACACAAACCATCAGCATTGTAAGAATAATTTAAGTTGAAAATGTTGGCTTACCTGTTAGTCTGTGGACTGGGCCTTAAAATGTCAGAGAAGGGGCAGCGTATATTTATCACAGACACCTGGTCAAAGAGAGAGATGAAGTGACACTGTAAAACACATTTTTACTTGTTTTTTGTACCTGAGTAGAAAGTATTATTTCCTGATTGCTAATGCTTAATAAGTGTAGGAAATGGCTATTATTCCCTTCAAACTTTGCTTTAGTAATCAGAACAATGATATTTTGAAATTAACCTATTTCCAATGGAAACATTGGTGCATTTGCATGTTTTCATTCACAAGAAGTGAGAAACAACATACAAGTCACCGGATACAATGATGGGAGATTATATTTGGAGGCTGATTTACAGTATAATCGTACATCTTGAAAAATAACTAACTTCTAAATCTTTTGTGTTCTCTTTTGTAAAACTTAAATGTGTTAGGGAATTTTCCATATTAAGGATCAAGCATGGGTCTTGAGGTCACAGTAAAGGCAGCACTAAAATCTTGGCAGAGCGACTCACTGTCCCTCTCCTTGAGATGGTGAAGGCAACTGTCTGTGGTGTTTTGGGGAAAGTGGAAGTCACTTTGATAACTGACGCAGCATAACTGTGGCAACCAAGGTCAGAGGTTATGACTGTAACTCCCTAAACCTACAGATGGGTAACTGTGTTTCCTTGTTTGCAGAATAACAAACCAATTATGGGCTTAGAGTATTGGTGGCACTGTATGTGAAGGCTTAAAGACTATCCACGGAGGGCAGTGTCCTCCGAATTATGGTGGCATCATGCATCAGGACAGTGTATTCATATTATTTTCATTCCCTTTGGCCTAGCTTCAATAAATATTTTCAGTGTAAGTGGGCTCTTGAGTTAACCATTGACAAACAAATTCTCAATAAAAAACTAGTTTCATGAACAGGATTTCATTTTTTAAAAAGACTGGTAAGTGCACATTTTTTTAAGCCATACCATGTCTGTGTTTGATGAAATCATGGAGAAACTGTGGGCTTTTGATTTATCATCTAAGAAGGGCCCAATCAGGGTTAGGAACTACAGTGTCTTGGGGATACAGTCCTGGCTGAAACTTCTGGGGAGAGTTGCTCAGAGTAAATGTGTCATACAAACTTCCCAGTCAACAGCAAAAATGAGAAACCTAGAGAATTTGCAAATGATTAAAACAGATTATGCATTTAGAAATAATGTAGATGCTGTAACATTAATAAAAGAGGCTGCAGAGCAGGGTGTGTGGTTATGAAGGGATAAAGCCATGGGTGTTGCCCTGTTTGGATGTCTGATCCCAGACTTTAGGCGCTAATAGTTTGTAAAGTGTGTACACAAGACACAAAAAAGTGTGGAGTGCTGAAAATGCTTTATTGAAATCTATATTGGTCTGGTGTCTTAATTTGCATGTGAAAATGGGTACCTATCCATCCAAAGTTTAAGATCATGAACAGGAAAGCGTCACACTATAAAGCACTGTTTTCAAATGCAAAAACATGTCAATTTTGATTCATGTTTTCTTTTCTGGTGTGTGAATGAAACTGTTTACCTATTTGAAAAGGTACATTTCAAAATATCATGGTCCAGGTCACAAAAGCAAAGCTTGAAGGTACTAAACGCAATTGTATTTCTTTTTAGACAAAAGTAATCAGGAGATTAAAAAAAAATTATGTTCGATTGATTAATTCGACCGCTGTGGCTGACAGACAGCTGACTTGGTGCAGTATTTTATACTAACAACAGGGGGCGCTGTGAGCTCTGTGAGAAAGAGCTTCACTTCCGGGATACTGACATGACCATCGGATTGTAGCAAAGGCGCTGAGAGCTAAACCCTGTCCCAGGTACGTTAAAGGCTCTTTTTAATCACAGTTATGATGATCGTTCAGCAGATTGTCAACATGTGAGCGGTCATATAAACTCGTATATCCGCCATGTCTGATTTTAAGATGTTGTTTCATTGTAGCAGCAGCCAGCAGTCAAATCTCTGCACAGTCAACACTGAGCAGCTTTCATTTGCCACGGTTCATTAAATCATTCATATATGACATATATGACAGGTCTCGTATTAACTTAAGCAATCGAAAGCTTGAAGCTAACTGAGGCTATCTGTATTTAGGAGAACTGATCCATCGTGTAATAAATAATCTGTCAAACTCTTGACCAAATAAACTTAGCTTCCTGATTGATCCCCTCAGGCCTCCTTTACCATGTTTAATGTGTACAGATTAGTATATGTTGGGATACTCTTTGGCTCTTTGTTTGCTGTGTGGTGATTTGATTAAACACAAATTCATTATTCAGTTGAGGTTCTCAAACTTCTTCATGTCAAGGACCCCTAAACTGGCACTAATTACACCACAGACCCCCATTTGATAAGATTTTAAGTTTTAGATGTTTTATTACAGACGGGTTACATAGTGTGTGTGTGTGTGTGTGTGTGTGTGTGTGTGTGTGTGTGTGTGTGTGTGTGTGTGTGTGTGTGTGTGTGTGTGTGTGTGTGTGTGTGTGTGTGTGGGGTCAGGGTGATGGGGCCTGACAGTGCCCCAGATCCAGCTGTGCCCTGGAGGAAGGTGCTATGGGAACGCCAGCCGTTCCCTGATAACTATGTGGACCAGAGGTTCCTGGAGGAATTACGGAGGAATGAGGGCATCCGACAGTATCAATACTGGTCTGTGGTCAAAGAAGCAGGCTTTGTGGGACAGCAGCTGTCCTGTGTGGCCATCTTCATCACCCTCTGGCTCTACATGGAGCAGGTAAAGTTTTACAAAAACTCCATGGATCTTGTAAAGGTCACTCTGTATGAACCACAGTTCATTTAATGCATATTTAATCCACTTGTCTGCTCTCCTCTTAGGGCCGCCTGTCCCCTGAGACACTGCTGTGGACCAGCCTTGTATGCGCCCTGCTGGGGTATGGACTGTACCAAGCCTTGTCGTCTCAGGTTGAACCTGGGTGTGAGCCTAGGACTCGTCTAGCTGATTTACAGAGTGCCACTATTTTCCTTTCTTTCACCTTTGGCTTCTCACCAGTTCTAAAGACACTAACAGAGTCCGTGAGTACGGACACAGTGTATGCCATGTCTGCTATGATGCTATTGGCCCACCTGGTGTCGTTCCCTTATGCTCAGCCCTCACCCCCAGGCAGCCTCTCCCTAAATGCAGCCCTGTTTGCATCTGTGTGTTTAGCCTCCAGGTTACCTGGTGCTCTGCACACCTTTGCCATGCTCAGCTGTGCCTTGCCGGTGTTTGCCCTGTGGCCCTGCTTGCTGCAGAGGTTGAGGGAGAACGCTCCTCGCCAGTTTACTGGGGTGTGTATAGGAGTGTGCATCGGAGGCGTAGGTGGACTGGGGTCCCAGTCACCAGGTGGAGCTGTGCTCTTGGCTTTGGCACTAATGAGTGTGACACTGCTCTGTCCCCTGTTGCTAGTGAGGCTGCAGAGGCACAAGGACAACATCCAGGGACCTTGGGATGAGGCTGAAATTCACGAGGACCTCAGCCGCTTCCTTCACTAATAGACAGATTGCAAAAGAGTACCGAGTACTCCTGACCAAACTGACATCTACGGTGTAAGCCAATGGCAAACTTCATTTGACTCAATTTACTCACAGCCGGCAGCATTATGCCGGCACCAACCTCTTTTATCATTGGTCCACATGTGTTTTGACAGCCATGACAACTTATTCTCTTCCAGAGAATACGAAGATGTTTTTAAAGTTTGAGCTTCTACTGTTGACCTCAGAATTTGTATGAAAAATAATGTGCAAAGCTGTCTTACATTACTGCATATACTCTGATGCTATGCACCAATTTGATACCAGTGATGTTTTAATTCATATGTAGGAGACTCCATTATGTATAGTATGTTGATGCTGTATCTGGATGGGCAGGTGCACTGTGTGTAACTCAGTAGTTTGATGAACAAGGGCTCTTAATTCCATTGTAAACTATGTTGAAATGAAATATCAGTTGTAGAATTTTAAGATTTTAAGAGATTTTGCAATAAAGAGAATTATTGTGTTATCAAATTATTTAATAACCTACATAGGGATTATTTTCTATCTGAACTACAGTGGAAGTGTCATACAATCATTAATTTATACCCTCAACTTTATCATCAGAGGTTCATTTTAATAAGTTAAAATTTTAGGCCAGCACAGACTACTGCGTTTTCAGGTTGGAGGGACAGTTTGCTTGTCAACACTTAAATGTCATCAATTCAAGCTTTTATTTAATTTGACGTTTATGAAAATGATTGTTACTTTCCAACACTTTGGTATCACACACACACACAAACCCGGCACCTTCAGGTTCTTGGGTTATTTAGGTCACAAAACCGCTGTAGGGACTGAAACCTTCAACATTTGTGGCTTGTGGCCAAACGCCAGCCGGTGACGTCACGCAGTGGGCGTCTTGCGGTGTGAGCTGATGAGAAACACCTGTTGTGATTTTCATGCTGCCTCCAAGTTTCCGACCCACAGGGAGCAGCACTGCAGCAGCTTTCTGCCATGATATCTGCTGTTGAGATTTAAACTGTGACTACCCGGGTTTCAAATTAAACTCCCCTTGTTTTTTTGTTCAGCTTTCAACGTGAAGGAGACTGGAATCATTTCCTGTTTATTTTTAGGTTTTTTTGTTTTTGTTTCAATACTTAAAAAGCCCAACTACGCTCCGGCACATTTTTTTCCTCTCGTTTCTGGCTTTCAGTGGAACATAAACACACCGGACTATTATTTTAGGAGCCACTGTGTGTGAAGTAGCTTTCCAAGACATTCATGGCGCGAACATTACTTCACATGTGAGCTAGCAGAGAGTTTGAATGCAGTGAGAGGGGTGTGTGGGGTGAACGCTAGGTGTCGTACCTTCACCTCTCCTTTCCTCGGCTTGCTATGAAATGTGACGGCGGGCTTTACGGCTGGTTTTGACTGCGGTGGTGGCGCCATGGTGTAAGCGGCAGATGAAGCCCGACTTTAACACAAAGTTCAGTCGAGCAGTCTGCCTCTGTGCGGCCTGTCTGCTCCTCACTCAGCCAGACGTCCAGCAGCAGACAGCGTGCGTCCTGGTTACGGCGCGTCACACGCTGCTGTCAGGTCACGTCTTCATCATGTCAGAAACATTCATCAATAAGATACTGATAACACAGCAGACACGAGGGCACTAATTATAGGCTTAGCCGAAGGATATAGCCTGTGCTCCTTGGACCCTCACCAAAAAATATAAAGTATATCTTTAATCTACAATTAGAGGAGCTATAGGTACATTTAAGCTGCATTTGATAGTAATTGTTCTTAAATAATTGTTCTGATAAATTCTCGTGATTGTGACTGAAACTGAACAATCTTTATTTTACTCAGACCCCTAAAAACGCCAATAAGGTCTCCATAAGACCTAGCTACACAAGTGAATAGCCTACTAATAAATAAAGTGCAACAGCTGTAGAGAAAAACTAAGTCATGACTTGATTTTATGTGCAAAAATGTTGGATTTTTTTTTTTCAATTAAAAAGAAATCAGGACACACGTTCAAAAAATAAAGACACCTGTTTATTCAAAAACAGTAAAAATAGTGCATGTATTTCCTCTTATTGTAGAATAACTGGTATTTTTATTTACACAGCATTTTAGGCACTTGAGTAAAGTCAGCAGACAGTGGAGCACATTCCAGCATTTATAGCCAGTGATAATATGTACAAAACAGACTCGAGACTCAGTGAATTTTGCAGACTGCAGCTCCCAGAGGAGTCGCAGAGAAGCCCAGCGTAGTGCTTCAGCTGGATTACACATCACACAGGTCAGGGTTGTCTCTGGGGTAGCAGTCAGCTGCATCTGGAAGGATCACTGGGGCACATGGGTAATGGAGTTCTGAACCATATGGACCATTATTTCACATTTGGGATTGCTGGCGGATGCCTCCTGGAGAGAAGATCACATGAAAGATTTTTCTATATGGTCCAATATAATATAACAAATAGACAGGATGTTCATGTGCGTCCCTAAAATGACCAATTAACACAGTTTAATAATCTATCATAGTTTTTAAGTTACGAGCGGCCGAGTCTACTCTGGGGTATAACACAGGTCACGACTTAGACTGAAGCTTCAAATGGAAAGTAATTCCAGCTCCCCAGCTTTATATGCCCATTTGTTCCTGAACGAATAAAACATTTTTCAAATAAAGCAAATATTAAAAACACAGGCCCACATCTCTACTGCATCTATAAAAATGTGCTGGCTGTCCAAGGAACAGCTCTGAAAAAAACTGGCCCCAAATTGTCACCTAATTGCTGACCCCTGGATTAAAAGCGTGTCATGAAAGACGTGAAAACCTTTTTTTAAACTATTACATGGTTTCATGGAGTACTGCGTGGGTTTGGCAGAATCTGAAAGACGAAGAGAGGAAAAAAGCGGTGAGTTACTTATTACTCTTAAACATCGGAGAGATGCACAACTTTGCAAGGAGCTGATCCAAAAGTTGGAGTTGTGTGAATCAGGATTCAGAGTTTTTCCCTGCTACTTTTTGTAGTTTTAATTGTCCATATGTTTTTGGATTTGCCATAATGCCACACATTTTATTTTCACATGTGTTTCCAGTGTCACCAGACTTAACAATGATGAGAACAAATATGTATGACAAAAAATAGACTCATAGCAGTAAGCTCACATCCAATGTATGTCTATAGGAGAGGTAGAGTCAGTAAGGAAAAGAGACTTAATGTTGGATGGAAAACACCAGGAAAGGAAAGAGGCAGACTGTATGCGGGAAAGAACCTAAAGAACCATTGGAGAGCACAGAGGAAATGAGGCAGAAAGAAAAAGGGAGAGACAGGCCAAAAGCAGGGGAGGAACCAGTGAAAGAGGAGAAGTGAAGAAATGTACAAGAAAAAGAAGTAGGGGGAAAAGGAAAAATAACGGCTATTGCATGAGGGAAACTGGGGAAGGCAATAAAACAAATGCATGCTTGGAGAAAGAGGGAAAGGGGGGATGAAGGACAGAGAGAAAGATGAAAACTTGACAGAGCGCTCAGCCTGTTGTCTCTGGCTCCAGTAAAAAGCTGCACAGAGAGAAGTCCTGTCTGCTGAGGCTGATGGGAAAGAGAATATGAGAAACACATTTTCCAGCAGACCCCCACCCAGCTCAAATAACAACTCCCTGTACCCCTGTGCCTCTGTGGCGCAAAGTCTGATTGTGAATATGTGAGTGTGTATATGCATATATGCCAACTGTTATGCCAGTGTTTGAATGACAGGCCTGAGGTCATGATGATATAACCGCTCAGGTTTTTTAAAGACCTAATTCTGTGGTTTCAGAGCTACCTTGGAACAGAAGATGGAGCACGGGTGGATTGGCCTTTGAGCTGCTGAAAGCCATCAGTACGCGGGGAAGCATTGCGTCCAGTGTGAGCAGGAACCCGAGGAGCAGGTGGGGCATGGCCACGAGTCACTGGTTTTTTAGAGCTGTGTGGAGAAGAGGTGTGTAAATGACAGCTGTACGTAACACAGCTTTCATTACTGCATACATCTATGCATCACTGTAGTCCATCTGTGTGCGTGTCTGTACCTGGAGGTCTGTATCCAGGAAGAGTCTACAGGTGGAGGCAGAGGGGTGGAGCAGGTAGAGGTGGAGATCTCTCCAATGACAGCGAGCGCCTCCTTCAGGGCAGTGTGTTTGCAGAGCACTTCCTCCCGATGCCGCTGCTGCTCCGGTGACTCATCCATCAGTGCTGAGCATTCTCCCAGAGCGTAGAGTTGGGCCAGAAGCTCCGAGCTAATGAACTCTTTCACCTACGTAGAGGGATTATAAACAGCTGTGACAAGTCAAAATGTTAAGACTTTGTAAAGTGATACTTTACTCTGATTTGGGACTACAACTCTAAATTCTTAAAGGGGTGTTGAAATTTTTTTTTTTCCCCCTATGGTTTCTTCTTTCTTTTTCACGTCATTGGAAAATACTCAAATAGGGTTTCAAATTGTGAATGCTTGTGTTACAGACAAAGGAATACAGATTTCACTTGGCCAAATTATGACAAAGATTGATGATTGATGAAAGTTACTTTAAAATGTTTGAGAGGCAGAAGGAGTGAAAGAGAGAGAGAGCAGGTTTTCCTGGAAGGGAAAAAATGATGAAACAGTTAAGAGTCTGGTCTGGATAACTTACGTTGTTGATCATGAGGTGCATGATTGCCTTAGGCATTATGTCCCTGATGGTCTTGTAGATGATGCCCATGTAGGAGTCAACCAGGTTACGAATGGTTTCCACCTGGCGCTCCAGCTGGGGGTCTATGAAGCTGTCCACAGCTCCATTTCCCTGTCCGTCCATGTGGGTGACAGACAGACAACATGGAGTTTAGAATAATTGCTATACGCTCCACACAGATTATGCTTCTTTATTTCTTTTAAAAATACAGTGATGTATAGTATTGTACATGTGCAGTGACTCCTGAGAACACAACTGGTGATTTCACACTAATACAGATGTGTGAGGCGATAAGGATTGGTCTCATGTATCGCCATATCTTGTAATCTGTTCTATGCTGGTGACGAGAAGTAGAGAGCCACTGTGGTAGGAACAAAGAGAGCAAAATAGAGGGGAACACAAAAGAGGGAGGTAAGCAGGAATGGGCAGAAGAAAGAAAAGGGGGAGTGGGTGAGGGACGAGGAACCGCTGATTAGAAACAGACTAGAACACACACACACACACATTGTAGTGACATCATGGGCCAAGAATGCTGCGCTGAAGAGCCAACGACAGAGCGAGATGGAAGGGGTGGGGGCTTTGCCTTTTCGCTATGGCAAGGGAGGAGAAGGGGGGAACATGGACATGGAGAGGGGGTATGGGGTTATGGCCAGGGTTTAAGGTTAGCAAAGGCTATGAGTGCATACATCACAAAGGTAAGGTGCAGGCAGGTGCTGCTCCCCACAGCTAAGGTCAGGTTTGGGTTTAATTAGGTTGCATTGGGGGTCAGGATACTAACGGTGACTTTCTCAGGGTAGACTCCGGCCCGGAGCAGAGAAGCCTTCCAGCTGTCCAGCTCGTCTTGAGTGTTACAGGCCAACTCCAGAGATTTGTAGTCCTTATACACGTTCCTGCAATTCATTTTAATACTGTCAGATTCCTCGAAAAACTACATAAGCCAGTGATAACAGTCTAAACTCAAGCAGACTTACTACAATACAGAGTAATATTCACATGAGTCAACCTCACAAAAACTTGTGTCATAGCAATATACCTAACTTGTTCACTCTGATGCTCCAGGGTAACATTAGCACACACAATGCTTAATCATCACATGTGACAAGCATTATCCAAAATAGGAAGACCGGCATTTTACTAATAAAAGGTAATTACTGCTTTTTCTGATGAACTCAGTGTAGATGATGCAGCCACATTTTTTAGTCACAATGTGTGGGATCGTTTCAGCTCAGTAACGTTAAGATGTTAAAATGGTATTTTTTAGCTGTGTGCTGCCTCCTCTCTTATCACGAGTAAACAAATATCGTCCTCTCTAGTACAAAAAGAGGGGTCACAGCTTCATGCCCTCTGAATTCAATTATCGCTGGGCTTGAGAGATGCTACTTTTGAGATGATGCCAGTCACCTATTATGAATCAGCAGAGTGTATCTAAAAGACGACATCAAAGAAAAAACTGCAACAAGACCACATGGATGATTTTGATGTTTGTATTCTAATGTTTTTAATATCCCTTTTCACTCAGCTGTCGACCCACTTTGTACACAAGTCAACAGTTATTGGAACAGGATGGCCTTAATGTGTAGCGACACATATGAATCACCTGCCTTTATATGATTGGACTTAAATGTGTAAAATGTGAACCTGGTAAATATGAGTAGATATAATTATAAAGAGCATTCCTTGACAACACAATAAGCTATGAAATCCAACTTGGCTTTTGTTCATTTCAAAGTTCAAAAGTTCAAAGTTGTTCACATACAGTTAAAGTATTGTGTGTAACTTTGCTGCTACTGTACATAGCTTTGAGTTGAATAATATATAATGAGTTAATAAAAATGTGATTGTATTCATTATTTGTTAACCTGCTCTTCATTATTTGGTTTGCATTATCAAGCAATTTACAGAAGCTACTAAATACATATTGGCTGAGTTTGTGTGTGAATAACTAATGCAGGCTGTCATTAGACTCTAACTTAATTTAAAGGGGAAGAGAGACTAAAATTAAGAACATGAATTGGAAAAAAAAAAAAAAAAAAAAAATCCAAGTCCAAGTGTCCCAGCCTGGTGTGATGTTTTGAATGGATAATGACCGCCTATTTGGGAAGTGCGCTGGCTGACCTGTGTCTCATTCTCCATCTTGTATAAATTAGTTGTTACAAGTGTAACACAATTCATTGGTGTAAAAAGAGTCTGTGTTCTGTATTAGGAACACAGGTCCTTAATGGAAAAGGGATATAACAGGTTGGGTCTCCAAATGTTGTTTGTTAAATGCATTATGATATATAATACAAAAACATGTAAAGAGAGAACAATTTACAGACAAACACCACATAGAGACATACTTGCAACAAGGTAGAAACACACCTTCGGACACACAACTTTCCCAACTGCTACGCCTGACACGACCTGCCTTGCTGCGACTTATCCCCTCATCTTCGTCATCTGTTTTCTCCCTGTTATTTATTCCCTCTTTCCCTCTCTCCTTCCTTTCACACCACCATAACATCTTGTGCTGTGAGGAGACAGCAGAACAAAGCAAGAAACAAGCAAAGGATCTGGAGAGGGCTGTGGCCCATCTGTTAAACATTTTTCTTTAATCACTCAGTTGTTTCTTTCCTCTTTTTGTTGTTCCCTTCTCACATTCAGAACACATAGCAATTAACCTCAAATATGTGAAACCTTTCTGCGTGTGTGAGAAGATCAAGAAATAGGCTGTCAGTTTGTATGCTCGTGGCTGTGTTGCGCTGGGTGAGGCTAATAAGTTAGGGCGTGGTGGCTAACAGACAGGGAGCCAGGCCAACGATGACAATACTAGAGCGCTATTACACTAAGATTAGGACACTAACATACGCACCGACAAGCGAGCGCACATTAAAATTGTTCTCTATGCAGATTTATGACTCACACAGTCCTTTTTTTTTCTAATCTCCTTTGCTATTCTCTCCTCTGCTTGTGGCCAGTGTGAGTTTTTTCACTCATCTTGAGGAATTCCTGCGCAGAGCTCTGACTGCTTTAGATTTGAAGAGTTTCCTGAGGTTTTTGATTACTGTCAGACAGGGACAAAACCACGGCAATGTCTGCCACACACACACACACGCACGCAAATACAGAAAGAGAAACAGAGAGAGTGAGGGCGCAGGAAAGGGAGAGGAGGGGGGGGGGGGGGCGCCATAGGACAGACTTTGACACATTCCTGGCCGATGGCTCTGATACTCTCTCTCCCGCTTTCTTTCTCCTCTCAACCCTTCCAATTCTTCTCTCTCCCTCCTTTTTGTGGTGAGTCGAGCAATTCTTTCCAAACAAGAGCAGCCTCATCTCTGATCCAAGCTCTCTGGCTTTGATTAGCTGCTTAATGAGCCTGCCGTCGGTATGCTGTGGTCTATACACACACACACACACACACACACACACACAGGCAAATGCAAATACACACATGTACACACGCACATGCACACACAAATCCAGTTTGTGTGTCCGAATGCAGCATAGCACAGTATTATAAACAAAGCCCACATGCTCTGGTACAATCAGCCAGGCTTTGGGTCGGCTCCAGCTCCTAAACACTCGCTCTCTTTTCTTTTTCTCTTATGCTCTCTCTTTGTTTCTCTGTCTCTCTCAATCAGTTTCACACACATTAGACCAACAAACCTAAACCCAGCTCTGCCCCTCAGCAGCCTGGCACTAAAAAAACGACACCCGCTCCAGCACCCACTGGATATCCTTTCAGTTCCGGTGGCAAAGTTGAATGGAAGAGGTGAAAGGAAGGGCAAGACACTGCTCTGACATCGCCTCCCTTTCCTCCCCTGACTTATCCACCCTTGTAAAATATCGCTGCAACTTCAGCGAGCAGGTGACAAGAACAAAACTCCCTACTCTGACTCATGCACTCACTCGTTAAACACGCACGTACACAAACACAGGCCTCTGGTCACACACATGCATACACAAACCTTGACTGTGTGTTGAAGATAGCAAAGACGAATTTGCTGGACATGAAACCTTTCTCAATGTCTCTGAGCCTTAAGTTGTCCAGAGGAAGCATGTACTTCTTCTCTTTCTCCTGGAAAAGACAAAATATGGCGAGATAAAAGTTGACAGAGGTATGCACAGTAAAATATGACATCACAAAGAGGTAAGCACAGGTGTTGATAGCAAAAAACAACACAGACTGAAGACAGTTCACTTGGGGGCTTTAGCTAAAATAGTTGCATGTCTGGTACTTAATATTTTTCAGGCTGCGCTGAGAGTAGAGAGTAGCCAGTGGGATCAAGAGACTTGAACTGTAAAAGGAAAAGTGTCAGAGGGTGAGGCGAAGAGGAGTTGTGTGAACACTGTGCTGCGCAGAGCATCCGAGTTCACATCAGATTCTGTCTGCCTGTCAGACTGACTCGCATTAACTTGTGGAAGAGAGACAGTGGGCGAGGGAGAGGGAAGGCAAAAGAGATGCCATGAGACTATAGTCTGTCATCACCATGGGGGACTTATGAATGACAGTAAACAGTTGGAAGAGTGCAGCACACAGGGTGAGGAGAACCAGACAGTATGGAGGCAGGGTACAGAGAACTGAAGTTGGGAGGGAGGGAATGAGAGAAGGAGTCCAAAAAAAAAAAGAGGGAGAGAGGCCGGGCCCACATGTGAAAGTCATTACTCAGACTCAAGCTCTAACACAACATTTCTCCTCGAGTGAAGCCCTTCCCCCCCCATCTCTCTACTCAGGCCTGTTCCCTCTTTCTAACCTTTGAGAAGGGGGCTTTCAGAAAACTGCTTTGGTGATATTCACAGCTGTGGATGAGGTAGAGATGAAGGAGAGACAGAAAAAGAGGGCTGACTTCCATAGAAAACAGAACTAAAGCATGCCTTCAAGAAAAGAGGGTTTCCCTAAAATCCTGGATGTTGTCTTGGTGGTTGTGTGTGTATGTTTGTGTGCATGCACGTTCGTGAGTGTGTGTGCATCTGCGTTTGAGCACATGCACACATGTGGCTTTAGATGCGAGTGTGCTGGTAGTACATTGGTCTTCCCTCTCTCAGTGCTCCCCTGAACCCTACGACTCTCTTCCTCCGTTCCTCTTTCCTTTTTTCCAAAGGGGCCCACTTCCTGTAACAGAGGCTGAAAAAAATGACAGAACGGGATTGGCGCTCATACTGCAACATCTGGGATCGCTTTAGACAGAGGGGGAGGAGACTGGAGAGAGTATAGGGTGCTCTGATGGGGTAGAAATAGAAAGTAGAGATGAGGAAGAGAGGAAGAGGAGGGATAGAGGGGGATAGAAGGATAGAGAGGGGTGACTTTTGCGTGAGTAGATGTGGAAGGGTTGAGGAACCTGGAGAGCAGGAGAGAGTGTGCTGGAGAAGTGGGGAGAAACTGCAGACCACTCCAAAGTTGATTCCCCATGGGTCCCATCAACCCATATATGGCTGCTAAGTTCCTCCCTAACTCTCTCTCCGTCTCTCACTCCCCTTATTTCCTTATGCCTTCCCTGAGTGAACAGGCAGATCCCTAGCTGAATGAGTAAATGTGCCACGTCAAGACTGGATACTACGCCGGGACACAGCCCTGCGGACGCCTGACCCAAGATACACTGACATCTCCGGAGGAGGGACACCCGTAGGAGTGGATGTCTGATGTGCATGTGAGACCCCTCGCCCTGCAACACGGCACCGACACAGGATAAGAAAGAAGATAATAAGAGAGGAAACCTTTTGGCCGACAACCCTGCGACACGGGCCGGACTGCTACCAACTATCCAGAGCGGGGGGAAAGGCGAGACCGAAGAGAAGAGAGAGTGAGAAAGGGTCCTGCTCCGTCATCCCAGTGTTCAGACTACCTGTTCAGGATCTTACTGGTGTACAGTAGTCTGCACATTGGTTAGACTGTGCAAGGAAGCGCTTCAGCAGCTTACACGAATAACACATACATACCCATCAAGACTCAGGATGAAATCTGCATGCATGCATCTGTGCTGCGGCGAATCCAGGGTCTAATATTCTCTGATGTTTCTTGCTTAAACATGTGGAAATGTGTTTAAATGTGCATACACTAACACCTACTTTTAATACTTTAAAATGTAGTCATCAACTATGTCGTGATTCAAGCGTAATGAGATCCATTTTGTAGCGTTTGTCAGCTGTGTAAATGGCGAGTGATGCATTCAAGGCAGAGAAGTTTACATACAGCAAATTCCAGCAAGAAAATCTATAACTAGTGACTGACTGAAGTTTTTCCAACATTCAAGGCATAACAGCTGTAAATATTTTTTTGTTTTTTTTGTTTTTAAAGCAAACTCAGTATAGAAAAGCGTTAAACTGACTGATTTTGCCTCACATTTTGGGTATTTTGTGTGTCTGCATGTGCATCTGTGTGGCAATATGATAACTTTTACGTTCACAGACATCATGGCACTGCTTCGTGTATGCTCGTGTGTAAGTGTGTGTCTTCTAGGGTGGTATCATACATCAGACCTGCTGTGTCTGAAGCTGTGTCTTCTCTTCCTATAGACTAATGGATTTGAGATATGGAACAGGCCTCTCTCACACACACACACTCACACACACACACAGAGGGGAGCATCTAGATTAAGTGTATAGGCATGAGCCGTCTGTTTTTCTTCAGGCAGCCTGGTGGAGCCCTGGCAGTTGAGGGGTGAAGGAATGTATGTCTGTTCAGTGTGCTACAGAGATTAAACTCTGGACTATTATGCTGCACTCTCAGTATGAGGTCAAAGCAGGGTACGACTGTTGTAGTACACGGAAGAGAGATGCTCCGTACGGCCTTTAAGTTGTTAAAAAATTGGAGTGTGTAGAAGCAAAGGATGGAGCGGGGAGTTTGGAAGGGGAGATGATGGGGGTGGGGGGACAGGGGTATTTGTGAGAGAAACTGTGGAGGAGTTAAGAGGAGAGAGGGGGAGTCAAAAGGGGAGGTCTGCAGTGTAGAAACAGCCATGTGGGATTTCTCTGGGCAGATCTTGGAAGCTGGTGTTTGGACAAAGCTTCAAATTTTCCAGCCAGGAATGTGCATAGTCCCAGGGAGACTGCCAACCACAGAAAGGGGGAGAGAGAGAAAGAAGGGGAGACAGAGGGAGAGAAAGGAGGAGAGGAAAAGGCAACAGAGGTAAAGAAAGAGAAAATAAAAGTGGGGGTCGCAGCAGAAGAAGAAAAAGAAATGTCTGTGGAGGTAGTGTGGGCGGGGAGAATGAGAGCGGGAACTGCAAGAGAGAAGAAGCAGAAGCTTGGCTTGCATGACAGTGTGTGTGTGTGTGCACACACAGTTGCATTTGGAAAGGCAGTAGATCTGCTCTGATAACATGGGTGACTGACAATGAATTAAGGTCTTCAAAACACATTAACAGCTGATAAACCCCCCAACATAGTGAAATGGTACAATGACTAATTGAACCTAAATGACTTGAAAAGATTTAGACGGTCACACAAGCTTTAATCCTTGTAGACAAACATACGTGTCTCACTGTAATCTGCAGACACACAAAATTTGTTTCTCTGATGTGGTCACCAAATACTTGCTTGCCTGTCTTTGTATTATTTGTCGCAGATGTGTTAAGTCTGTGTGCATGTGCAAGTTGATTGGTAAATGCTTAGTAAGGAGGATGACAGTCAGAGGAAACCTATAACACTGCTTGTGTACAATATGCATGCCTGGGGCTGTGTCTGGGAACACTGTGTTCAAGTGAACCAGTGTTTATCTGAAAAGTGACTGTGTCTGTCTAAATGAGTGTATATTTTTCTCCACTATTTGCATGCCAGTTTGTTTACATCAGACTCTGCATGTGTACTGTATACTGTATATACAAGTCTGTTCACTGTGTGTGTGTTTGAGCGTGCATGTGTGTGTGTGTGTGCGTGTGTGTGTGTGTGTGTGTGTGTGTGTGTGTGTGTGTGTGTGTGTGTGTGTGTGTGTCTTAGTTTGGCTTGGGGCAGCTCCAGCTGTGTCAGAGTGAGCCGCTCCAAATGCCTGAACTCCCAGAAGAGGAAGAAAAGGGGGAGTAAGGGGAAGAGTGAACGAAGAGCGGGACGAATGGGGAGAGGGGAGGGCGTCAGAGGAATGAATGGGGGAAACGGAGGGGCTCAGTTGCAGGTCCAGGTGGCAGGAGAGAAAAGAGTAAAAATGGTTAGCTGGGCTGAGAAACAGGGTTAAAGATGCTCTTCTACTTGTGCATATAATGGTGTCAAATGTCACAAAGCTTCCACAAACACAGGGTCCATCTGTTTAGTTTCAGCCACAACGCAGCTTTCAAACTATGTTAGTGTGGTTACCAAGACCAATAACCTATTCGTAAAAGCGCTCTACGCACTGTTTCTGTTTAGTTAACGATTCCTGTCAAACAATACCACACATTTTTACCCACAACAGCATCTTCACAAATATAACACATTAGTCAAAGGTACAAATGTGCCTATATATGCTCTCCTCCTCTGATCTCACTTCCTGTTCTCTGCCCTTCCCTCTTCCCATGACATCGACTGTGACAGGATGAGACTGTTGTGGTGTGTCTGCCTGTCTACACTTGCTGTGCAGACCTTCTGCTCCTGTACAGCAGGCACAGACAGGCAGACAGATGGCAGCCCCACTGACATCAGAACAGGGACCATAGGACAGCCAACCACTTCAATGAAACTGCAGGATCAAACTGTTGCGTCGTTATCAACAGATGACAGATTTTTTCCCTTCTACTTAATCATCTCTCATCTTCCCGATTAACATACTGTTTCAAGCTGAGATGTGTTAATAAACTCTTCATGACTCAAGTGTATCGCTGTGTTTGACTTGCCTATTTTCGCATTTTAGTCCAAATTATAACTTGAAAAGACAGGGAATTAAATGAATGTGAAGGCCTCACCTCATCATCCTTGAACCAGGACAGGCTCTGAGCAGTGAGAATGAACCAGTACTCCTTGGCTCCACCTTTCATGATGCCGATGTTGTTGACGATCAGCCAGCCCTTGCGTATGACCTGCAAAACAGTCAAGGGTAAGAAGCTCAAATGGCTGGACTGACAGCAGCAATGGCATTGACAAGAAAACAAGAAGCAGATACACACAATGAGAGCGGACCTTTTGGTGAGAATAGGAGGAAAAATTGGAGAAAGTTGACAGTGGAGAGATAAAAACTTGCAAGTTAGACATTTGTGAAATATATGATGTAGCAACCATGGAGCAATCACCAAATAATTCAGCCATGTTTCCTGACCGCCAGTGGACACTGGTCAATAAGAAGAGGACTAGCTGTACAGGTAAAGGCAAACACAATAAGCATAGAAACAAGCATATTTGGAGATAAGAACAGGAAGGTAGAGACTGGAAAAAAAGATGTGTGATGAATTAGGGAATGGGAAGCATGAGATGACATAGAGATACCAAGAAATGACATATACATCCTGAAAACTTGGAAAATATTAACATCTGCAAATATGCATGGAGCTGACGGTAAAGCATATAAGAATACTGAGAACACTGAGAGGGAAATAAGGTGTGTATAATTAGCAGTGTGTATCAGTGGAAGATGATGAAAAACATGATTAATAAAGCTACAAGCCACTTTGCCAGTGTGCACGTTTTCTGCCGTCAGTAGCATGCAAACCCACAACCCTTTAGCGTGAATCCTGCACACATAGATCTCCAGTAGAGGCAGCAGTGAGAGAGTAGGCTTTAAGAGATTGGTATCCTACTATTAGACTTGAGAGAGGGGCCACACCCTGGAGAAAAAACAGGAGATGAAGAAGCAAAATTAAGATGGAGGTCAGTTGTTCCTTGTATTCACTTTGTTGGGGACGACACTGATGTTGATAATTTAATAGTTATTACTATTAAAGCAACGTGAAAGTTGTTTGCATAAATAAATGAGATTTTTTGATTTTTTAAAGCTGTGTTTGAAATGTAATCCTATTATATCAAGATTACAGAATAAACAAAATCATACTGGGATTGTGTCTTTAATTATCCCAGCTTTAAAATGTGTCACAAAAATATTATCTTACACATAAATCATAGAAGATTGAGACAAAAAAAACAAAAACAAAACGGCCTCCTTTTCGCTTGACTGCATTCCTGTAAGAAGCCAAGATCAACTCTGGTTGCATGATTTGATCCCCTTCAGTAAGATCTGCCCCCAAACACTAAATATCTCCAATTTATCTGGAGCTATGAATGCTGATTAATGCTGATTAATACATAACACATGGGCCGGTGACGTCACTGTAAATGAGAATGGAAAAAAATAAAACTGTAAGATGGATGGAAAAGGTTTAGTTCATAACCATGCACACTCATACTGTGCACTACCGACAACCACTGATCTCAGGGTTCCATTTTGAGTGTCGTTATCTACGATGTACAAGCTATCATGCACAAGTATGTACATACTATGTATATTTTGCATAATAGTGACAAAGACATTTCTGAATGAGAAGGGAAACAATACTAAAAGTGCATAACCAGGCTTATTGTTTGGCCTGAGGGTGATTTAGTCAAGGTATGGTAAAATATTTGGGATATCATTGGGATATTCAGTTGACAGCTTATATTTCTGGAGATACTAGTCAGGTAATCAGCAATGTCATTAGGATGTACATTCTGGGGACCATGAAAGATTTTATTCAACATCTTCTAAATGACTTAACTATCCAGAGTAGTTGCTGAGATCATTCACTCTGACTTTATCTATTGTTAGTGCCATCTCAAGAGCCGCGCTGCTACTGTGGCTAAAAATACTGTAAGGATTTTTTCCTGCTAAATTCTCACCTGGTTTCCTGCAATCCCTACAGCAATCTTCTTATTGCTTTGGTTGTACATCTGCTGGGCACTGAGAGAGAAAAAGAGTGCATGTTAACTTTATTAGTGTGTTACAAGTTTATAGTTCATTACATTTAACATATTTAGTGACAGAGTTCAAAACTGATGAGAGGTTACTCACTTAGCAAAGCCAATGAAATCTTCGTGTTTGGTATTTATGTAGGCAAGCTGTATGTCGATGAGCAACAAGATCTGAACAGAGCAGATGTACATTAAGTAGAGATAAACAGAGCCTGTGCAATTGAAATATCCAGTAGTGTGATGTCAAACTGATGTGTCAATGCAATGTCCAAATGTGTGTGAATCACCTGATCTCTGCATTTACTCTCTTGCTCCCGAATTTCAGTGGTTATAATTCTCTCTGTTTCATCTTGCAGTTTGGGAAAGGAACTAAGCTATAGAGAAAAAATACCAGGGGTTGGTTAAAGACTGTTTTGACACATTGAAACACAGTGCATCGCTCACACAGAGATTTATACCTTGTTGACACACTGGTACACAGTGGTGAATAGTTCTTGACTGACCAGATCCACAAATTGAATACACGGTCCCTTTAGGCTTGTTATCTGTTTCTTGACTATCACTTCAAAGGCCATGTCAGGAGTGAACAGACCTGTCCTGTAGGGAAGGAGGGGTAGGTGGAGGAAAGGAAAACATTTTTTTTAAAAACATACAAAACAAAATGTTAGGTTGGCCGCAGAAAACAAAAAATATCACAGCAGAAAAATGTAAAAGCATTTGACTATTATGCTCAGAACACCATACAACACCTGACTCCATGGATGTTTCTGATGGCATAGGTGATCTCCTGCCGCAGCTTCCCCTCATCAGACTCAATCTGGAGACAACCACAGTACATTGTTAGTCAGAGTTGAGCAGTTGGCCAACTGGCTTTAGCAAGCTCTACATGTGCATGAAGACAATCAAAACCAATACATAGAATCACACACCTTGACCAGTTCATAAGGGAAGCGCTCATGGAAGATTTGGTTTATCTTTGCACCTCCTGACAGATTAATGGTGTCTATTTTGTCACCTGAGCCTTCGATTAGCTTCTCAAAGTCAACAGCCAGGCGCTGAACTGACCTGAGGAGAAGAAACAGACAGTGCATGTGAGAATGCCCCCTGACTTTCTTTTTGGAAGAAAGTGTTGACCCTGGCCAGTTTAATCATTTGTAAAGAAGTGCCTCTCAAACTAAAACTATGTTTATTGAATATTTATCCTTACTACAACTTTGTGACTTCTAAAAATGAAAGATCCTTAGTCAATATCTGCTAAAAGATATATAGCCTGCTCACGGAAAAAGAGAAATCTTGTCTTACTTCACAATGGTTGACAGGAATTACTTTTTACTTTGCTTTAGAAAAGATAAGCTACACCGCAACACTACAAAGAACAAGCTTGACAAGTTTTGGGAAATTTGGAAGGTTTTCTGTAATTTCCTTGAGAACAATGCTATTGAAGTAGAAAGCGAATAAAGAACTGAACTGAGCTGATGTGATTTGTGTTGATGTGATGGTTGTGGTATATATAGAGTCTTGTAATATAAATATACTGTGTGTATATTATACATATGTATAGGTATGTGTATATGCTGAGATGATATAATTTTGTACCTTTAGAATGCTGACTCTTTTTTTAACCACATGTGCCTTCTTGTTCTATGTTGTTCCTTGTTTGTAAAATTAACAAAATATTCAATAAATAAAGATAAACATAAAAAAAAAAGAAACAGACAGACAAGGCAAAACACTGATATATAACTAGGTGAAAAGACAAATAAATTGGTATACATGCGCACAGAAAATGAGTGACTGACTGACTGTAGGAGTGTCTTGGTCCTGCTTGCAGGGTCATCAGGATTATATTGTTTGTACTCTTCAGCCTCTTTGTTCACAGCCAGAAGCTGGTTCTGCAGACGAGTGCGGAAGGCTGGAAGAGTGTCTCGAATGTGGTTTGTCAGTTGCTGCAAACAGAAATTATGAGTAACAGTACCCACCCTTAACCTATTTACTTCTCTATGTGGTCGTGTGGTGTGTGTTCTAACCTGGTTGAGGATTTTTTGTAAATATGGTGTGCCCATGCTTGCAGCCATGTGTCTGTAGGCCGGGTGGGACAGGAAGAACTTTTCCTCTGCAAGCAGAGCTGCCTTAATATCCTTTTTCCCATCAATGTCCTTCTGACTGCGGTTCACCACTCCTATATAACCTGTGGAGGAAGAGATGAAAAGGGAAATGAAGAGCATGTGATCATTGTAAGGAAGACAATGTGCAACAAGAGAAAGGAACAATCAAGGACTTTGATGTAAAACAGATTCAACTCTTATTTTCTGACGTGTCCTTGGGAACTCTTCCCAGACCGCCATTTGTTCCATTAAGACTGTAGCATACAAGCAGGAAATGAGTATGTTTGTGCAACAGCAGGACATGTGGTATAAAGCGGGCCAAATCCCCTATTTAATACAGTAATAGATGTAATAGCACTAGGCTCCATATCTAATGCTTCAGCTCTATGCTGCTACTAGGGCAGTTATTTCAGTGGGCTTCCATGGCTAATGCATTAGCACTATAGGAGAAGCATGAGGAAGCCTGCACCTGGTGGTGCTTTACTATGATGCCTTTTTCCTTGGTTCTCTCTCTCTCTCTCTCTCTCTCACACCCACACATACACACAGAGCACACTTTACTAGCCATCAGACATGCTGTCCCCCAGTCCTCCTACTCACACTCTTGGCTGTTACACGAAACAGTACAGTGAATAATATAATCACTTACAGTCTGTCTATCATATAAATACACACAAGCATAAATGTGCATGGATGCCATACAAATTACTTATCTTTTAACACATGGCACAACCTGATGAAATATTGTAAATGGATATACAGACAGTTAAGAAAAGAGACACAAAGAGAGACCGTTAGAGGGACAGAGATAAAAATGTAAAAAAAGACAGAGGGAATGAGTGCTTGGTTAACTTGAGAGTGAGCTTCTGGTGGGTGATTGCAGACAATATTAGAACGTCAGTCCTCTCAGTGTGACTGGATTGTGGTTTGGTGGCTCAGCACACAAGAACACATGCACGCAAACATAAGCAGCACACCTCTGCGTAGGGGAAGCAACCTGTTCTCTAGTATTTCCCGGGCATCTGTTCCTTTATCCATCAGGTCCAGTTTAGTGATTACGCCTATTGTACGCTGGCCTGAAGGGAAGGAGAAAAATACAGCAACTTTTATAGCTTCAAAAGAGATTTTACGAAAATAGAAATATTATATGACAACTCCCTCAACCTTTTAGACATTTTCCTTGTAATCATGTGAAAATTAACCCTAGTTTAAATCAGGGTGAAGTATCAGCCCCATAAATTCAGCATTAAATCAGTGTACAATCAGTGTGTTTCTCAAAGACACCTTAGTGAGAAGTCACACTTGGCTTACCCTGTGGGTCAACATCTTTGGCCAGTTTCAGTGCATCAGAGTTGGCCAGGTCAGTGTTAGCAGGCGTGACAGCCAGAATGAGACAGTTTTCCTTACAGATATACTGCATGATCATGTCTCGTATCTGGTACTCTATATCTGCTGGCTGGTCACCCACAGGCAACTTGGTGATGCCGGGCAAGTCCACAAGAGTCAGGTTCAGCACTGCGAAACACACACAAGCACATTCAGAACAGTGCATATAAACACACACATTATTAAAATTAGACTTTGTGTGAATGGATGTTACCATGTGGTGAATATATCCGTAGGCCAATGGGGATAGGAGAGATGCCCTTATTAGATCCTGTGACTCTGCACGTCTCTGCCTCTATCTCCTGGCGAATCTCATCAAAGTCTGTGAAATTCTTTCCCTTACAATGGAGAAATTCACCGTACTCTGGAAAAACATCAGTTAAACAATGATACATTTGTACTGCGCTTTTAATTTTAGACTATCTTTGAAATATCAGGCGCACCCAGTGCATCAAAAATATTTGCTGCTGTTTTATGTTTTTATGGCTCAAGTCATAAGGGCATAGAACGGTAAAGCAAGATGCATAAATGCAATTTAATTAAGTTTATTTGTGATTGCACTCTTCCAGCAAATTTCTATGTTATTTGAGTCTTTTTTCAGTAATGCAAATGTTGCATTAGGCATTAGAGGCTAGAAGTTTTTAAAAAAATGCAGGATATGGTCTAATCTCAATTCCAGAACTATCTCGCCAGTCTGGCTCTGTCATTATGAAATGTCATACTGCCACCTGGTGGCAGCTTTGAGGTACAGGTTGAAATGACCTGAAAATGATTCAATGAATATGAATGTCTTGCCTACCAGTGTCAGCACTGAGCAGCTGAAGAATTAAAGGTCTGCGAGTAACAATTCCTGAACCACGTGGAAGGAAGTCTCTGTTGGAGAGGAAACATTGAATTGGAAAAAGGATACAAACACACACACACACACAGGCAAACTGCCACTGGTCTTCAATGCAAAAGCTCACAAATGTCATTTTTGAGATATTAGCTTGACACATACCATTTATAACTTAACCCAGTGAACATGCCCACATGAGAACATTACACTAAAAGACTTTGGCCTTATAGGAACTGTCTGACTTAAACAGTCAGCTGTACATTGCAAAGGGTAAAAATAATCCACCCTCTATAAAAATCAGATTCAGGAAGTTTGTTTTTCTGCATCCTGCAATGGATCAAACATCTGGCACAGAGCTCAGCAGAGGGGTGTCACAACATAGTCATGACTGAAACAAAGAACTGACGTGATAAAATATCACATCACAGGAAGGCAAGCATTAAGAGTCTTCAACATTTTGGCCTGCAGGGCCTACTATTCAAGACAATACATAGGTCTCCTTCACTTAACAGAGCTCCAGTGTCTCGGCTATAATGGTTGGAGGAAGCTGGGAAACTTACTGACCAGCATTCCTGTTGGACGGGATGACAGCACTTAACCCTGTCATCACATTGAACAGCACCATCTTACTTGCATTTAAATTTACCAAAACAACTCTGAGTGAGCTGCGTTACCTTTAGACCTCAAACTTGGCAAAAGAGATTTGCACATTAAAGTAAAATACTGCATTGATTTAACAGTGTGGTAATGTCTTTTATTGAGTTTGGACTCATTGATTTTTCTAGCACCTTACAAAGATTTAGTTGGGTGGGAGCGGGCGGGGGTTATCCTGCATTACCTTTAGACCTCAAAATTTAATCAGTGAAAAGGTCAGATTAAGTTTTCACTGAACAAAGCTCTGAAAGGTATTGACTGAGAGACTCATATGTTTACGAAAAGAAAGTAGCTTCCATTGTTTTCCCAAGAGCCTGGGTGTGAGATAAGCTGCTGTACTGGCTACTGTCATACAGACAGGTCACCTCTGGTATCCACTTCATACTAGCAAATATAGCCATAGCACTAGTGCTGGGAGGAGATCATGATGTATGAGGTGTGAACACAGTGATTTCAACAGTACATTGAAACTGATTACATTAGTCTTAAGATTTGGTTTCAATTCAGTGGTTCACAGATCCTTGTTTATAAGGACTGTCCCAGCCCTTGCATCACAAGTCACATGGCCTTTACTTTTACATTATAAGCACTTCTCAACAGCTCTATTACAAATTCAGATTTTGATTAGTACTAACTGCAGATTCCTGGCTTATTTTTAGAGCATCAGTAACTTTATCAAGCAATAATAAAGCCATTAGTAACAATTTAAAACCCTATACTTAGAAAAAAATACTTTTTGATATCTACTTAGAAAAATGTTCTTGATATCCTGCGTCACCTGTTCTCATGAATTTCGCTGATTTCACTGTGTTCGGTTTACCTGCCCACAAAACTTTCCAGGACGGAGCTCTTTCCTGCGCTCTGTCCGCCCACTACTGCGATCTGCGGAAGATGGAGGCTGCAGCTCTGTCCCACGCAGCTCAGGGCTTCTTGCAGGCGGTTGACCAGCGGGATCAGCTCCTCCATCCCACGGTTGCCCATCGCAACGGAGTAGCAGCCCGTCTACCTGCCCGGCTCCTTTCAATTCTGTTTTACGCACCTTCTACGCTACACCACTCAGCAGAATAGCTACCATTGTTAATGCTTACTTACGGTTATGCTGTGTTCGTTGTTAAAATGTAGAAAAACCTCATAATAACACTCCTCTTGACAGTGGTGAAGACTTCAAAAGTCCGAGTCTTTAGCAGCCGTTGATAATTACGTTAAATGAGTTGTCGTCCGTGCGTCTGGTAACGTAAGTGCCCAAGTTTGTGTTCACAGACAAGAAGACCTCGAAGGCAGCTTGTTATAGATATAGGCTACCAGTCTTTTTAGAAGTCCGAACGCTCGCAGTGTATCGTTTCCGTCAAACCTCTGGAAACATTTAAGAAGCTAGTCGCTAGCTTATTAGCCGCTGCCGCAGATTTATGAGGAGAAAACATACTACTTTGACAGCTAACGGAATCAAGTTTTCAGCGCATGCGCGGTAATCGGAAAATGTAACTAGGCAATCCCCTTTCTGCTTGAGAGACAAACTTCAGAGCCAATTATAAAAGTACCCTAACTTATCAGACACCGGGCAAGTACTCCCTCCTCCTCCGACAGCTATTTAAAATCCGTACACACCCTGTACTGCAGCCCCATAAACATTACAACCAGAACCAGCGTGTGGATTCATCTACTGTAAATAACGCGGCTGCATTCTTTGGCAGTGAGGAAGGGGCACAGTGGAGTACACTGGAATCCAGAAGCAAGTGAAAGAGAAACCCAATGCTATATTTAATGGTGAAATAATGCAAAGATCTCATGTTATTGAGTTTAGTTCAGGTCACATGTTAGGAGACCTTCAAGTAAGAGCACTGGGAGTTTACTTTTGTAGAAACAAACACAATACAATTAAAGATAAAAAATGTTCTTTACTAGTGTTTGTGTATGTAATACACCATCCGTGATCATTTAATCACATTGAACAGCAAAATCAGAATACTGTCTTCATGATATTTTACCATCTTAAAATCATATAATTTCAAATTTGACAAATAATTCATTTCATTCCATTTGGTCACAGAACAACTCATGCAACTTTCAGGTCTTTTAACAACTCTGCAATGTCTATATGTGGGCTACGCTTGTCTCCAGTCCTGTTAGAGAACAGTGCGCTCTGCAGATTCTTGGCTGCTTGGTTCAGGGTTGGAAGGATGCTGGCGGCATCTGATGTCTCATTCTCTCCGCGAGAGCACAGAAGGACTTCGTTTACCTCCCCTTCAATCTTTCGGGAGAGGATGGTAGGAAACACAGCGCTCACACGCTCCAGCACGCTTTTCCTCAAGGCCGAATCTCGACACACAAGGTTCAGTATGAAGACACCTTGTACAGGGGCGAGGAGAGGAGAGAGAGAAGATTTAACTCCACTGATGACGTATTTCTAACAGAAAAGGAGACTTTACATGTGGAATAAGACAGTTTTGAGGATGTAATTGTTTATTAGTAGTTTATTGATTAGGTGTATATTTAATGCTTTGATTTAACATCAGTACTCCCATGTCATTATTTGATGAAAAACAACAAATTCAAACAGATTAAAAGAATCTAGAAGATAATTTGAGATACCTTTTGGGGTTAGCAGGCTTCGGACTTTCTGCAGGATGGGGGTTTCTACGAAGGCAGCAGGTGGACAGCTCATTCCCAAAGTGCTATCTTTGTTGTCCACATCAAACATGATGACATCAAAGAAACGATCACCTGTACAGAGAAAAAAAAGTCACTTCTTTGTATTGTTAATTTATTCCCTGCCGTAGCCGTAGCTGCCTTCCTCCATCACTAACCCTTTTTCTCCAGGTCACAGATGCGTTCAAGGCCGTCCCCAAGAGTGACAGTCAAACGATCATCTGGTCGGAACCCGAACCACCCTTTTGCCACTTCCAGCACAGCAGGGTCGAGTTCCACAACCTCGACAGCAACGCCGGGCACAAAGTCCCGCAGAAACTGAGGCAGGCCTCCTCCGCCAAGCCCCACCAGGAGCACTGACACTGACACATCTAATTAGGAAGACATAGTGGATGACATTCACATGCAAGCTCAATAAAGTGTGATATTTCATGTAAGACAATGGAAACCTGGGGTTGTTTTGTTTATTATTCCTCCTGCCGTCCACCTGAACTACAATGACCAAAACTGGTGTGAAACCCAGTTTACACTAACACACATACACGCACCTTTGTTCTGTGGCATGCCCACTCCGAGCATGGCGAGGCCAGCCACCATGATTTCATGGTGAGCGCAGCAAAGGAAGCCGCTGTCCACTGACAGAGAGGTTGAGGATGTTGTTGGAAGCGCTGTTGGCTTGGCTTTCTTTTTGTTCTTCTTCTTGTGACTTGAGGCTTCAGGAACACAAATATTACATTTTTTTTAAATCTACATTTTGATAAAGTATTACAATATTGTAATAATATATACATAAAACTGTTTCCTTTTCATTGTTTGACTATTTTTCCCTTTTTATTGTTTTTTTCCCCTCCATCTATTCTCTGTTGTTGATATTTGTTTGTTGGTTTCTGCCTTCACTCACTTGTGTCCTGGTATTGTTTTATGTGTGAAATGTAATGATGGATCTGATACTTACATACATTGTTGTTGCAATACTTAATTGGTTAATAAATTGTTGACAATAAGGAAAAATATATTCAAAGTACAGCGAATGAGGAAAAAGATCTGACCATTATTTGAGGAGACAAGACGACTCTCTGATTGGACGAGGGCAGCATTAGACAGGAACACGAGCCTCCGATACAGTTCACCGTCTTCTCCTCTGACATTCTCCACACAGTACTCCCCACTCAGCTCACTCACACCTCTGCTGACCACTTCTCGCCAACCTAGGTCACCTCCAACTGACAGAAACGGGACCTGAATGGGGGGATGGAGAGTTGACATGAAATCAGTGATTCATTGATTTTACACAAATCATTTCATTGTATAAAAGCACATTCTGAAAGATTTACTGTATGTGTGTGTCTACCTGCTGATTGTCTGGCATTCCCGGGGGAGCCAGGTCCATCACCATTGGGGAGAGTTCTGACTGGACAGCCTGCATGTCTGTGTACTCTTGATTCCTGTGCATTGCTACAATAACCAGGCGCCGAAAGTTAGCACTAGCTGCCAGCTGCCTTCGCCCCTCGCTGGAACTGTAGAGCCAAGCTGTCTCACTGCCTTGAGGCACTAAAAAGGAAAAGCAGAAAAAACTGTAAAAATCAAAAAAAGATGAATGACTTACAACCCGTGTGACAGAAATATGATTAGACAACAAGAGAGCTCACCAATAAATATAGCAAACAGGTTTGATCTTGGCACTTTGGCACCAGGTGGGGAGTCCTGCACAGTGAGGGTGTATCTGGGAAGGCCAGTCTTAGCGTGGCTGAGAGTTAGTGAGAGGTTCGAGCTGGCATCTGTGCCTGTGCGGAGCCTCTTTCTCAACACGGAATAAGCCTGACGCTCCCTCACAGCCGTCAACAACTCCGTCACCTGTGTGAGACGATTTGGAGCTCCATCCTCCCCAAGACACATCTCCAGAATGGGTGTAGGCATAGGCTGACGAAACTTGGTGCAGACCAGAACAAAGACAGGCAGAGCAAAGGAGTCTTCATCTTTCCCGCTTTCCTCCTGCAGGCAGTGGAGCCTCACTGCCCACCCCAGCTGAACAAATTGCTCCACAGCCAACTTGATGACACTCTCCTGAGCCAACGTCACACAAACATACCTGCCCCCCACACTTAGCACACGACCCACCTACAGACACAAGAAAAACTGCAGTGAGGAGAATGCAACGATACAAACAGTTGAACTTTTAAACATACTGTCTAACACTGGTTTCTTACCTCGGTGAGCATGTTCCTGGCCAGTGCTCCTTCTTCTTCAGATGCCATGGCATCCAGGGTGCCCTTGTCCAGTGCAGCCTGGTAGCTGGCATCCTCATACGGTGTTTGTGTAGCATCGACCTGCTGGAAGGTCAGGCCCGGCCGGCGCTCAGCGTTTCGCTGGTTCATGTGGGTCACGACTGTCTCACTGATGTCAATATTGGTCAGATGTTTGTAGCCGACATCATAAAGCTGTTCACTCAGCTCAGAGTTACCGCAGCCGACAACCAGCACCTGAAGGACACAAACACAAAACAATTCATCATTTATTATAGATGCTGGGGATTTGGTGGACAGTAATAAGTACATTTACTCAAGACTGAGGCACTTGACTTAAGCATTTCCATGCTACTTTATACACTAAAATATCTGAATACATAAATGTACAAGATAAGAGATGTAGCCTGCTGATACACTGGAATATTTGTTACACTTCTTGTAAGGATAATTGTCAGGCAAAAATGACATGCATCTAATAGTCATACTTTTAAAGTGAAAGGTTACACCTTTGCCTGTCCAGTATAAGCAGTTGACTTTACCTTATCTTGGGTTTTGATGTATTTGTGCAGCACGCCGCAGAGTTTGTTGTAGTCTCCATACCACTCAAAAGCTTTCTCTCCGCGCTTCTTAAAGAACCTCTCCCAGTACTCTGCGGAGCTGAACTCCTCAGCAGTGCGAGGTAACAGACTCATTGTGGGCCGCTGTTGTTAAAATACTCTGTTTATCTGTTTATAGACTTCTCTCCACATGGCACTGCGCACTGACTTTTCAACCCGGACACCGTTTCAAGCCGCACCTCTCTCTGATTGGGTGATTTTTCTGTGGGCGGAGTTTAAGAGCGCTCTGTGATTTGCTTAAATTCTCTGACGTGATTTTATTGGCCGCTGCCGAGCCGGTAGTACTCGGTCCGGCATCCTTAAGTGTTCCGGCTGTCCGTCATCATGGCTGTGCCTGCTGGGAGGTCTGTAGTTTTCGTGACTGGAAACGCCAAAAAACTAGAAGAGGTAGGAATCAAACATGTCGTGTCTGAGGCAGATTGTATGCACACTATGGTGCTGTTGTGTTTAAACCGTTTCAAACAGGGTATTTGTGCTGCTGTCTCTACATAGCCTACTAGTCTTGCAGAGGCAGTGAGCACGACCTGTAATCTAATACAACACCTCTATGGTTGCGTTTCATATGCGTCAGTCCTTTCACATGGATACTTAACTCTTTGCCATCACACCCTTCACATTCATCAGGTCATTCAGATCCTCGGAGACAAATTTCCCTACAAACTAATCTCCAAAAAGATTGACTGTAAGTAAGAAAGAATAACTGTTAATAGTAGTAGTAATAATAATAATAATAATAATAATAACAATAATAATAATAATAATAATAATGCATGGATCCTAGTCATTTCTCACGTTACTGTTTCCTCACCCAGTGCCTGAATACCAGGGAGAACCAGATGAAATTTCCATACACAAGTGTAAAGAGGCTGCACGCCAGGTACTGTAATAATACAGGTGCAAACACAGCGTGGATATATAAGTGTTACACACGTGAAATTCATCCTGTGTTGCTGTTTGTGCTTTTCTCCTTCAGATTGATGGCCCAGTTATAGTGGAGGACACCTGTCTATGTTTCAAGGCGTTGGGAGGCTTGCCTGGTCCTTATATGTTAGTATATTGACTTCCACGTCTATTCCATCATCTGATCTTAACTAGTAGTAACAAGCATTACAAATCACAACTGTAATTCCTTATTTTGTAGAAAATGGTTCCTGGATAAACTCAAGCCAGAAGGTAAGTAATAGATGGCATGGTTACTGTGATATTTTGAGCTTGATGGGAAAATGATGATGTTTCTTGTTGTATGTTATATTTTAGGCTTGTACAAACTTCTTGCTGGCTTTGAAGATAAATCGGCATGGGCTCTCTGCACGTTTGCATTCACTAATGGGAAAGACGAACCCGTAGAGCTCTTCAAAGGGATAACACAGGTCAGCATCTCTCTCTCATTCTCACACGCACTGTGAAAGTGTATATTTTATTATTTTCTTCTCTCTGAAGTGTATTTTTCTTGAATTTAAAAAAAAAATGTGTGTGTGTGTGTGTGTGTGTGTTTATGTGTGTATTTTTAGGGGCGCATTGTGGAACCCAGGGGACCTCGAGACTTTGGATGGGATCCCTGTTTCCAGCCAGAGGGATATGATAAAACGTAAGCAAGGATTGTGCTTGAAATACCCTGTTCATACCACAAGGGGGAGTCAGAGGTTAACATCTTGTTACACAGCAAAATGCACAATTGTGATGATCCCTTTAACTTTATGCTGTGTATCTGAGATGAATTATCGCTGTTATTGTTCCAAGCATAAAAATGTATCTTTAATCACTTCCCTATCATCTGCAGCTATGCTGAGCTGCCCAAAGAGGTGAAGAACACAATCTCTCACCGCTACAAGGCGCTGGCTGCCATGTCTGAACACTTCTCAACACAGAACAAGAAGAGGAAGCTGGAAGATTGAGTTTTTTGGCCAACTTCAGGTTCTGAAGCAAAATGTATTAAACCTCATGTCATCAGATATAAAGCCGCAGAGCATAGATGGTTTTCATGGTGGAGTTACAGAAGTGTGACAGATAACAGATGTGTGATCACAACATCTACATTTAGAATCTGAAGTAAAGAAGTACTGTAATATCTGTTGCTTATTTTTAATAAACTTTTCATTAATTTGTAATAATCCTCTGATTCTGGCTGAAGATTCCCCTGCTTTTAGAATTTCCAGAGAATGAGCGTGTTAAGAATATCTCAGATAATATGGAAAAATATCAGGAATTGTTTCAAGATTTGTTTAATTGTTTCACAGTGGATACTCAAAGATAGCCTTTTGAGATTCTGCTTTCAAGGGCTGACAAAGATATACTTGGAAGAAGAGCATAAATAAAAAATAATAAAAAAGAGGCACTCCAGGGTCCTGATGAGAGCAGCAGACCACTCTGTGGCTGTGAGTAACTCCTGGATTTGGCAAGGGAAGGAGAGGATTGTTCATGTTGGAGTCCAGAGGGAGGGTAGGGGATATGGGGGGGTTTTCTAAAGAAGCTTGGGGTATTCCATAGAAACACAACAGGGATAACAGGGGAGTCAGGGTAATAAATGACCCTGGAGTAGGAAGTCTCTGAACAGGAACTACGCATACACCTGTGACTGATGCCTCCCAGATGTAGTGAAAGTGTCACATGTGCATACACGGGTCCTCTGAGTAAAAGCAAAAGACCGTAGAAGCAACTGCCATTTTTCATTGTTTCCAAAGAATTTTAAGTACTTAGTTATTGACAGTAAAACTCTAATGTTGTAGGTTGTGAAATAGCTGGACTGCTCTTCCACTTGAATCTGATGCAATAAGCTGTGTTTGTTTAGGGACTTGTCAAGAAGGGAGGAACTCCACCTGTTAGCCACGTTTTTAAACATAACGTGGAAAATGTGTTGCAGACTTCACTGTAGGTCAGAACCAGCAGTATGAAGGCATCCCTCTTCATCCTCGTCCTCCGTGACTCAAAATCAACACAGCAACTGTCAGTATTGTAGCATTCAGTGGGGCCCTGACATATTGCCTGTATGAATTACAGGGAATTTAAAAAGATTTACATGTGCAATATTAGCTAATAAAGAATGGGAATCATTCACAAAACAATATGCTGTTATTTTATAGCTCTCCTGACTCCTTTAATTTGTCTAAATGTCATGATGGGATTATTTATTTATTTACTGGGACATTCTGATTAAATTGTGATGCTCAAGCCTTTATTATGGGATCAGGATAGCTAGTAATATTTAATGAGTTCACCTATGAGTTGTTTTTTTTTTATTTTTGGTTTACACAAATCTCAGAGGTACTAAAGCTTGAAGCCTAAAGCAACATTTTAATGCAATTAGTTGCATAAACTGTGTCCTTCAAATTGTTGCTTCCCAGCTTGGGAATTTTGGCATCCACGGTGATTGGGAAAATATTAGAGGACCATAAAATGATTTATAAAATAGGGAGAATAAAACATTCAAAACATTTTTTGATTTACTTTTTTCCTTCTGCTTCTAATGATTTCATTCCTCCTCTGATTATTGAATAAGTGAAACAATATAGAGACAACCATTCTATCAACCACCGAATTTGCCACTACACTATAAGTAACCCAGGAGCCAGTCTATAATAACAAAACCAAACCCTGTTCCTAGATCCTCAGCCAGTGTGTTCTCAGACTTTATTGCAAACAGATCCAGTAACAATGTTTATGTGACTAGTCAGGAGGAGCTTTTGCTGTTGTGATACTATAGACGTTGTGGTTAATGAAACAATGTTCTACAAAGAGATCACAACAGGAAAGGATGCCTGACTTTATGAGATCTTAATCCATTGTGATTGCACCAGAGGATGAGAGGGATTTGATGTGGTTTTGAGGAGACGGACTGTGCTTCCTCTTATTTGCTATGCAAGACTTACCTGAATTCCGTTGCCGTGATGAATCTTATTTAACGAGTCTTGCTTTTTTCCCCTTCTAATAACAGCACATGTAACTGAAGAAAAATGGCTTCAATTATGTGTTGTATGACCTAAGACTAAGAAAGGGAAGGTTTTATTTTTCAAAGCAACAATTAACAAGGGGTCAATTTTCATTCCATAAATTTTGTGTGTCGACTAAACTCACTGTCGATTGAAGTCTCTCCAAGAGTTTTCAGGTTCATGGTGAATTATTCCACCATGAGGCCACAGAGGTGAATGATTGAAAGTCGACCTGATGCATTTTCCTGCTGGGACCCCTCTTCTTGATTTCCAATGTTTATGACTCAAGTCAAGTCATTAAAGACACTGAGGGCTCCATAAATATTACCTGCATCTAAACTGCTTCATTGAGACGTTATATTTAGAATCCCATTTCACCTTCTCGCTTCTACTTTGACCTTTGCCAGAGATTGGAGCTTTGTATCAATTAATCAGTGAATTTTTGATCAGTTAATCAGTGAATACATGTATTGGGATGGCTTTTCTCTTTATGACTGTATCTAATGTACCTGCATATGCATGGAAACATGTTTAAAGGTGGTGACAGTATTACTGTAGTAAAATAAAGGAAGGGAGGCATGAGCAGGAAGGAGGAAATGCTTGAGTAAGTAGGAGAAGGGTGGGCAAAGGCAAAGTCAGTAGATCCTTTAACTCAAACTTTAAAATACAGTGAAAAATAACATCAGTGTGATCATATTAATCTGTTCTCTAGATCCAAACAGTGCAGGCTTACTATTGAAAACGTTTAACCTGCCAATAAATCACACTCAGGCAGTATACAGCAGTCCAAGATTTTTCATCCAAAACATTTATTATGACAAAGAATCCATTAACATTTGGCTCTCAGTTCATTTTTAGTAGCCAGAACAATGTCAACATGAAAAAGCAGATCAGAACATGTGTTTCTATTTGTCCACCGCTCAGAGGAGGTCCATCTAAAGCATTTGTGCTCCCAAAACATTTCTGGTGGATCTAGTTTGTTTTACTGTGTCTGTGTTATAGATAAAGCCTAAGCAGATGAAGTCCCACATTGAGAAAGCAGCACTTGTTCTACCCAAACAGTCCTGGGTTGTGCAGAGTCAGAGACTGCAACAAGCGCTGGAAGTCCTGCAGGGTCCACGGCTCTCTGTGCGTCCCCACTGCAGCTGCACTGCTGCTGTCAGGGTTGATGCTCTGCGGGTCATTGAACGTTATCAGGACATCTGTGGAGAACTGAGGCAGACGGAACAGACCGAGGTGAAGGGTCACTGTATTCCTGGCCTCCTCGTTGAACTTGGATACACACTGTGTGCCGGTGAGCATCCAGGCAGAGCTGCACTCTGACAGGGACAGCTCAGACTTTGGCAGGGGTACAACACTGGTCACCTCAAAGGCACCAGGCTCTAAAGCTTTGTTACTGCCTGCGATGTCTTCAAAGTGATACCTGGCAGCATCCTGGTTTGCTACCTGATCCTGGTACTCCACCAGCTCCACGATCAGGCTCTGGTCGGTGTGTGCATGGGCGAATACCTCCTGGTTATCCGGGATCTCCCTCAGCTCACTGACATCTGTACAGCTGTGCGGGATGACAGCTGACAGTCCTCCTCCAAACAGAGGATGAGCCTGATCCGCGCTGCCTCCAGCACTCTGCATCTCTCTGCGGGCAAATGTGCAACAGACACAAGAGTCTGTTTTAACAACTGTAGATACACAAACACACGCTGCTTCAAAACACAACACTGACCCAAGAAAATATATTTATTTATCCATAAACACAGGGGGATAAGCAGATGGCTTACCAATCCAACGTGCGCGCTGTTCCGGTAAAAGTTTATTTTCTTCTTCTTCTTCTCTTGTTTCGCTACTGTAGACGCACTACTGCCATCTACAGGAAGACAGACACATGCATCCACCCTTAAACAGGCAGTGGATGAGATCTTACTACAATATAAAAAAACTCAAAAGTTAAAGTGAAAAATTAATTATGAGAGCGAAATGCATTTAAACTGCAAAAAAGGTCCCTTGAAGTATTTACTGACAGACTGAGGTATGCAATGGTCTAGACGAGACAGATATATTGTACATGAGACAGATGTTGAAAGTGCTCCATAAGCCTTTTATTTAAATACAATGAACTTGGATGTAATATCTTGAAATTACATTGACATTAGTACTTCACTGTAAAATGAGCTCTAAACTTGAAGGAACTCTGTGTTACTGATGTCCTCAATTCATGATACAGAGAGACAGTTGTCTGTGTTAGCAGATATCTTAATTAGGGCTGCAACTAAAAATTATTTTCATTTACTATCAATCTGTTGATTATTTTATCAATGGAATGCCTCAATTTCTGTTTTAAGATTAATTTCCCTTTCAAATATATAACATCTATCATCATAATTCATCATTTGTTGACTTGCAGGGAAAGACATCATTAATATGTAAACTTTTCAGTGTATATGGTGGAAATGACATTAATACAACAGAGTTCAGTTAAATTCACATACAGGCATTTATTCATAGTGTCAGAGTTGTGTATTTCTGTGAGAAAATGGAATATATGCTGCATAAACAACAACATACATAACCGTTATAAAACAATATAAAAATATAAATGCAAAAACCTGCAATCTCCCAAACATCTGCTGCAGTCTGTCTCCAACATCTGCAGGAATCTGTCTCAAACATCAGTCTCTGTCACACCTCTGCAGCGGTCTCTCTCCTCATCCAGCTGTTTGTGTTCATTTCCTGGTCAGCTGATTCAGACGGAGGAAAGACAAGCAGACGGCGTTAGCATCCATGATGATAGTCTTGTGTCATCGCCCGTACAGCTTTTAAAATGCACGGATAAAACCTTGAACCCACGCAAACCCAGAAGACACTGGATTAATAACTGAGTGTGTGTGCTTGTCGTCAGCATCGAGGATCTTGTGGAAAACAGCAGGTAGCTAGCCACGTTAGCAGCCTTAGCTTAGCTTGCTAGCTACATTTGTCAGTGAACCAAGCGGCCTTAACAAGCTAAATTAGCTTGTAGCTAGCTATATTAGCATTTGCATTGGTCTCTTTTTACATCATTTTTACTGTCATGTATTAATGTAAAGGTTGACATTTGTAACGTACTGACATATTTGCTTAAAGTTTGTCCAAAGAAAACAGATAAATTGGCTAAAGTTGTCAGCGGCTGTGATATAATTACTATTCCTGTAAGAATTAAAGAGCTCCAGAGATGCCAGCTTCATGTCCTCTAATTACTCCCTTTTCGACCATAAAGACATTTTATTAGTTGTGAGAAAACAAACACCTCCCTTTAAATACTCAGCTAAAATAGAAATGCTTGATTCAATGAAAGCATCTTTTTCTTCCCCTCTTAGAAATTGAATAGTTTAATGTGTGCATTGTATTGCATTCTTCTTAGTTTGTGCTTGAAGTTGCAATCCATAAATTGATTGTGATCATTAACTATTTACAATCCTCTCTTGATGCAGTATCAGTCCAAATCGGACTTCGCACTGTACACGTTTACTGTGTGCATGTTTACTTATCACAATCTAGATATTGAAATTAATCCAAAACATCATTATTTACGGATTTCAACTTTTAACAACACTCTCTTAAAATAGACTAATTTTCTAAAGGCTTCTTCTACCACTCTAATATATTAGACTTGGCTTCTCCTCTGTCTCTTTTGTGTGTCTCTTCATGCTGTCGCCGCTTCAGATAGAGTCCTGTCCCTGCTTCTCTTCTCCTCTGTTTACTGGAAAGTTCCTCTCCTCTTCTGGCCATTGAAAGGCCTTTTTTCCACCCACAGTGCCAGAAAAGGACGCTGACAAAGCCACAGCGTCAGACTGAACTGGATTCAATGGTATATGTTATATTGTTTGATTGAGAGAGGTTATGTTTGTCTGAGCGAGGCTGCTGTGTTTTCTCTGACACTTCAAGCCGTCCTCCAATCATTGCAGTAATTCTTGAGAGTCACATGTACTTTTGTCACACTGTTTGGAACATCTAACACCCAAACCCAGACCAGAGGGTGTAAAATTGGAAGAACAGCATGATTTCATCTGACATGGTGAAGCAATGATAACACTTCCTGTCTTTGCCATTGAGACCCAATGTCTGTTCACACCAGAAATATTAGGAATCAAGACAGCTTGATGTTCTTTGTACATATATGAGTTATAAAACAAATATTTTTAACAGACAGCAGGCATGAAAGGAGAAAAACATTTTTTCTTAACATGTTCCAGAGCTGAAAAGTAGACTGCAGAGGAAATGAAAGAAACGTCTAATAACAAAATCAGGCTGCTTTACAGGAAGTGATGGGGCTCCTCAAATCGTTTGACCATGAACGTTCACATTTTTGCAGTCATGTCTGAGTAAGAGGATTTTATAGTCACGAGCAAAGTTTCGATTTATTCACTCTTTTGATACACTTGGTTCTTTGTTCTTCATGTTGTGCTCCCAGATGTAGCCTGGCTGTGGTTATTCCTGCAATTTAAATTACTCACTTTCACAATATTAAAGTACTTCCATGAGTAACACCTAACCGTGATAGGAATGTCATGTCTTTGGTGCAGATAAGCATGTATTAAATGAGCTCTCCCAACAATGTAACAATCTCACATCCTAAACAATCTTCTCCTCTTCCTGTCTTACAGAGGGAGCCAGATCGGGAGGAGCAGCCTGAAGACAACATGCCACCCAAGTTTAAACGACACCTCAATGATGACGAGGTCACAGGATCCATTCGGAGCGAGAGGGTGAGACACGGGTGGAGGGAGCGGAGGTGTTTTTGTCGATATTACTAATGAAGTCACCAAGTCGCAGATAACAGAGGATGAGAGAAGCATGTGATCGATTTCAGAAATTAAATTCAGTGTGTTGTAATGAGGATTAAGAGTTAGATTTCATTTAGAACAACTATTGTAGTTTAAACCAGATGTGGATTTTGCCGTAAGACTCTCTGTTTATCAGACGAACTAACAGACTAATAGAATAACTGGAAAAACAGAGAAGGTAAATAAGAGTGTCAAGCGGAGAATCTCCTGTGGCCAAATGTCTGGTCCTCATCAAAGTGATCATCTGTTCCCATCTCTACCTTCTATGTCCTCCCTCTTTTTCTTTACTGTATTCAGTCCTCTGTTTCCTTGTAATCCTTTTCGCTGTTTATTGAACTAGGATCAAAGCTTACTGGGAGACATGCATAAAAAGTAGCTCATTCCACCATAAGCGCTCTACCTCCTGTCCTGTGATAATAGCTAACAGTTCTCCCATCCTAACCAGTGGAAAGAAAGAAGTACAGAAGGAGAGCGTTAGTACCTCAACTTATAAAGTTCTTTATGACGATATGGGACCTTTGCCTCAGCTTGGTTCTTTGCAGGTGAACGTGTATTTACTGTCAAACAAAATATCTTCATCTGCACGGCATCGGCTCGCAGCTGTCTACCTACCATCACCAGCACATCCATAGGTCCATCTCCCTTAGCTGCATTAGCTCATCGATGTTAGAAGGTGATCACTATTATTGACTGATTGTGGATTCAGCTGAGTTTTATTATTGTCTCAGTGTAATTTTGTTAGACACTAAACACTGTAATCCATGGGTTTAACTACACCAACATGGAAGAATTTTAGTGAATAAACTCATGGAAAAACATACTGCAGCCATTATTATCTAAAGATGTTGCCATCTTTGGATAATCTGTTCTCTGGATGAAGGCCTTTCTTTTCCAGCAGTGCCTACCTTCCAGTGAGAAACAGACCGTCTCCTCCTGGCTTGATACTCCTGTGAGAATTTAATGCAGCTGTCTCACTAATTCTCTATGAATAGCATTTTATGTTGGGCACTTTCTGCCCCTATAAAAGCCATCAGTGAATCATACATGGCAGTACTTTTGTTACATAATTTTTTTTTAAGTTTCCAAAAAGCTCTCTCGGATTACTATTATCAAAATATATTCGGGTCTGTTTTTGGTGTCTGTGAAAACTAGAATGTGTAGGAGGATTAAGGTGTGATTACAAGAAGTGAAAAATATTCGGTCTGTTTCCCAGTCACGTCTATTGAAGCCAGACTGATGGATTAATTTAAGTGTGTTTCCTGTTGTGGTGCAATGTCCAGCTGACTCCAGTTCACCTTTGTTCAGCTGCGGTCAGCCAATAGAAAAATGGCTTAACTGTGGAAATGGAAATGTTATTATTATTATTATTATTACGTAATCATTATTATTATTAAAGTGTATTTTATCACAATTTTTAGGACATTATCAAACCACCACACTACAATCTGTCATGGTACTTTTATACACTGTTTACAGTTTGTAATCGTTATCATCAATATGTATTGGCTACCTTCATCAAACATGACATCAAGTGTTTTTTCAGAGCTGAGTGCAGGGGAACTAGTTTGTATAACTAGGCTTTTAAACTGACAAGATGCAAAAGCTTCTTCCTTAACAAATCTGGATGCTACCATTTTTATTTGCTGGCCTTTTAAACATGGTCAGTAAACAGTAACAGGGGTCATCACCTATATCAATCGTTGTTATGTAATCAAAATCGTCAAATGTAGCCTGATGCTTCAAGGGGAATAGGTGCTTGTGAATCTCTTTTTTAAGCAATTGATGGACCTCACAAAGCAAAGTGTGGACTGGTGTGTAAAAAGGAATTCCCATTTTTTTACTACAAACTCCCTCACAGGTTGTTCAAGAGACAGCTGTCTGTCAAGACCCTGAGGTTACCCATATCTGACCTCTGACCTTTTTTAATCTTTTATAGAGGAACTTGCTGGAAGAGGACTCTGATGAAGAGGAGGACTTTTTCCTGTGAGTTTGTGTGTGAATATATGAAGTTGTCAGTTCGTTGTCTGTTAGAATAAAATGTATTTAAATAGCATTTTATACAGTAGAGTAGTTGTTTGGAACAATCATTCTTATTCAGACTGTAACATTCCACACTAAATCAGAAATAGCACAGTAACAGATGTGGAAGTTTAGTATTCATGTATTAAATTAGTAACACTGATTTCATTACTGCTTGTTTTCTAGGAGAGGGCCAACAGGACCCAGATTTGGACCTCAGAATGACAAAATCAAGCAGTAAGTACAAACACATTGTCAGCATTGTATTACCAGCACACTCAAGTTTTGGTGTTGGTGTTACGTAACTGTGGCTTTTCATGTTTACCAGAATCTGCAGGTTGTTAGCCGATTGTGTAAGAGAGTCTGTCATGTGCACAATATTGTGTAACCTCTCTGGGACGCCCCGGTCCTTCTCCAGTCTGTTTCCACATTAACCTCCAGCCAGAGACAGCCAGAGAACAGAGGAGGTCATTGTTGAGACAGTCTGGTACCCGTAGCTGTTCATACTTTATAGTTTGTCACTGTTGTCCAGGCACATGAAACAGGATGCCATCGTTACAGAGTCCAGGAATGATGTGTTCACAGGCCTTAAGCTCGTCACCTCCGTTTCTCTGAACATGAACCGAGGTCCACTCTTTAAAGTTTGTTTACGTCTATGTGTGTTGTCCATAATGTGGTATTTTCTGGTGATGGATTAGTATTACCAACTTCAACATGCATGAACTCTAAAACTGATTTCTTGCAGTTGCTTGTCTGAGACAATTAGTTTGACAGTGCTGGAAAATATGACCAGAGACATTCCTTTGTCTTGTATCAGATCTTCTCCCTTGTGAGTCTCTCCGCCTTTTTATTTCCCTGCACCTCTCTGAACCTGCACCCCTCCAAGATGTTTAGCTAAGAATTCATCTTAAATGTAAGTGACTGAAGGGTAATCTGCAGCAGCCATGCCAGCTCAGGTATGAGTAGCATGAATAAAGCAAGAGTCTCAGCATAATTCTGCAGATGCTGAACAGGTGCAGGCAGTTGAAAGGTGGCTGAACACGATCTGACAGGTATTTCATTGTCTGCCAACTGTAACTGCAAGGCTACACAGAGAGGAGAGGATATTATTAGAAGACTTGGTTACCCCCCAAAAAAATACTTAACCAAATCTTCCCTTCATAATTCATAATTTATTGTCTTGTTTTTTTTACGATTCTGTGTCTCACGCCCACTTCCATCATCAGGGTGCAGTCGCAGGTCGATGAGGTGATTGATGTGATGCAGGAGAACATCTCCAAGGTGATAGAGAGGGGCGAGCGTCTCGATGACCTGCAGGACAAGTCAGGTGAGTCACACAGGGACACGTGTGCCATGTGTTTGTGTCCACATGTGGACAACGTGTGTTTTGGTGATTTTATAGAAGTGAAATCACATAAACACAGACTGTACAGGGAGTGCTGAACTGGTCGTGTTTGTTCTACTGTTTAGTTTCCACAAGCAGCTTACAGATGGTGTACACGCTGCTCTGTGTGGATTGCTGACATTTATGTATTTAAGATTATTTATTCATCTAAATGGAACAAATGTCTGCAATTTGCATCCAATTTAAGCTAAAACGGTTATTAACAAGGCCCACATCCTAAATGTACTTTAATCGACTTGTAATCACGGTTTAGCGATTCTCTTAACATTACTGTTATCAAGAATCTGTGGTTAGAGTCTGCACATGCAGCCATGTGACACGAACATGTGCGACACCGTTTTTATTTGTGAAAACCTAAAGTCTACTGCTTGCAAGAAATATACAATACAAGTCATTTATTTTAGTAAGAAGCATGAAAAATGTACAAATGTTCAACTTTTAAACAACTCTGTACCAGTTTACTCTCATGGGACCCCCAGTGTGTCGTAGTGGGTGCTTGCTTGTAAATATACTAGTCCAGGTCCAGATTCAGTGTTTTACCAGGCGTGTGTGTGTGTGTGTGTGTGTGTGAAAGCTTTTGACAGGTTTCACACTCTTTCACTCAGTCTATATCGAGCAGGTGTGTGAAATGTGTTTAACTCCCGTCTGTGTACACAACTCTACACTTGCTAGGCCTTCATCAAGACACACACTGGTCTTCCTCTTTTTACTCTCTCCTCCGTGGATGAAGCGGTGAGTGCCAGCGTATCTGCTCACTCTGACATCCAAGCAGATGTTGTGTAACTGCTTCTCACTGTCACGTCAACCAGCCGACCAAGACAATGACGCACATCTGGAACACATTTGTGTGCCTGTGTTTTGTGTATGCGAGTGTTGCTGTACTCGTGGGGTCTGCGGACATACGTGTGGCGGATTGCGTGTCTCTGCAGTGCGTGTAGTCCTTTTTCATGTGAGGGATATAATAGCAGCTCATTCTCTGACCCATGTGCGGGGTAACCTGTCGTTAAATATCTCGAGCTTAACAAGCATCTTCTCAGGAGCCTCGTCTGACAGTTTCTCTTTGTTGTAGCGAAAGGTCGTAAACAGGCACATGGACGAGGAGAGAGCAGACACATGACAGACACAAAGCCTCTAAGGGGGGGACAGGGGCTTGGACGAGTTGAGCGCTGAACACTAGAGAGCCGTAACCTTCCTGTTAACGCGCCTAAACAGCAAGTTAACAACAGTATCCAAGAGACAGAGAGCAGTGTGGGCGAGCAGTCTGGGGACAGAAGGGAGGAAGTCGGAGGAAATGTGTTTTTGTTCTGTTGTGTATACATCTGGCCACTTGTTATTCGTTATTCTCACTCCAGTACAGTGAGAATCTATTCATTCTCAGCAGAGGCAAAGACTTACATAACTCCCGACATATTATGATTGCACATGTACAAACACGGAGCCAGACAGTTTGAGTCACCCTATCCAAAATTCAAAGTAAAAACATGAGTTAGCATTTTTTTTGTTGTTGTTATTGTCATTAATAGATTTTTTTTTTCCTCCCCCTTTTCTACTTTAATTTTTCTCCTCACGTGTCGTTATCTGCTCTACGGTCACGTTACAGAAAGCTTATCGGACAATGCATCTGCCTTCAGTAGCCGAGCCAAACAGCTGCACAGGAGGATGTGGTGGAGAGACATGAAGGTGAACTATGTGTGTGTGTGTCTGTGTGTGTGTGTGTGTGTGTGTGTGTGTGTGTGTGTGTCTGTGTGTGTGTGTGTGTCTGTGTGTGTGTGTGAGAGAGCAACACACCTTAACATGTCTAATTCAGTATGATGATGACTGTGTTTAACTTGTGTCATGTCTTACACAGATGAAGATGATTATTGCCTTGGTCGTAGTTGCTCTCCTGCTGATTATTATCAGTGAGTATCAGTCAAAACACACCATAACACATTTCATTTACGTAACATGTATTTAATACCCTGTCTCCTCTTTGTTTCTCTTTCAGTTCCAGTGATTCTGCGATATCGCTAGTGTCCGACGAGGAGGGTGTGGAAGAACTTTCCTCCTCTTCTTCTTCCTCTCCTATCTACTCTGCACACAGTTCTCCACTCCAGCTAGGGGGCGCCAGCCACCCTCCCACACCCTCCTCCGTGTCAGCCCATGTGCCCTAGGATCTGGCCTCAGCTCGCCCTTAGTACAGATCTTATCGCTGGCATTTTCACAAACATCTGCTCTGAGATCAGTACTAAAGGTTTGTTTTTGATTCCTGGTTTGAAATTAAGCTGCAGAAAAAGGGACACAGGAGAAAAACTGTGGAAATATTTTAAGGCCATTAGGGCTGTTTGGTAGAAAACGCTGACTCTTGGCCCTCTAGTCAATGTGAAGGAGTGCTCTATTCCATTATACATATCACGTGTAGGGCCCTGGCTTTGCCTTGACAACAGGGAAACTCCAGGTCCTGCATTTTGTTTCCATCATTATATATATATATACACTGTAAAAGCAGGGAATCCACGCTCTTAGTTCAACTGATCTGAATGTGCTGCAGCAGCCTTATACTTATATAAATGGGCTGTAACATCCAGCAGATGAGCCTCAGATATTTACCCATCATTCCACGTGTCCTCTCTCTTGTGCTGAAATACAAAGGATGAGAATCTTTAAAAGGGAACAGTTTGTGAACATGAGCACATTTTCTTTGCCCGGCACAAGGCGAGGGAACAATCTGAGGTTCATCTGCGAACCTGTAGTCAAAGGTGACTTCCTTTTATCATCAGATTTTTTTTTTTTTTTTTTTGACAGAAAACTGATTTTACTTATCAGGTATGCTCAGCAGTTCAGATGATCACAAAAAAAGGACTAGAGGTGAGCATCTGTTCTGACAACATCCTGCTTTCTCACATTATTCAACTTCATAAATCACCGCCGTCAATGTCTGTCTGCCTCTTGATAGCTTGTTATACTGTACAGCAGGACCATGTCAAACCAAAACATCCAGGTTATGAATGTTTCCTCTCCAGACTGCACTCTAAACCTCTCACCTTCCTCCCTGGGTGTGCTGAGCTCTGGGCCGGTTTGGTCACGGCTGTCCTACTTTCCTGCCAGTGACATTAAACTGTCTCTCACTCTGCAGATGGTTCTCTTTGGTTTGATACGGCTTCTGTCTTTTTGTTCCAATGTTTTGAAGTTCTTATTTTTGCCGAATGCTCAATGTGATGCTTTGTGTGAATGCTGGTGTACCCAATCGCCACTGAAGATGTAAAAGCGGGAGCGTTGATCTCTCTGTGCTGTTACATTATGCTTAAAGAGGGGGTAATTTAAGTGATGCAAGTTAAAAGTTGAGCTGTGAAACAAACATAGGTGTCATTGTGTCTGGAATAACTGTACAATAAGTTGTCATTTTATTATTTTTTAACGTAATTTATTTTAGCTGTAAATATTGATTCTGTAATGATGTAAAATACTCTGGCAATGCATTGGAAGACTGATTATACAGATCCTGTTTTTTTGCTCTGAAATAAAGTGATTTTAAAGGGCAGCTCTCTGGTCTGATCTGGTTTGAACTGGTCACAGTTCTCCTGGGAGGAGGGAGACCGAAAAGAGGAGTAAAGATGGAGAAACAGAAGGGAAGGGTGAAGAGTTGATGGAATGCCTGGAGATGTTGAGGGGAAAAACAAATTGTCATGATACCCCTCCACTCTTGACCACTTTGGATATTCTCAGAGCCAGGGAAGTCCTGTGCTTTCTTTTATCCTCTCTCATTACTCGAGCATTTTATTGGCCCTGAAATTTCACTGGCAGTTGTGGAGTCCCAAGATGGCACTAAACTCGGAGGGACCTGAGCCTGTGAAGTGTTATTATTCTGACAGACTCGCAGCTCTCGCCCTCACTGGACAGTGGACACAAACACAAACTGACAGCTACGCCCTCTCATCAGCCAACACTGCCCAACCCTTCAGAGAGAGCAGAAATTAAACTGGTCTACAGGGGTCTTAAATTTCATTGATTAATGACAGGGGGCCTTGTTGGTGCACACAGCAGGGTTGATGGCTTTATTTTAAACTTTAAAGATGAAAAGGAGAGAAGTCATACACTCAACACTTGTTTAAATGATGTTATAGCTGCGGTGAAAGGCCTGCATTCATAGTGAAATCAAAGGTCTGGCTGGAGAAGTGGCCGTAAAATGTTACAGCCCCTTGAAATAACTGCAAACAAGAGGTTTAAGTTTGCCTCTGGTCAAGACATTGTCCAGCCATATGCAAGCTGAAAAAAAGAATCCATGTCACACTATACTAGAGGCTATATGTGTGCATGAGAGCACATTTTTATCCTCTCTGCCTGTGCAGACACACCCACACTGGCAGCAGAGGATGTTTTGGTCCTCTGTCAGGGGCTCACACTAGGTGACTTCAGATTCCAGGCATAGCAGCAGTTACATGAGTCATATAAAAATGAAATGAACGAGAAGTGTGAATGTTATGCCAACCAGCATTAGTCAGTCAAACGCACACACACACAAACCCTATCTGGCTGAGATTCTGCCTCCAATGAGAGAGATGGATATATCAGGAAGTAGAGAATAAATCATCAGAAAAAGCAATCATCTGCAATGGATACACAAGATTCTCTAGATCGATTCCAAGGGATTGATCTAATTGAGAACACTCCTTTTTTCTTCTTCATAGTTTGTCTTCTTCTGTCACTATTAGTTTCCCAGGAGCTCCTGCTCTTCTTTATCCTCCCCTTGTCCCCTTGTGGTATTACTCACATCTTTTCCTCATTTGATGCTTTCTTTCACGTGTCTCGCTATTCACCGTCTGCCCTCTCTTCAGTTTCTCATTGTTAAGATATTTCCTGTAAGAGGATTTGCCTGGCCTCTGAAAACTACAAACCATTGCTTCCAAACATTCAATTCAGTTCAATTTAATTAAATGGGCTTTACAGGCATGAAAGCTTTGAGAACAATAACAATACAATATTTGAACAGCAAAAAATTACATTACACACAACATTAATATATATATATGTTCTGTAAACAAGTACTGACAGCAGCAGGAGATGCTGGGATCAACCTGCAAGTTGAAGTGTGTGTTTTCAAGAGTATGTGACCTTCCCCTTTGCACCCTTTGCCCTCTGGTCTCCCTGAGGTGAAGCAACTGGGTCGGGTGGTGTTTTGAGGATAGGGGTGACCTGGCAGGTCAGCAGAGATGGATGAACGGTGAAGAGACAGGAGGAGAAGAGGTGGCGGAGAGGAGCCAGGAGAGAAACAAAGAGGCAGGATGTGAGGGTAAGCTGAGAGCTGTAACGTGAATATTTCTAGGATTTGAAGGTGTGTCTGTGTGTGTGTGTGTGTGTGTCTGTGTCTGTGTCTGCGTGTTTCTGCGCACCTGCCTCATTGCGTGCATTTCTGAGCAAGTGTCTCATTTTCAAATCTTTCATCCTGCCCCTCTGAAAATAAACAAGAGATCATTCTCCATATCGCATGACTGTAGAAGCGAGCCTGGCAGGCAGCGGTTCAGCATGCCTGTGATATTGTGTGAAAGCAAAGAGACGAGAGGCAGGCTGCAACAAATCCACCCAGGCAGCAAGCGACAGGGAGTGAGCCAGGGGATGGATGGTCCCTGGCAGCTCGCTCATGTTGTCTTAAATACAGGGTGCAGCATGGATACACACACAGACATACAAACAGCTGAGGGGGACACAGTCTGATTTGGGGTCAGCATCAGGTATCTGACAGTCATCGATTGACTTGTAACCTCGACCCTTATCGTCTGCCTGCGTCACCTTCTGGCCCCCTACCAATACGAAAGCTGACACTGGCTCCTCAGGAGGTAATTGTATCCAAAGAGGTCCAGCTTTCCCTGCCATGCTGAGACCAAATCCCCCTTAAACACATGGGACTGCATCTGGCATATCAGGGGATGTTTTCACAGATTCAATTTATGAAGTAACTGAATACAAGAAATAGACAACATGGTCATGTTGGACCTTTTAAATGAAAGAAGATTTTGCAGAAAGACGAACACGCACAAACCTTTGAGAACATCAGATTTGTGTTCCCAAAAGAAAACATCCCATTACTTTCTCTTCTCCTCCCTCTTTGCCTCTGCCACCCCCCCCCCCCCCCCCCACAGTCCTCGCCCTTTTTCCCCTCCCTTTCACCTCTCCTCTCTTCCCCTCTCTTCCCCTCTTTCCCTCCTTCCGTCCCTACCAGATTGTATAAATATCTGTGAGCTGTAGGGGAGAGCTCAGTGCAACAGACCTGTCCACAGAGGAGAGAAGAACAAGAGGAGAACAAGAGAAGGGAGGGGAGAAGCTGACACTGATATCAATAGGAAAAGAAGAGATACCTGAGAGGAGATTGCAACAGAAATTTGTGATTTAAAGGAGAAATCCACCTGACAGCTGAGAAATAAAGTAATCCTTCAGAAAGAGATTTAAGAATCACCAGTATGTTCCTCTTCCTCTCGTTGTGCCTGTGTGGTCTTCTGCTGCAAGGTGATGCACAAGACCGAGCTGCTTTGTGGAGGGGGAATGACAGAAGTGGGAGATGCCAGTACACCTTCTCTGTACCCAGCCCCACCGAAACAAGCTGCCCACAGACCGGGGGCCCAGAGGTGGAGGGCCTGAAGGTCAGGCTCAACCTGCTGGAGGTGATGGTGTCCCGGCTCACTGGAGGGGACACTGGGGCTCCCCAGGGTGGTGATTCCAAAGCTCAGTCTGCACTACAAGAGGCGCTGAACCGGGCCGTGGGGGAGAAGAACCTTCTACAGGGGGAGAAAGAGCGCCTACAGAGAGAGTTGGAGGGGCTTCAGCGTAGGGTGGAGGATATGAAGAGGGAGACGGAGAAGCTGAGGAACAGACCCTGTCCTCCACAAACCCCCATGGTGCCACCCAACCCCTCTCTGCAGGACAGTGGCATGATGAGACCTGCTGGTGGTAAGGGACACACTCAAGACCACCACACACATTCAGAGCTATTACAAAAATATGCAAAGCTTGACAACATTTACATCACTGAATATTCACTTGTTATAAATGTTCCACTTTTAGATAAAGGTGTAATATGTTTTTATTTTCTATAAAAACATTCCCTGTCCATCCTGCAATTAGGATTCCCAACTTAATGACCTCATTGGCTGCAGACATGTTGTGTTTGTGTTAAAATACAAGATGTATTTGGTGACTCTGAATGACAGATAATGGGTTAATTGGAGCAGAGAAGCGATGACACATGAATGTCATCTATGTATGGAAGAACATGCACGTGTGAAGCCATGCAAAATTCCAGTGCAATGCCTTATGTGTGTGTGTGTGTGTGTGTGTGTGTGTGTGTGTGTGTGTAAGTGTGAGGGAGGAGGAGTGGGATTCTCGTGTGTCCACAAAATCCATTAACGAGAAAACGGGGGATTAATATGAGTTTTCGTAGTCTTATAATGGCTCAGGTTTCTGCTGCCCACTTCCTGCCTGCATTTAAGGGTGACGGTGGTCCAGGGAGGGTCGGATGAGTATTTATGAGCAGGTCCTGCTTTCTTTATGACTGGTGTTTCCCTCTGCATGGCAAGGAGGGTGCGAATAGCCCGGCTGAGGAGGAGGGGGGGGGGGCTGAAATATGATGCGCACTCTGGAAGTGGAGGTTCCGTGCCCGGGTCTTATCACAGGGCTTTTGATGACGCCGGACACAGAGAGTCTGGTGGGTCAGGGCTGGTGGGGATGACGGGGTGGGGTCACAGAGGGCTTGAGGCCAGAACTCTCTACTTCTAAAGTGCAGGAGGCTCCACAGAGCTCGGCACTTATCTTGGAGCCTATAAAGTTAAGCTCTGGTATTCTGTGTGTTTGCAGTGGCCAAACATCCATCTAATTAGCCTCCGAGCTCGCCTATTCTGTTCACCCACCTTCATCATATTGGTCACCATCCCCCCCTTTCTTTTTGCAGTGAAACCATCTCTCTGTTTGCCCACCTGGCTCTCAGAATCAATTGCTGCTCATGAAGCTGAGATTCCCAGCAGCAGTAAATCCTTCCTGCTTCCCTCTGCATCAGGATAGCTTAAATATTCAGGATAGTCTCCTGCATCCTCCAGGTTATCTGCTTAGCTCCTCATGTTCGCACCTGCAGACTGAAATACACAGAGAGGGCCCCTCGGGGTGAGAGGCAGATGTAGAATAGATCACAGTGAGAGGAACACATGCAGAACCAGAGGAGAGAGGAGATGAGTGTCAAACCATTTGGGCAATTTCATACAGTATTTAAGATGTAAGGATGCAACTTTGACAGGAACATTTTTATTTATGTTTTAAAACCCAAGCTTTGGTTATGACCTTTAGTAAGACTTGACTTTCAAAACACACAGACTGATATTCTTCATTAACTTATATTTAATGACTTTAAAAATAGATCTTCACATAGAATTCATACCACTAGTGACAACACAAGCCAGCGAGCCTCTGCGCTAAAAATGGCGACATTCTTTTTAAAGGGAGACCTGGTCTGTGCTGGACGGAGAACTAAGACAAATCTAAAAGTAGACAAACAACATTCAAAACATGAAAGACAAAATCTTTTAAAATCGGTGAAAATGGAAATGCGCTTCAACTGGATGCAGCTTAATGGCCCACATTTATTATTATTAACTCAACAAAATTCATTTTTAGATTAATGTCAGTTAGAGAGAAAAATCAGTTTCCAACATTTCCAGTTTCCAGCCCATTTCCTAAATGTGCAGCCAGTAGGGAATGCAGTCATAAATAATGCTCAATGAACTCCTGAGATGTCTCAATCACTCGGATAGCTAGTTTGTGGCCAATTTTGAGTCAAATGTAAATGTTTGCTACATCTGCATGTGAGTATAAATAAGTTACACACTGAGGCCTGGATTATGAATACAGAGGGGAAATAAATTTGTATTCCAGGTGCAAAATGTTGCATGACAACACCCTTACAATGGTGCAGAGGTCAACCCTGTAAAGGACCAGATCTAAATGAGATCTAACATGTCTGCTGAACCCTGCTATCGGGCAATAATTAAACTGTCTCTCCTCTGGGAAATTTGGACCCTGAGGTTTATGTTATTCTACTTAGTTCCATCCCAAACAAAGAGGCAGGAAGCGAGGGCACATATGGCACACACACTGAGGAATAGACAGTAGGAGAATGTGGCTGTTTACCTGCAGTAATGATGATGAATGGCTGTGTCCTGTGGGAACCGCCTCATAACTGACAGTGAATCATTAAACCCCCCCCCCCCCCCCCCCATAACTAACCTCCAAACACTACAGACCCTTTTGTTTTACAGACTTACAAACAAGCTCAATCTCTAGCTTCAGCTTTTACAAACATTTCATGCTTAAAACATGCTTGTAGTGACTGGTTTTCATCAATGTGACCCCTAACCCAACCTCATGCTCCTCTCTATCAACACAGAGTTACCTTCCAGATGCTAACGTTTAAATGTTTTCTGCATCATTAGGACTCATTATGCGCCTGAAATTACCGGGCACTGCACGTGCAAAGGCACCGCAGGCATGTGCTCACACAAAAGTAGTCACTGATGGACACACAAACATATGCCATGTATTAATTTTCATGAAAACAATTGAAGAAGTTCATTTTTCTTTTGTAAACATCAGCATCAAGCCTTGGGGGAGTACACTGTTTATAGACTGTGTTTGACATTGCTGACCTTTTAGATTAATGGTTTGAGGGAAGGTAGAAAGAGCCAAATGTGAAAATAAAGACAGTGCTGGGAGATAAATAGGGGAGAAACAAGAGGAGCAATGAAGAAAAGAGAAGAGAAGAGGAGGTTGATATCTGACAGTGATACAGGGGAAGCGGAGCCAAACGGTCGGTTTGAAGTTTTGCAGACGTGAAGTTGACAGGACTGGGTTGGGATGAGGTGTCAAGTGTGTCGTGTGTGTGTTATGGTCGGCCAATCTACCGACTGTCTGACTCCAGAGCAGCTGGGAATCCGTTCAGGGGTGTTTGTTTCCTGCTGCCACATTCCCTGCTCTCATTAGAGCTGTAGCCATGTTTGGGGACACAAACACAAACCATTGTGCGCTTACATGCAGAGTGTGCTGCAGAAATCGCTTAACTGTGTATGTGTGTGTGTGTGTGTGTGTGTGTGTGTGTGTGTGTGTGTGTGTGTGTGTGTGTGTTCAGGTTCCAGTGCGTTGTCTCACCTGATGAACAGGCCCAACAGACAGGGAGACAGCAGCAGTTTGATAGGTAAGTTATCTGCAGGATCATGGATCATCTCCACTTTCATGTTATTTTATTCAATTTGATCAATTTCTCTCTCTCTCTCTCTCTCTCTCTCTCTCTCTCTCTCTCTCTCTCTCTCTCTCTCTGTCTCTCTCTCTCTCTCTCTCTCTCTCTCTCTCTGTCTCTCTCTCTCTATCAGACTCAGCATGGCAGTACGGATCTCCAGGCTTTCAGGAGATGAAGGCTGAGGTGACGGAGGTTCCTGCTCCTGACAACACTGAAGAATACACAGGTCTCGTCTCCAGCTTTAAATAAACTCTGCTTCAATTCAAATACCTTACCAGTGCTTTTTTAGCTCCTTCACCACAAATCACATACTCTTATCACAAATACCAAACCATGCTGCTGTGATTTAGACATTTGAATGAAGTTTTTTTATACCATTTAAAGCCTCCACTGCCCTACATTCATTTCTGTACAATAAAAAACATCTAGTAGCAGACTTCTTTAATCTATAACAGCACACATCAAGTCTGCATTCAACTTCTGATAGGCAAGGCAAGGCAAGGCAGTTTTATTTATAGAGTGCATTTCATACACAATGGCAACTCAATGTGCTTTACATAAAACAGAAAAACATGTAATTTGAGAAACATTAACCCCCCCCCCCCCCCCCCCCCCAATAATAAAAACAAAGTACAGAAAAATAGAAAGACAGTCATAGACAGTCTGTAGTTTAAAGGCCATTGCTTCAACAAAAAGTCTTTTGGAAATATATTTCAAAATGAAAATGAAGGAAAAAAACCTATAGCTCTACTATTTTATTTATTTTTTCTTTTTATTTGGTAATTTCCAAATTTCCGTTGTTTTATTTGTTTATTGCCAAAAATAAGAAAAAAAAGTTTTTATTTTGCACATACACAAAAGCTAAGATCATATTTGTGCATATGAACATTTAATGAAAGAAAACAAAAGTTTGTCTGTTGCCAGCAAGGAAAAGAAACAGTATAACAAAAATTTTAAAATGGTTGTTAAAGATGTAAAGCACACAAGAGGAGCTCACACTGCAGTATACACCCTTCTCCCTCCTCTCCCTTCTTCCACTGACCTGGCAAACATGACACTCGCCCCCCCTGCTGACAGCCTCAAAGCAAATACTGCTATTAATACTGCAGCATTTGGGGCGAGAATACCAGAGTCGTGCCAGTGTGAAAGTATGAGGGCCCGAGTTTCATGTTAGTCTCGTAAATGTAAAGGGAAAGCACTTCTAACAAGGATGTCACACACACACACACGCACACACACACATACACACTGTTGGATTTCCCACAACCACATCAAGTTTTATTGTTTTAAGAGATCATGAAAATGCAACATGCGCTCAACACGTGAAGTCATTCAATCCGGTGAGGCTGCGCCAAAGTGAAGCAACACAGCAATGGGTGTATTTATAAGGCATATTCCCATCTAACCCTAAATCTGGTGCTACATCCTGGACCTGAGAATGAGGGTTTATTTTAGGAAGTGGTAAATATACAGGCTGTCTTATCGTTTTTCCAGTAAGAGAAGCAGAAGAAGAGAGATCCTGCTTAGGATGAGTTGTAGCACAGCTGCTGCTCTCATGGTTGGTGACTCAGAAATACTTAACAGAGATGTCAGGCAGCATCCCTAGACCTGCTGTCCTCCTCCATGATGACAGATGATGATTTTGGATTACCTAGATCTGACTGTGTGATGAGTATCCTGAAGCTGGAAACACACCAGATGGAATTACAGAAACATTACAACACTGATTTGACCAGGATTATGGAAAGTCTGTGTTGTGTTTATAACCAACACTTTACCTTAACCTCAGCCCAACCTGAGCCCCAACCCCAACCAGCCATAACCCAAGTCCTAACATCAACCTCAGGGGCCAAGGCTGCATTAAAATAGAGTATTTGAAAAGGAAATAGACTTAGGTATAAGACCGGTCTCTGTAAAACAGGGCAAAGTGCCAACAACAGTCAGCATGTGCTATCTTGACAAAAAGTTCTTGATAGTGACCAAATGTCTCACAGATCTCTTTCCCTCATTTCCTTTTCATCCTGCTCTCAGGTTGTGGGGTGCTGGTTTCAGTGGGTGAGCCGGTCACTCACAAGAAGGCCGACAGCATAGCGGGTAAATATGGTGTTTGGATGCAGGACCCTGAAGCTGTGCCTCCATATGGAGCCAACATGATCTGGCGCATTGACACTGTTGGCTCTAACGTCAGGCAGCTGTTTGGGTATGAGGACATGGATCAGCTCTCTAAAGGCTTTCCATCCAAGGTAGGAGTCAGATGGTCGATGTTAGTAAAAGCAAACAAAGCCTTCTTTGTGAGGTTAACCCATGTTCTTGTTTAATGTTTTCCCCATACAGGTGCTGCTGTTGCCAGAGTCGGTGGAGAGTACTGGTGCCACTCTGTACAGAGGCTCTCTGTACTATCAGCGACGTCTCAGCCGCACACTCATCCGCTTCGACCTCTCCTCTGAGACCGTTGCAGCCCGTCGTGACCTCCCCCATGCCAACTTCCACGGCCAGGCCCCCTACTCCTGGGGAGGCTACACGGATATCGACCTGGCCGTAGATGAGCAGGGTCTGTGGGCCATCTACTCCACCAACAAGGCCAAAGGAGCCATCGTGATCTCGCAGCTGAACCCACACAATCTGGAGGTGAAGAAAAGCTGGGAGACAAACATCCGGAAGAACTCTGTGGCCAACTCCTTCATCATCTGCGGCAGGCTGTACACCGTGGCCAGCTACACGTCCCCCAACACCACCCTCAATTACATGTACGACACTGAAAGCAGCCAGGGAAAAGCCATAGCCATCCCCTTCAGGAACAAGCACCGCTACAACAGCATGGTCGACTACAACCCGACTCAGAGGAAGCTGTTCGGCTGGGACAACTTCCACATAGTGTCCTATGATGTCCGGCTGGGTCGCCCGCAGGCCAATTGAGGCCGCCATGAGTGACTGTTGAAAAGTGACATTTGCTCACCTGTTCCCGCTTCAGAGACTCCGAGCTTTAGGCCACAATGTGTGTGATAGCAGCAACTAGAAACAAGACACCACCAGAATCCATGTAGAAGTGCCAAAGTACCAAACTCCAGAGTGAGATGAAGAAGTTTGAGGAACAGTGTCCCCCCTTTTTTGCCCCCTCATTGGGAGGCCTTTTGCTATGGCACAGTCCACACACGTTTTTAGAGAAATTATTTTTGTACCGCATTTCAGTCAGATGTATGAATTTGTTTTCTTGTTAAGCTATATATATATATATACTGTATATATCTATATATTTGATGTCTCAAAGATGAAGCAATTGCTGTTGCTCAATTTCACTTGCTAAGTGGGAAAATGACTCCATCTTATCCACAACTCAAACTCTGTCTGTGGTATTATGCCCCTTACACTGTTTCACCAGTCAACATCTTTCATCAAATAAACTGCTCTCTCACTCAGCATGTATTGAAATATTGCATGTACTTGTACACTGTAGTCAACATTGCTAATGTTGAAATTCATCATGAAATAAACTTCTTAAATTACAGCAGTCCTGTTGTTTATGTGGTCTTATACACCTCAGACACATACCAGTAACATTTTCTGATTAGTCACCCTTTTTAAAACAAGCTTTAACTAATGGCTTTATTATTGGTTAACAAGTCATAATTCACTTGTTGCTGCCCAGTGGAAATCAATTACCTTTAAATTTTACCTTTTCAAGTAGGTGTTTTTTTAAGAACTTTTTGACTTTTTGGGGATTCAGACCCCTTCACTTACTGGATTTTGTAGTTCAGTGCATCCGGTTTTCTTTCCTTGAGATCTTGATTGGAGTCCACCAGTGGCATACTGGACTGATTGGGCATAATTTAGTATATATGGACCTACAATTCATACTTCATGTCAGGATAAAAACCAAACCATGAAGTCCCAGAACTGTGTGTAGACCTAGGCAACCAAATCTACATTTATATACAAAGTGTGCATAAAGTATCTTGGACTCACCAGACCTGGTTTTCACAGGACTGTAAGTTAGTGTAAGTCAGTTCAAAACTTTTGGATATAATGTTCTCTCTGACTGTTCAATAATTAATTATCAAAACATATAATATATACACATTTGAGTAAGTTGCATATAATTGCCTCCTGTTAATAAAGTCTGAAGATGGGAATTTTAATACATTTTGGAGTCCAGATGAATCGCAGCCCTTTTTCAGAAGGTTAGAGGTCAAACAATCTACTGAAGGGGTCTTTATAAACTGAAGAATTACCATCAAAGGCAATGGCTTATAGCTGATCTATAAAGCATTCATAACCAGTTTGTCCATTTATTTATTTTTTTTTATAACTAACGTATAAACCCTTTGTACAGGGTGTCTTATTACAAAGTGGTACCAAAATATTGCATTACTGGAAACAAAAAAACATCGCCATCAACATAGGCTTCTGACATGCTCATTTTATGATGTTGTAGTGCCACCTGGTGGTGATATGCATTCTGACTTAAAGAGAAAAATGGTGGAAAAATGTTTTTAATTAAAAAACAGGCATGACTGAAAAACATGTCAACAGTATATTATTTTTATTAGTTTCTGTAACCAAACCAAGAGAATGTAAATAAGACCGTACATATTTTAATCGATGAAACCCCTGTACAAGTACAACAACAAAAAAACAAAACAAAAAAAGAAAAAAAAATCATTACCCTCCCTCCCTCATCCATCCTCCAAAGCAAGGACTCTTCCCCCAGCTAGGGCAGAGGTGAGGAGGACATCCTCCTCACCTCAGGGTGCATACTACTGTACATTTCTGAAGGACCCTTGTCGCCACAACCCCGAGATGAGAGCATTGTGGGTGGGACAGCCAGCGGAGGTGAGGCAGAGACAGAAAACAGCACTGATTGCTCTCATCAATAAAGACAACAAAACAATAAGTGTCCTTCTGCCCAAACGCTTCAGAACTTGAGGCTTCTCATTTCATCTTTTTTTTTTTTTCTTCTGTCGTTCTCGGTCCTGTTCTTGTTCCCCCGTGTTGTGAGGGTTGACATATACACACTTGTGTTTTCTACTGTTTGAACAATCAACTCCTCGTCGTTACTATTCCCCTAAATAGCCCTATCCTGCTTTTCTCTAAGCTAAGGGCACTGAAATCAGTCAATAGCAGCAGGTCTGGGTGCTTTACAGTGAAGTGTGTATATGTGTGTGTTTGTGTGTGTGACAGCAAGGATGGGTGTGAAAGCGAGAGGGTGTGTGACAGTAGCCCCTAAACTGGAACCGCTTTAAGTAGTGATCATTTCCATGTAATCTTGTCCAGTCCAATCAAAACTGCCGCCATGGCAACAGCAATCCTAAAGGCTGTGACAACATCTCCGCACTGCTTTAACCTTTGGCTAAATATACAGGAGAGTCCAGCTACGAGCTTTTACCCTGTTTTTACCACAAACACACACCTGACACACACACCCAAACACATCAGTAATTCTCAGGCAAGGAGATGAGAGCAGAAGGCAGGAGCAAAGGCTCACAGGCAGACTAATCAATAAATCAATCATTAAACTCAATCAACTGCTGCAATTTTCACATTTCAATTCTGATAAAAACAAAAAAGGAACAAAATGACAGAATTTCTGATCTCATGTCTCCATTTGGTAACTGTGGATGAAACCGTTGAGTGAGTTGCGTGCGTGTGGTCATGAGGTGCAAGAGCATTTCCACGTGCGCAATTCTCTGGATTAGTTAAAATGGGGGATTGGGCAAAAAAAAAACAAAAAAAACAGAAAAAACAAAAGAAAAGTGTGCTTCACTAAATGACGTCTCCTTAACAAGATTGCTTTGACTACAGAAACAAAATTGATTCATTCTTTCGTTAACAAAACAGGTTTTTTCCTATAATATGCGTGATCCTATTTGGGGAGGAAAAAAATTAAAAAAGGAGCAAAAATCAAGAGCTATAAAAATGACAAACTCAGCAGCAAATCTCATTTCAATTTTTTTCTCTCCAGAGCTCCTCTTTATCTACCGTCACAGTAGATCTTCTATGGAACAACTTGTGCAGCCATTTTATCGGCATCTAAATATGATGGAATAATCCAACTCAAACGCCCCCCACCTACAGTGGGACAAGACAGGAAGAAAGAAGAGGAAGAGGATTATGTATACGCAGGACAGCGCCTTCTCTCAGAAATCACCACCATCTGGATTCTCCATCCCACCCATCCTCCTCCCCCCACACTGTCCCCCAGGGCTGATATGAGGAGGTGATGGAGTGAATGGGGCTCTCTTCCTCTCTTCCATCCATTCATGTTGTCATCTGTAGCGGGTGTGCAGCTCTTTACTTGCCCTCTTCTGGTTTGATGGCCTGCGGTTTTATGGGGCCAGTCCGTATGGGCTTGGCTGTGGAGATGGGGGGTTTGTCAGAATCGGGGCGCTCGCTCCCTGTCTGATGGTTTGACGCCGAGGTGTCGAGAGGGGGCTTTCCTCCCTGATCGAGCCGAGATGCTTTGCTGACTTGCGGAGCCTTGAGTTGCTGCTGTTGCTGCTGCTGCTGTTGTTGCTGTTGCTGCTCTGAGAAGAACTTATGGGTGGACTGGAGCACCTCAGCCCGCTGCTTTGCCTGGTGGGGGGAGGAAAAATTAAAATCAGTAAACCAACTCATCATTGAAAGATTATCTCATCTGTCTGGCCACCAACAAAATAAACATACAAAAAAATTACCAATTAAAAAAATGGTATCAAACCTTAAGGTCCTGTTCAGCCTTCAGAGCCGCCTGTGTGCCTCTGGGTGCCAACGAGGGACCAGGTTGTCCTCGGGGAGGGTGCTGGCTGTGCTGTGGGTGCTGTGGGTGCTGGGGTCTAGGATGAGGCATCAGACCACCACCCAGATTAGGTGACATTGGAGGGCCCATGGCAGAGCGCTGGACACCTCCAGCAAACGAGTTAGCATGAGGAGGTCGAACCAGAGGAGAGACAATGTTAGGCTGGGACAGAATCTGAATAAAGAGGAACAAAGAACAGAAAAATCAATTAATACCTCAGTTGAATGAATTACAATAGTTGGCATTCATGTTTATAATCAGTGTATTATATAAACACTATCAAAATACAGTTTTTTATGATTATAGTGAATGTATACCTGTGGGTTGAACTGGCCGGGGAAGTGCTGCGTCATTCTCATACCGGCAGAGCTGGGCTGAAACTGCTTCTGGTACAGCATGCTGTTTATCTTACTGGACTGGCTACAAGGGGAGGTGGAGCTGGCCCTGCAGGAGAAGTACGTACAAGGTGCATAAACATGACAAATCATTGATATATGTGGCGTTGAGGTGTGTTTGCGTGTGTGGTACCTGTAAGGGCTAGAGGTGGGTGTAGTGCTCCTGGCGCTGACAGGAGGGGTTCCAGGCTTCACATCCATCCCACTGCCAAAGAGTTTCAGATCCATGTCCATCTGCAAAATGTCAGTGAATAAAAATCTGTTACAGCTGCACTTTTAAAATCCAAACCAGCCAGATTATTGAGACACACACACACACACACACACACACACACACACACACAGACACACACTCACTCTACAGTACCTTGCTGGTGGGAGGCTGCATCATGTTGTGGTTGGGGCCCATGATCCCTCTGTACGCCTGGGAGACTGGGGGCTGTCGGTTCATGTTGGGTTGCGCCTGGGGAGGAGTAGGAGGCAGTGCCAGGAGAGGCTGACCTCCACCCGAGCCGAAGTTTGGCAGGGACAGCTGGGAACCAGGTAGAGGGACTGTCACCTGGGGGGAGGCAACACACATAAATTTTACACACCGACAGTCTGGTAACTTTGAAACACTTAATTGATCGATGGACAGAAAATTAACCAGAATTAATTGAGTTGATTTGTTAAATGAAAACACATTTGCACTTGACAGCTTCTCAAATTAAGTTTGATGTCAATGTTGATGGCCGACATTACTGTAGCCTTAAAGCTACAGTAATGACAGAAGGGGGATCAATAAAGTTACCAAACACCTATAACTGATCATGGGAATGTCCATCATATACTTACATCATAATGTTTTAAGTCTTTATACACTCTAAACCGGGTTGGTACCTGTTGCATTGCGGAACTGGGTGACTGGGTGTTGCTGTAGTAGCTACTCTGGCCATGTTGTTGCACCTGCCCTGAGTACATGTTTGAATGCTGATTCATCCCCTGTCGAGCCTGAACCAAAGACACACAGATGTCAGATGTAATATTCAAACAGTATATATAAAATGCAGACAGCATCCTGAGGTGGTATCAAGCATGTGAGCAGACGGCTTACTTGCAGCAGGTGTGTGTCAATGAGCTGGGAGCCTCCCATGCCAGATGGCTGGTTTAGCTGGGGCTCAAACAGAATGGGAATGTGCTGGGTGGAGGAAGCCTGCTGATAGGCCAGACTGGACTGAGGTTTGCCCAGCTCAGGTGCCTGCACGCCAGCATAGCTGTGCAACGATGGTCCTGACAGCATCATGGAGGGCTGTGACAGGCTGCTCTGCATGAATGCCTGCTGAGACCTGAGGGAAGACAGTCGGGATACAGAATCAGATAACAGGAACAACAACGTCTCTAAATGGTGAAACTTGTACCTAAGTAACATTGTATGTGTTTCTGCTGTGTTGGTTGTTACCTGTAAGGCTGCAGTGAAGAGTTGAACAAGTCCTGTGGCTGGGAGACTGGAGGACCAGTGCTAAGTCCTAGCTGAGCCTGGTGTGTGTGTTGGTGCTGAGGCTGACCTTGCAGTGGAGCGTAGATAGGGATGGGAATCTGCTGCACTGCTGTTGGCTAGTGTAGACATACAGATAGTGTTATCTTCACCATTAAAAACTTTCCTGCAGTGTGTTTCTGACCTCTAACAAACAACCAGATCCCACCTGTGAGAGGCCGGGCTGGAAGCCTTGCTGCTGTGCCAAAGAAGGAGGAGCCAAGCGAGGGTGGGGCGTATTGAAGAGGTGGCTAGTGTCCATGTAGAAGGCTGGAATCTGAGCTGCAGAACCTGGACATACAAGTGATTAATGATTATCTACAGACAGTCCTTGAAGAACACAAAAGCATAAAATCATGGCTGATCTCTAAACAAACTTAGACTCATAAACCATCAACTAACTTAAACAAACATTTGTACATAGCCCTAGCAACAGTTTTGGTGTCATGTTCGTCTCACCTGCTGCAGACTGGGAGACGTACACCTGTGGGGTCTGCTGCTGGGGCAGTAACGGAGGCACACAACCCAGCTGAGAGAAGCTGCTGCTACTGCTACTGCTGGAGGAGGACAGGCTTCCACCCTGAAGCTGCTGGGGCTTCACCTTACAAATGTTTGGAGGGTCAGAGGCTGTGGTGGTCTTGGTCCCGAGGGAGGATGTTGTATAGGTACCAGATCCTGCAGGGTGGAAATAAACATGGAAGATGATTCACATGCACAGCCCAACCATCCCAAAACACATGTGCAGATAAGTTGGAGTATTATAGGCCGTCAGCAGTATTAAGATAAACAAGAAAAACATGTATTGTAAGCGATACAGTGGATGTAACAGGAATGTTACCTGTCAGTGAGGTGCTGGGGGTAACAGAAGCCACAGGGATCTGTGGCATGGAGGCCGAGGAAAAGGTGGAGTACGAGGATGCACAGGAGGTTATGGGGGAGGAAGAGGAGGTGACAGGAGAGTTCTTCTCCAGACTTGGGGAGTTCTCCCACGCTTTACGGGCCGACTCCATCTGAGATAGAAAAAAACAGATGCTTAAGGCTGTTTCACCGACAGTCTAGAAAGCAATCACAGTTAATCTAATGTTGCCTATAAAGTCATGCCCGTCTGTGTACCTTTAGTGTCAGGTCAACAGTGGCAGGAGAGACTGTGCTTAGACTGGAGCTCTGCTGCAGAGTCTCTCGCCGGGGAAGGGGCAAGGAATGTGGTAATGCCACCTAAAACAGACCCAAAAAATATTTTCAGGATTTATTTAATCTCTGTGGCACAGACCTGTTCCATAATCTGTTCAAATGAAGAAGCAAGGTGTCTGAGATTTTAGTCGAGTGTAACGTGTACTCACATTGGCTACCAAGCTCTCTTCCATTTTGCTGCCTCCTGTTGGAACACTGTCGGCCAACGAGGAGGAGGGCGTGGTGTAATCTGTTACAGACTCCTGAGATGAAAAGACAAAAATTCAGTAAACACACATTATTGTGCAGACTTATTACTTTCAGAACCACTTATGTCCACACTGGATTTTCATTATTTAATTGATTATTTTGCCCTTAAATTTGATCTTCAATTAATCATTTTAGACTTTGACAATAGAACAAAACAAATAAACCCCGAACACAATTTGATTTGACAGCAATACATACTTTAGAGTTACTGGTGTACTCTGCTGAGGGGACTGTGATCATGCCCTCGATGTCTCCTCCCAACTCTGGTACTGTGTTGTCACTGATGGGAGGACTGGATTCTGTAGTTCTGCTGACGACTCCTCCGGGTACTCCTCCCTCCATCCCCTCGCCTTCTCCTCCACGTGCGTCTTTGGCCTTTCGGTTCTTTAGAGAGCGCTCTTTACCAATGGGACCTGGCTTGTACTCCTTGGTTTCCACTGGTTCCATCTCAGGGAGCTGGGGACAAGAAGAGATTCAACGTTTTTTTATTTTACAATGCAGTTTAGAAAATGAATAAAACTGAGTAGAAAAATGTCTACAGTTCAGTTACCTTCTGTGTTTTGATTGGGCCAGCGCGAGGTTGTTTCTGTCTCTGTTCTTTGGGAGCAGGTAATTTATTGTCAGAACCAGTCTCTAGCAATGCTGGAACTCCATCACTGTCGGTGCTACCTGCAGATGATGGTGCTCCAAACTGAATACTGTCTATTCCCAATTCCACACTGCCCTCTGACCCGGGCTTCACACCCTAAAACAAAACAACATATTATGTGCTTTATTATGGAGTTAAGTGGAAAACAAAGTTGCAAAATATGAGTTGGGCTTATTTAACTTACCTCAGAGGAGACAGTGCCAGTAAAGGAGGTAAGAGGTTTGTTCCAGGCACTCACAGACGGTGGCTGGGGAGGGCTGATTGGACCAACTGGAATACAGAGATGACATTTTTAAGAAAAGCTCAGTGATGAATACACTCCGACATCACAGTAAGATTCAGGAGCCGATAAGAAATTTAAGATTTTGTCCCCCCCCCCCACAAGAACGGACTTATCAACTCACGCTTCTTGACGTCAGGAAGGACGGTGGAGCCTGCTACCTTGTTCTCCCAAAGTTCTGTACCCAGAGTGCTGTGTGTCTGCGTAGGTGCGGGGGGTAGGCTCTTTGAGGTAAAGTCCACAGTGGCAGGGGGGATGGAGGGCAGAGGAGCCACGGTTCCTTCCAGAGTTTGAGGGGACGCGGCAGGTTGAGAGGGGGCAATGTGAGGATGCTGGGGGGCAGAAATGGCGGGTTGCTGTTGGGGTTGGGGGGTGGCGGCTACAGGAGGCTGAGACTGTGAGGCCTGTTGCTGCTGTTGCTGCTGTTGTTGTTGTTGTTGTTGCTGCTGTTGTTGTTGCTGTTGTTGCTGCTGCTGTTGTTGCTGCTGCTGCGATGACTGTTTTTTAGCAAATCTTGGTGGCAGCTTTCCTCCGCCCCCTCTGCTCTTGTCACCTGAGCCTTTTTTACCCCAGTTCTGTAGAAACATGATTAATATATTAACATTAATTATCACTGAAATAAGATTTTTTTTTAAACTATATGGCACAAGCTATCCATCCTCCTACCTGAGTCGTCTGCTCTTCCTTTTTCCGTTTCTCTTCATCCTGCAGGCGTTTTTGTTGCTTTCTGGAGACCACTTCTGTAAAACCATCATCGTTGGTGCTGGACTGAGGGTCCTCTGTGGTGGTGACTTCTGGGTGATCATCAATGATCACAACACCTGCAGTGACGGGACAAAAATAGACAGACATTTACATTCAGTTTTCAGGTGTTGAGCAGCTGAAGCGATTTCATTAGAAAAGTGTCTGAAACAGACAAATGCACAGACGTCTACTTACTGGCATAATTATTGAGATCAAACTGAGAGAGAGCGTTCTCTTTGGGCTTCTTGGCAGCCTGTTTGGCTTCATCTTTGCGACGAGCAGACTGATCCTTTGCAGGTCTCTGAGCTGCTCCTCCAGCTGATGGTGTCGTCCCGTCTGAGTTTTGCTGAGCTGAAGGGCTTCACAATTTAGACAAGATAAATTGAGACCCAGCGAGACACTTACTGACACATTCTTTAGCTTTGTAGAACAGTTTGGTGGTCTGAAACACAAATAATGTTGTGACGCGTGTTTGGTGCAAATAATCATGGATTATAACATCATATTAGTTCAGAAACAAATGAATACACCACCTTGGGGAGAAAATTGTGCCACTCAAGTTCCAGATGAAATGAGAAACATGTTTTCACTCAGAGATGCAAAGCAAAGGTAAAGTATGAGTCTAAAAATACTATTAGACGGATGCCATATTTAGCTATTTAAAAAAAAAAAACCCACTTTGATAGCTTATTAGAGCAAACCTGAGCTCAGTTACACACCAGAGTGGACACTTTAATTTGGTAATTTGGATAGATAATACCAACAGTTTACAGAATATTTATGTAGATTATAGTGTTGTTCAGTGCATCTATTAATGAGCCAGAATTCAGTAACAAAAGGTTTATTGTGTGTGAATAAATCTGCACTGTTATTCTACCTCACACTGTTCATTGAGTCAACTTCATTATGCAAGTGTTAATGTAAGCAGACAGAGTAAAAGCCTGAGAACAGACAAAAGCCTGTTTGTTTCAAACTCACCCTTTGCGGCCGCCTTTGGCCCCTCCCCTCCTCTCCCCCTTGCCCCCTGCGTAGCTGCGGCCTGGTTTAGCTCCACTGTTGCCTCTACGATTCTGTCTCTCTGCCGGTCTCTGACTTGAGAAACTTCTCTTGGCTGTAGCAGGTCCTTCACGTTTTGGAGTCACTCCTCCATCAGGGGGGCTTTTACTGGGTGTCAAAGAGCCCTGAGAGGGTGTAGGTGCAGGGGCAGAAGCAGTGGCTGCTTCATTAGCGGCTTCCAGTGCTCCTTTCCTCTCTTCTCGTTCTCTCCTTTCATTGAAGTCGCTGCTCTCGGAGGCAGTTTCCCATTCCTCGTTGGCTTGGTCTGAGGAGTTCTGATTGGACAAGTCGGGGGATTTGGTGCCGACTGCAGTGATGGTGGGGCTGCTTGTCTCAGGCAGGGGTGCTTCTATAGGAGAGGGCAAGTTGGGTGCAGGCATAGTGGCTGCCACTTCCGCAGGCATAGTCACAGGGGTTCCTGGAGCTCTGGACAGGGTTGGGGAGAGGGAGATTTTGGCTGGGACAGAGTTAGGGACAGCAGCAGTAGGCACTGGGGGTAGAGGGACAGGGGGACTTGGGGCTTCTCCACTAGCTAACACTGCAGCTTCCCGCTCCTTCAGCCGCCGGAAGCGTGGGGGTTTATCTTGCCTTGGGGGTCGTGCTGGTCTGGATCGACGAGGCCTTTCTCTGCTACTCTGAGGAGCCCCATCCCCAAATTTCTTGCCATCGGACTTAGGTGGCCGTCGGTCACCTGGAGGATTGTCATATCTTGATGTGGACTCTGTGTCCTCAGGCCTGAATGTCTCCATGGGTTTGGAGGGCCACTGAGAAGAAGAATCTCTGGCACCTGGCCGTCTAAGAGGAGCTGAGCGAGGTCCTCCACGTTCCCTTTGTCCACCTCGTCTACTGTATAATCCTCCTCTTCCTCGCCGAGAAGGCTCTCCTTTAGGAAGAAATCCTGGCTTGGGCCTGCCTTCTTCATCCACTCTAGATCCAACCTTTTCCCCCATGTGAGGAGGTCCAAAGCCTGGCTTATGTGGGCCAGACCTGGGCTCCCCAGGGAGCTCACGCCTCAATGGACGGCTAGGTTTCGTGCTAGGTTCACGATCAGATGGTCCGGTATCACTAGCAGACTCTCTCCCACCTTCGCTTTCAGAATCTGTGTCTGAGCCACGGCGTCTTCTGCGTTTCGGTATAACCTCAAAGTCTGAGCTCTCGCTGCGAGTCTCGCTCTCCTCTCTGTTGCGAAAGGCAGCGGCACCACCAGCAGAAGGTAAATCAGAGCGTGATCGAGGTTCTCGGTAAGGATACTCTGGTCGACTTCGACCACGACTACCCCTGCCACGGCCACTATATGTCCCCCTGTAGCTCCGTCCTCTGGAGTAATACTCTCCGCGACCACGCCCTTTGAAATTTGAGTCAGCAGGCCACTCTCTTTCTCTGTCCTTGTCCATTTCCTTATCCCTCTCACGTTCCCTTTCTCTCTCTTCTCGTCGGTAGGCACGTGGAGGTAGATTGGACTCTTTCCTGGAGGGCAGTTTGGGTTCTGGATGTTTGTCATTGCTGGGAGGTTTGTCTGCTTTCTCCTCTTGAGAGGAAGACGTGGGAGCACCAGAGGAAGGCTGAGAGTCTCTGGTTCTCTGAAGGCTAGTCTGTGTTTCCTCAGCCTCAGGAGCTTCTCTTTTCCCCTCACCCTGAGGTCTGGAGCCCTCAGACACAGCAGCAGCCGCAGAAGGAGCTTTGAAGGACTGATCCTTTTTGGTCCTTTCTCCTCTTTCCCCTCTCTCATGACGCTTTTCTCTCTCTTCTCTTTGCTCCCTCTCTTCTTTCATGTCCCTTAGGACAGGCTTTTTTATTGGCCCAGACCTGCGGACAGGTCTCTCACCCCCTGGTCCTTCTCTACGTCCGGTGCCAGATCTCCCACCCCAGCGCAACTCGGCTTTCTGTTTGCTAGGTGCTGGCAGAGGAAGCTTCTCTTGTTTGTGGAGTCCATCAGCAGGAGGTGTAGCCCTGTTGCTGGTCACAGCAGCCTGTGAATAGATCTCATTCTGAGGCTTATCGTCAGACCTTTCCACAGTGTCCTGCAGCTCTATTGATTTTGTTCCCAGGGATAACCCATCAAACCTGGGCTCATCCAGCTTGAGGGAGTGGCTTGAGCCCTGAGACACACTCCTCTGGAGCATAGCTTGACCTAGAGCTTCTACCTCTTCCCCACTCGGTAGGCCTGGCTCCTCAGGATCAAAGCCTGAGCCAACGGGGACTCTATCTAAAGGCCCTGGCACATCCTCTGGGCCCTGGGAAAACGCAGACAAGGACTCTGTGGGGTCCCGAAAGAAGTTACTTTTACGAGAGTCCAATGCACTGTGGTCCTGGGGATAAATAGCTGGGAGACCCCTGTCTAGATCCAAACCAGACTCCATCCTGCAGAGAAACAATTGTGATACTTTTATGTGCTGCAAATAAAAAAAAATTATTATATTATTATTGTTTGATTGCCTTCCCCCCCCCCCTTACCTCGGCGGCTCTTTGTTATCATCCCGTCCTTTTGGGGGAGTTACAGATGGTAATGGCTCTGACTGTGGATAGGGGTCAGATCCCCATACCATCCTTGAATCTGAGGGCAGGCCATGGTCACGAATTGGTCGCGTCAAATGGTCAAAGGAGTCAGAACTAGAGCTGGAGTTGTCCCCTGGCTCCCTGCGCACAATCTGCTTTGGGGGCATCCTCCCTGAAGAGGACAAAACGGATCAAATGTGAGCAGGTTGTCTGGCAAAGCAGTCATCACAGCTGCCTGCATTACTGAATACATTTATCACAAACATTCACATATTCTCTGTTGTAATTTCAAATTTCTCCCTACCAGGATGAATGTTAGTTGGCATATCCATGGGAGGACGTCCTGACATCATGCGGGGGTCCATGTAAGACTGCATCATGAGCCAGCGGGGGTCAAATCCCATGGTGGCCAGGTGCTGGTGGTGGGGGCCCATGGGTTGATACATGGAGCGATGTTGCTGCTGTTGTTGTTGCTGTTGTTGTTGCTGCTGCTGCTGCTGCTGTTGTTGCTGTTGTTGTTGCTGTTGTTGTTGTTGTGTAGCTGGAACTCCACCACCACCTGATGGTGACACGGAGCCCCCACTCTGCTGTTGCTGCTGTTGCCATTGTTGCTGCTTCATCTGCTCCTACAAGATCAACAAGGAATAGTAATGGGGAACATAAGATAAACAAAGTTCATTTGTTTTTTAAAATGGTATACCACATTCTAAATGGCTCTAAGTAAATCAGCTCCTTTTGACATAATGTACTCAAAGGCCCACCAATGAACATTGGTCAAGCCAAAGCCTTTACAAATATGTGCTATAACCTCAGCACAGGTCTTTCAAATGCTAACTATGGAAGAGTATGATTTAAAGAGTAAAATTATAATTGATTCATTTTGCATTTTTGTTTGAATGGGAAAACTCCAGAAATCCCCTTTATGTTCACAGTTTGGGAACTAGTCTATGTCCACTAGCCCCTCTGCAACACTCTCATTAATAGCAGTATCCCAGCCACTAGTGACATAAGAAGCCAGGTGTGGATGTACTTACCTGCTGTCTGAGGAAGCGAGGCGGCAGAGATTTCTGAAACTGTTTGGAATAGCCTGAGGTGAGTGAGGGACGCATAGCAGCTGCTGCCTCTCCCTCCAATTGTGGTGGTGCCACAGGGACTTCCTCACAACTGGGGGTGTCCATGTGAGGCAGTGGCAGGTGGGGCTCATCCACTGCAGGAAAACAAAACCGTTAATACTAAGTGGGACTGAAGTGCAACTGCACAATGATCTAGACCCTATTTACACCTGAAATTACCATTACATATATAATAATAAGAAAAATGTGCCAATGCACATTGTAAAGAACACATTGTGATCAAAATGCTCTGGGATCAGCCAGACCACGTCTGCAAGTTGTCTAGCTCACATTGTGATTGCATCTGAGTACTTTATTTAATCCTTCACAGGAAATTACTTTGTTACAGCAGCCATTAATTGAACACACATACATACATGCATCTCAGCTGACTTACCTCTGCTGTCCTCTATGTTGAAATAGTCTCGAATAGGCACTGTTGTCCTGTCGGCCTGGTTCTCTTCCACCAGGGAGCCGACCTCAGCTTCTCCTTCGCTCTGAGGCTCTGGAGCTGTGGCCACAGGTCTCTGGACTGGGGAGCTGGGCTGACGAGGCAAGTGAACCTCCTCCTCTACGGTTGGCTCAACTCTCTCCCTGTCTCGCTCGATCCTCTCCCTGTCTCGATCCACCCTCTCAGGTAGAGGAGCTTGTATGATTGGTGCCTGTGATTGTGAAACAGGGACTGAAGGTACAGGACTGGATGCAGGGGCAGGAGCTGCAGAGGAAGCTTCTTCATGGGCAGCTCCCGCCTCATCATTGGTGGTCAGAGATGGGGAAGATTTGCCCTCTGTTGCCTGGCGGTGTTTTTCATTGAGACGTTTAAGTTTTTCAGCACAAGCAGCAAGCCGCTGTTCTTCCATCCGCCGTTCTTCTTCCTCTCTTCTCCGTCTCGCTCGTTCTACAGCTTCAGAAACGTCTGAAGGCTTCTTGCGCTTCTGTCGCCATGCCTCAGGGTCCTCATCAGCGCCAGGTGCCGCTGTAGCCGGTGGTTTGCTTACACGTGGAGCTCCAGCAACAACGGGACGACCACCACCCTTGAGAATAGAAAAATTAGTATGCATACAGACTGATGAACTTAACGTTAGAATATCAATGCAAACTTAAAGTGAGGCTTTTGCAATGTATACCAGCTTTACCTGGTAGTCCTGTGGAGCAGTTGCTTTATTGTACTGTCCCATACTGCCAGGCGAAGGTGCTCTTGGATCTACGGTGTCGGCCCATGAGGTTTTACTGCCTCCACGATCCTCAGGCCCCTCCTTCCAGCCCTCTTGACCGTCTGCTGGCCGTGATCTCATACGTTCCACTTTACTCATCCATTCCCTGAAAATGTTACATTTGTGTGGGTTAAAACTCACAAGTCCTGCTTCTCTCAACCTCATGCTGCACATTAAACATTTCACTATGACACATACTCACTGGACACACAAAAACAGGCTTTAATAAGCACATTCATGGGACTGAAAATGGTTTAGACCCTTGCCCAGGTTGATGCAGCCATCATTTCTAAATGCTTTTTACTTTGCACCAACTGTTATGTTTGCTGCAGTAGTCTGTGTCACAGGTGTTACAGTGTTCAGGCGCACACTGATTACTTTACTTGCCCACGGCCCCCACTGTGGTTTTGCTTTTTCTTTAAAAAAAGAAATAAAACCTATTTAGTTCATTTTAGCATATCAACATCCATGTTTATCAAAGAAAAACAAACTAATTTGTAAAACAGTCAGCGTGTATTCAATACAGAGTACAGGGTAGCAGAGTGAGACATCTGTCCTCCCTCTAGCTCTCTGCTGTAAACACACGTAGCTGTTAGCAACCAGCTGCTCTCATGTCCTTATGGGTCTTGGGGCTTGTTTTTGGCAAAAACTCTCTTGCTCTCTGCCTGCTCTTGGTGTCCCGTGGATCATCCCCATGTCCGAGAAGGCCATCACTAACTTGTAATCAGGGGAAGCTCTAAACTTAAACTCTTCAACTAAAAGATCAAAGAAGGTGCCCTGAAGATATTGACTGTCATTGACGAATAATATTATCTTGTAAAATGTTTAGTGTACCCAATTTTTCCTCACTGTGTCATCCAAATAACTGTTTGTACTAACTGATGCTTATGTGCAACCATTTGGCTCTGAATGTACAACTGTGGTATGTTAAATCATCCACCACACAAGAGCGTTCTCTGCAATACTCTGATTTCCATTAAATACGGTTCTGCACACAGAACGTGTCACTATACTGTGTGATTGTTTTGTAATCCATTAGCATGAAACATGTCAAATTCATTCAATTTAAACCAAAAAGTTCATTACAAGTGTTTTATATGATTTAAGCTTGAAGGCATGCTGTATAATGATTTGATTTTTTTCCCTTACATATCAGGCAGTCATTTTCATGTGTTTAGTAAAAAAATCAACTTGGAAAGTCAAAAGTATTTTTAATGTCAATTAAAATGTATTATTATCCAAGGCTTGCACTCGCTTTCCATGTCCATTGGCATATATTCAGTAAAATAAACTAAGATGACCAATGTCAAGTATCCAAAAGTTGATTCTCAAAGAAAGGGTCAGAGATGAGCAAAGAGTATCTGGAAGATAAAATCTATACAGAGAGAACTCTTCGTGTGGTTCTTTTACAGTGAATTACAGAAGCTAAATAGTGAATGCAAGACAATGTAGATGATTGCAAGTTCAGATCAAAAATACTTACCAGTTTTCTCCTTTTTCTTTAGCAGCTTGGTTCTCTTCATCATCGCTGAAGTTTAGTTTCTCAGTGTAGTCCACCTCCATCTGAGCTCCTGGATTGTAGAAGAGACAAGATTCATATAAGCTAGAACTGCAGTAAAGTGACCTTTTCCCCAGCCGATTAAGTGATTATTCAAACACAGCAGTTCATAAATTATGTATAGCTACTGACCTGCCCAGCCCTCATCAGCATCAGTGTCTAAGTTGTCCAACTCCTTCAGTTCTGTGGCGCTAATGATAGAGGGTCTATCTGGGTCCAGGAGCCAGGCCTGATGGGGTGCCTGCTGGGGACGTGCTGAGCGAGGGACCCTGATCAGCCAACAGAAAACAATGGAAAGGAAAATGTATTATGTGACCTTGTCAAGTGCATTAACAAGTTTCTCTCTTCAACTTTATTTAATGTACTGAGGCAGCGTCACAGGCCTGATACCTGCCAAATCTGTGCACAGGGCTGAATACACCTTTGAGAACTGAATATTTTTTGAATTGATAGCATAATGTGTTTATGCAATAATAAAATTCAATACTAATAAATATTTATCTTATGTTTTATTTCACATTAGCATTGACATTGGATTTTCATTTAGCATCATCCTTAGTTTTTAGGGCTTTTCCATTCATATGTGAACTTACTTTACTCCATCTTGTGGTACAGGGTATCTGAAGTTTGGTTGCCCTGGGCCAAAAGTCATTTGAGGATAGGCGTGGAACATCTAAAAACAGAGAGACACAAATCATCAAACAGGGCAAGTAACTAATACTGTGATATCCTCATGTGATCAGTCCAGAAAATCAAATTGTGGCTTACGTAGGGTGGCATCATGCTCCTGAAAGCAGGGTCGAAGTGAGTTGGCACCCCAGCAGGAGGCTGCTGCCCCCCATTGAGTTTAGGCTGAGGAGGGCCAGAGGGGGGTAATCTCTCCCTGCCATCCCTCTTCTCCTTCTGGCCTTCAGTGGTTACGATTCGTCCTGGCTCATCAACTACCTCAGGTGGTGAAGAGGTACCAGGGGCCGTACTACCCTCCTCTGGAGCCCTGTTTTCCATCTCAGGGGGGCTGGGTGCAGTGTTCAAATTCCTGCCTCCACCTTCACGCCAACTGCCAACATCTAACAGGACAAGAGGAAAATAAATAGAAAGTAAGCTAGTGTTTTCCCTTTATGCTGACAACAGTGGTGCAGTGCTGCTGCTGAAATTTCACATTGTACATAATCACAACGAATGTGAAACACATGCACTTTTCTCAACTTCCAGCAGGGTTAGGGTTAGCTTGTATTCAGCAAATGGGATTTTTGCCTCTCCGTCTCTCTCTGCACAAGCAATTTATCGAACAGCTGAAGCAAAATATAGCTTAACTACGATGTCTTTCACTTCCAGCAATACACTCACTTCCCTCTCATCTGCAATGTATTGTTATGGTAATAAACTAATATGAACAAGCTCAAAACAGATGTTCACTATATGTAACAACTGAGTCTTATTAGCTAAATATCCTCCTCTCTACCATCAGTACCTACAGCACTGAGTCTCACCAGCAGCAACAGAGGGAGGAGGACAGAGGAGAGGATGAATGATGCTATCAGTTTGTTAAGACCTGCAGCCTTTCTAAACAGTGGAGTCTGAAGGCTTCACCCATTAAATCCATTCAAGATACGGTCTAATTTTATGTTGTCTACAAAAAAAGATAAACTGGAACTGAAATGAGTTTACAATATATAAATACATTCCTTATTGTAGGATGGTGAATGCTGTAAACTTTGGTGCTCTAAACTTGTCAATCTAAATATACAATTGTCACCTTTACATTTTTGGATTTGTAACAATACATTTTTTGTGTATGTATTCTATGTCAAAAAAATATACAATTTTCTTGTAAGTTACACCATAGGCTATATTGGTGCTTCTTTAAAAAAAAAAAAAGTGTATTTTCTGATTTCAGGCATTTCATTCTTTGACATTTATTACAACTACAGCCTCCGAAGCCCCTCTGCTGTCAAACCTCCTGTTAAATGATCATGCACATGACTATGGACATCTGGAACGATTCTATGATAGTCTTAAGTTATTCCACTGACGATGAGAGCAAATACAGATCCTGGCATCGTGGTCTCTGCACGCACACAACAGCACTGCGATGAAAAAAAATCCTCGAGGAAACGCTGTAATCTATGGACACTGACTGATATTTATGTGTATGAGTGTGGCCGTACTTTGAGGTCTGAGGCTGGGGCCTGGTCCATAAGGCTCCTCCTCTTGACCGTCTTTCTCGACCTCACCAGCCGCCTGCAAGCTGGGAAACTCCTGGTGAAAGTGGCTGCTCACACGAGGAGCTCCTGCACAATACAAGCACGTTATTATGAACACAGGAATCACAAGATTGAATATAATAATACAACAGTGACTAATCCTGAGCTGGTGTACAGCACGCCTTCCACCCCAACCAACACATTTAGTAGAGAACTAGGTCTAAATTCCATGCAGGCTATAACGGCTGAGTGCTCTAAACCAATTGAATATTGTTCCTCTTATTTGTGTGGACAGAAGTGGGAAATTTACAGAAAGGAGTTCATAACCAGTCTGCATTGTATGAATAGATTTAATGCTTAGCAGGGAAGTAAAGAGCATATTTACCGTCTGGCTGTGTCTGCTTGCTGTTGGCCCAGGAGCGGCTGCCCCCAATAGAAAGCTCTTGTGACTGGAGCACTGGTGGTTTGCTCTGGGGTGGGGGTGTCTCCTGTTGCCTATGGCAAAGACAGGGCAACACCACTCATGATTTTAAATGCTGTTGATGGCAGATTGCTCCAACTTAACCTGAGAGAACTTGTGAGTACATACGTCTTCTAATTTCAGGTCGAGTTCATAAACAAGCATCAAGTTATTATATCTACCTCTCTTCCCCTCCCTCAGGTCGAGATGCCCAGCCACTACCGTCTTTGGGGACAATGTTGACGTTGGGGTCGTTTCCCTTGTTCTCTGCCTTCAGGCTGGGCAGGTTGGCTGGAGGGGGCATACGCCGGCTGACAGCAACTTTGCCCAAACTCTGGAGCCCATGTCTGGCAGCCACTGGAATGAAGGGGGGGGGGGGGAAATCAGATGTAAGAAGAGAAAAAAAAGAAGGTACTCAACAGGGACGAGGTAAGAACTTGATGATCTTTAAAGCTTTTATCATTTTGCCTTGATCAACTGAAGCTGCTAAAGCTATAAATACAACCTCACAGCTAGGGCTGGGCAATTAATCGAAAAATAATCGAAACCGATTGAATCGTGGTGTTCACTGTTGCCATGACAGTAAAGGTTGCATATCTTTAAGGAATTTGAAAACTTGTCTCCAGTGATCATTTTAACCCAAACCATGATCTTTTCATAGTTCTAATCAAGTAAGCTAGACATTAACCACAGCGTCACACCTTAAAACATCATTATTTTCACTCCCTAAAGATACTCATGTGTGAGGGCAGCAGTGTAAAATACAAGACAAAAGAAACTGTGATAATATATAATTGTTCATCAAGGGTGGAGATAATCGTTAGAGGTTAAAAGTTCAATTAATTGTGATTTTGATTTTTGCCATAATCGCCCAACCCTACTCACAGCCCACTCATGAGAAGTCATATACAGTAACACAGTGTGCAAAACAGGATAAGAGTGGGGGCTTACCTGCAGTTTTCTGGGTTTCCAGAGATTTGCCCTTGTAGGTGTTGAAGAGGCTAAGGGTTGCATACTTTGTTTTGCCATCCTTTGCCTTGGTGCTCTGCCCTGACTTCTCGGACATTTCGCTGGAAACTCATTGAGTCTGGTCCTTTGGCCTCGCCCCCAGAACCAGCCTCCTACAGACAGAGGGAGACAAAAATGAGAACACAAGAGAGTGCAGAGGTTGCTGGCTCTGCACAGTATACCATAACGCAGATATCTGAACATTCCTTGATGTTTGCCAATAACCTACAGTTGGTGTGAAGAGCTTCTTTCTCTGTAAACACACAAGTATGTTGCTGGTTTACAAGCCACAATATGCCCTGAGTCTGTTTTTGTGGAGAAGAGTGATTTAGGAAAGGAAACCAAACTGGGAGAGACACCCATGCAGCAATGCTCCAGCAATGGTTGGGTAGGAGAAGACTGCAAGCCAGTAAACACTCATTTTAAAAACACTTTAAAGGATTGGCTTCAAAAATAATTTATGAAGATGGAAATTTAACACTTTTGTTTTGTGTTTGCAGTTTGGAAGGTAAAACTCAATGTGTTTTTCTAAAACCAGAAAACTGCATTGAAAACTTTAAAAATAAATAAAATTGTCTTATACCTGATCCTTTTGATAGGGCCAATTCTGAACCCTTTCCTGAACCTTTATTTACTTCAGGTAAACCACCTGTCTGAACTCACCATGCATTTAACCACTTAGTCATTATCCACATTACTGATTATTGATTAAAAATTCTCATTGCGCCAATAATTTATGAACACTCCAATAGTCTACATGATCGTTGCTATATTGATTTGGTCAGAAGTATTGTGATACTTGATTATGTCCATATTGCTCAGCCCTACCAACCAGTGAGAAAACTCCAATTTCAAATTTGCATGTAGTACAATTCTGAAAGGTGGACATACTAACTGACGGGGGCACCGAGGGTTTAGGATATGACAGGAGCTAGACGGAAAAGGCATGAAGTGAATGAGCAATACCGTGGACAGAGCGACAGCATGTTTGGGGCTGCAGTGTCTTTCCTAAGTCATACAGAGGTCATTTATTATTAACGGAGCAGTGGTGGAGTAGTGTCTATGAGAGTGTGACAAGTGTGTGTGGGGGGGAGCTGACAGCTCTGATCAGCTCAGTCTCTATCTGCAATTTGGCCTTGGAACAATTCTGCCTTTCTTTCAAAAACAACCTGCACCTTTTTTAATAAAATACTATTAAAATCAATGATGGTCCAATATATAAATATAAAAGATGTTTTCTAAACTGTATCTCATAGCTCCTTTAAGGAACAGCTCAGTATGTAGTGAGTGTGCGGTCGAGAGAGAGCAAGAGACAGAAGGGCTGCAGCGAGTTGAGCAGAAAGGATTACATGGCACTGTTCACAGTGTGTGTACACTTTTGTCTCTTTGTCGGTGAATAAATGCTACGACTCCTCAAGACCCAAGCCAAGTTCCTGTGTCGTGCTTTTTTCTGCTGCACAGAGACACGGGGAGACATGAGCGCAGCTGCTCACCAACAGCTACGTGTGTTTACAACAGAGAGCAGGAGGGAGGACAGACATCTCACTCCGCTGCCACTCTTCAGCTGCTGCGGAGGACCACAAAGGAGACACTTTCACTTTGATTGTAGAGACTGTCATCCTACCAAGTATTGATAACACACAATTTAGACTTTTTAAAATATTTGATGAACATGGGCAATAATACGCAATAATTAACTTAATTGGATTTTTTCTATTAAAAAAAATGAACAAAAAGAAAAACAACGGTGGGGTGTGTGCTGGGAAGCTAAACGTGTATGTCTGTGTATCATCAGTAACACATGGTAAGACTTTTTTTATACTGTCTGATATTCATGTTGTATATAATCAGTATAGTGTACACTAGGTTTTTGTATATTTTTGCATGCGTTGGTAACACATGCAAAAATTGCTTGTGTTACCATTGAACCCAATGGTAACACATGCAGGTTCTGATTAAATTGAACCCAATTTAAATCAGAACCTGGATTCATAGTCAACTTCAGATACCGGATACTTCATAATTGTCTCTCAGGTGTGAATGCATCTTTTCTGTGCTCTACAGCAAGCATCCGCAGTGTCCATCATGAGTATGCAAGATGCAAGACGCAATACTCTCATATGCACCTCTTAAAATGAGCAACGATACATTTGGGGAGGTACACTATACGTACACTCTTATTGTAAACTTATCTAGTTCTGGTCGAGGTTGTTCATCGCTGAAAGCCGAGCTATGAAAAAACCTTGATGCAATACAATAGATACAGTTCAGGCTTCAGGCCAAGTATCTGCAGATACACTTTCCAGCTGTCTCAAAAACAGTCCTTCCAGAAAACAAGTATTCACTACGACACGAGAGACAAATTCTGACAAACTTCTAGTCCAAGTCTCTGCTGACTAATATATCTGATGAGGCTGGCTGTGAATGTGACCAGCTGAGTAGTGAATAGTATCTTGCGAGCTAATCTAATGTTTGGCATGAGAGTGAATAAATACTGATTAAGAGTTGATATGGAGTCTAATTGAGAGGTAGCAGTCCAATTAAATCCCTCCTGATTACAGATGCCAGCTGAATTTTTGGAAAAATATGAAAGTTTAATTTATCATCATTACAAATCATTGTTTCGCCGTTTCATTTTCGTCAGACGCAGCAGTCATCACAGGCCCATAAAATGTGATGTGAACAGTTAAAATACACCCGCTCCTGCTGCAGTCAGGACTAAAGCTGGCTAGCTGGCTCTGGCTATCTCGTAGTGAATTTAATGGTCTCATCTACCAGAGGAGCAGACTGAAAATGACTCTGCACACAGGTCTGTGCTCTCGATTTGTGTTAAACATTTGCAGATTTTACTTTAATCCATCTGTCCCTAAGAAGGATGTGGGATGTATGAGGGTGTGTTTGAAAAATAGGAATCAAAAGGGAAGAGGGAACATCGATAAGAGGCTAACAAGCCCAAATTACAACAGTATGGAGGAGGGACCTCAAATCCTCCCTTTTTAAACCTCATATTCCTCACATTCCTCACCTGGTATACGACTGCATCCCTGCTATCAAGACTTATTCAGCTCAGCCCGGCCTCCAGCATGACCCTGCACCCCTACAACTACTCCTGCATCACAGTTCATTCATCAACGGAAGCTCATTTCCAACACATCATTACATGCCAACATTTTGTTGTTTCTGACTAAGGAGAAGTAGTTTGTGTGTACACGTGTGAGGAGAGATCTTCACACATTTTGGCTTGATGAAATTAAAATGGCTGATAATATTTCTAACCTTCAAACCATTCAGCCAGTATAAAAATGTGTTGATAATGCCTAGCAGTAAGAAATGGCATAAAAGTGTGTTGCGTAAGTTATATTTTGAATAAATATCATTAGTTTTAATAGTGGAATGACTTGCTTATTTGATGTCCAAACAGTAATGTGAATGGACAACCACACAAAGCATTTGTTTCCACATCTTTCCCACTAATAAAACACTGCATGGATACACAGGAGCCTCTGATCTTAAAGGAAAATTCTGATTCTTTATAAAACTGGGTGGTAATGTCAGTTTTTAACCTACATATCAGCACAGCACTGCACTCACCACTACAATCCTTGAACTTGTGGGAAATAAGTTCTTTGCTCTAAACAGCTTTATAATTTATTAAGTCAAACTTCGCAGCAGCCATTTGGTGGTCGACATAAAGGTTAACACTTAAAAGTTAATATCTTTGGCACAGCAAATCCACTTCCACATTCAATCTGCAGTTTGACCCAGATGACATATGTGTGAAGTGTGCATGCACCCTGCTCTTTTCTTTCCTGACCTGGCTGATGCAGCGGAGAAGAATGTGAAGTCATGTAGATGGCCTGAAAGATGAACGGGAATGTTTCACCTAAACAACACGCCTGTGTGCCACTGATCTTATTGGATGAAATGCTCCAGTGAAGACTTGTGGTTCAATGACAGAGATGAACATATTATGTTAATCTGTAAGTACACTACAACATTTTTTCCTCCTTTAATGTGTCTTCCACACTGTCACACATGCATATTAATTAAGTCATCATCACTCACAGATACAGCGGCTTGGCCTGTAGGAAGACAAGATGTACTGTGTCATATCCATTACGTGAACTGAGTTGGACACATTCAGCATCCACCAAATAATCTCCACTTTGATCAGGGTCAGTGCAAAGGGCTTCTCCCAGCATCTATACAATTACTTACTGTTTCTAGTCCATTGAGCACAATGCATGGGACAAGATAAGGCTCGGATGCCACTTAAGATTATTGTGGTTGTCCAAAGTCAGATCGTCAATATCATGAAATGGTCTTCCTTGAGAGTTGTCGGTGTTTTCATTGAGAACACAAAAAGCTGGCTGGTGGATATGTTTTCAATTAATTGGGTACTAACCTGTTTAGATTCGGTGCACAAGGTAAATGGTACTTTAAAATACACACATGGGACCACTTTGAGAGGACTAAGTGATGAGCTGTTAAAATGCAAAGTATGATATTACTTAAAATCAGCTCAGAGCCAAGCAGGTCAAAATAAACCCATCTTAAAGCTTGTCTTTTTTTGTTGAGCCTTGCTAACGATATTTCCATTAAATCTCTGATCAGGCCTTAGTCACTGACTGCTCAATCAATAAGCACTACTCCAATCAATATGTCTGAATAGCCTCCAGAAAACTAGCCAGATGTAGACCCATCCCTATCAAAGGTTGAATGTACAGCAATCAATACCATGTAAGCCTTTTCACGATCTTACCCATCTACAGAGATGAGAAAATAAAGCATACACACCCCAAACTTGCCAAACCCCTGAATGTGCACACTCACACAACAAAAATGTGCTCCTTCAGGGAAGGGGCATATTTGTTGAATCTGCAAGGTATCATGGCTGAAAAGGGGGGCATTGTGCTCATCTGTGCACACACACACACACACACACACACACACACACACACACACCCTACATCATGACATTCGGGGAGAAAACGTAGCATATCGCCACAACTAGTTCAATTCAGAGGAAAAACCTCAAGTGATGAAAGCCAGATGTAAAGTGTCGTTTTGTTCCTGTAAATCAGTGCCACTGATGAGTCTGCAGGCCATCCGTCTCCATGAATCAGACTGCTGGTGGGCTGGGGTGGTTCATACCGGCAGGGGATACAGGCCCCTTTTTCGCCCGGAACTCACTCAGACCGGGCACAAATAACTATTAAATCTGCTCCAAACGCACCAACAAAAACGTCAACACATTCACTTAGCCAGAAGCGCGGGGTTTGACGTCTAATGCGGAGCGTGGTGCTGTTAGATAGCAGGCCGCCACTTCGCATCGTTTAGCATAGTTTCGTTTCTCACTGGTCGCCATCACATCCACTTCCAGTCCTTCAGTGGCCACAGCATGCTAACCAGCTAACGATGTGTGAGCACCAACACATCAACCGCTCTGATAAAACTTAAAAAAAAAAAAAATCAGCTCGCATGACATGCAGACCCACCTGCCACCGCCGGTGCCTTCTTTGTCCTTTGGCTTGTCGTACAGCTTGACTCCTGGGTCCGGTTTCGGCCTACTTTGAGGTGGAGGAGTCTGTGTCTGGCCGGCAGATTACAAAAGCTGGCTAGCCCGCTAACGACGGTTAGCTACTGAGCTCGCTTGCTGCCAACAAACCTCTCTCCACATGCACGGCCTCTGTGTTTGTGTCCTCCGGTCCGCTTCAAGCCGCCACACTATCCTCGTTGGTTCCTCCGTTACTGTGGGAACCGGTGCGCGGGCGTCCCTTGGTTCCGTGTTTCTCCGCGCCCGTTAAGTGGTGCCACACCGTTTTTCTAGCTGAGTGAGGCCCCGCTCGAGCCGCGGCCTGTCGCACAATCAAAGATGGCAGATTGTAGTTGCCAGATTGATCTTCTCACATCCTCCTTTCAAAGCTCTAACCTCTGAGTGTGTGTGCAGGTGTTCACAGTTTAACAGTTAACATCACTCATTCACAGAAGTGTCGGACACATAAATTCAGCTTTCTTTACAGGTAACAAATACACTAATTACCCGTTTGGATACTCTATGGTTGACATGAATGACATTAATATTTCATGCTTTATCAAAGTGTAAGGCAATGTAAATTACCATACATTTAACCACACAAAGCCAAACATATCATTTACTTACTGGAAAGTGTGTTGTGATACACAAGTACAATTTGGCAGGTTTATTCTATATAGCCTACAAGCGTTTATAGCCTTAGTCTTTTTTGGGTAAGGAGTAAGCCTAAATTCATTAAAAATATGTACAATAACATGTCATGTTTCCCCCCATTTAATATTTATTTCAGCACTATGTGTACTCTTCACTTGTTTTGCACTATTTGTATATTACTTAAAGTCCACAGAAATGGTGTCACCTGTATATAATCAATCCTTGTGTATATTTCTGAAGGTTGTTGTGTTATTATTCTGTGTAAGTACACCGAGAGCCGCTTAACCAGATTCAAATTCCCTTGTATGTTTGTGTTAATTTTAACAAAGTGTTAGGTGATGTAAATTACTTATACATTTAACCCAACAAAACCAAAAAGACCATTTACTTTTAATTTACATGAACATGAAATGAAAATATGAACACTGAGCTGTTGTTGGTGTAATGTGAGAAGTGTGATGTGATACTGGAGTACAATTTGGCTATTCTATATTAAAAATGTTTAGAGCCTTTAGCATACATCATTTTGGGTTAGGGGTAAGCCTACATTCATTCAATTGAGTGAATGAGGCCAGGTGTTGCTGTGTTCAAGTCAGATGTAGGCTTTCCTGCTATTTTCCATCCTAAACTATGAAGAACATCCCTTTAATAATCTCGTTGACGGAATAGCTCTTTCAGTACATTGCTGCTCATGTCCCAATGCTCATCAGAACGACTGAGATCTTGTGAGCCTGCTGTGGCAAAGCTTTCTGATTATTCATTACAGCTGCATGTGAGGTATTTTTTACTTTTTATTGCCTTGTGTTTTGTCATACGCATCATCTGTGTGTCCAGTGCTGTCTTTCGACTGTTTTATGCTGACTTTGATTGTCTTTGTTTCATATATTTTCCTCTTGTTCTATGTGTTGGCATGTGTTGATTACTGTTAGTTTCCCCTCGGAAATTAATAATAATCTATCTATCTATCTATCTATCTATCTATCTATTTTTCTATCTATCTATCTATCTATCTACCTATCTATCTATCTTGCCATTTTGTCAGTGGTACCTGTAAAGTAGTTATAGAAAGTATAAGATGTCATATAAACAAAGTGTGCAGTACTGCAAACAGGTACATTTAAAAGAAAGGCGTTTACTCAAATAATAGTCAAAAAATCAGTATAAACTGAAATCTCTGTCATCCCGCTAATGGCGTTCATATCGTAAGCATTCCCAAACCTGGCAACCCAAATGTTTACGAGTCACGCGTGGACGATTCTTGTTCCGGGGTCCACCGGTGGTTCACTACCGGCGGTTAGTTTAAAGTCTATCTCGAGGTTAATTCATGAAAGAGGTTTTATTCACGATTTCTAGGGTACATTTCCGTAGGGTGCTGACGCCATCTCCATCTGTCTCCCTCTCTATATGATATCCATCTAGATTGATAGGTTTTATCAATCCAAATTGATATTCTGTAGTCTGTTTTAGCAACATCTAGCTACATACCTGATTCCATAGATATAGTGACAAAATAGGTCCAGTCAACGACAAACTTCAAACCGTACTTAAATAAAACAATAAACAACAATAATAATACAGTTACCCCAACAAACATTGAATGAATATTGATTGGGGATTATTTTAACATAACTTTCCCCAAAAAACAAAACAACTAGAGAAATTGTGTAAAACCGCAGTTGTCCACAAATGGAGTGAGTGGCAAAACCAATCAACACTACTGTTTTATAGATTTTTATAGACCAGTGGAGAATTTAGGCTATTGATGATGGGGTGAAAATCTGTTGAACAAGGCATCCTTTGTCAGTGTTCCTGCTGCTCTATAGCCTATGTTTCAGTCAAATTAATAAAATAACACCAACAAGCACAAAGTAGGCACTTTTTCCTGCACCGTAATCGGTTTTGATATGGTTGATTCTTGTTTATGGGCAATCGTTCCTAAAAAAAAAATGTCATTCTTTTGAAAAAAAAAAAAAAAAAAGCAGTCTTACATATGGATTTTGACTACTACATGAGATTGAAAGAGATCCCGGAGTAAGATTTATAATTATGATTTCATAAAGGATTGCACCTTATGAAGATTTTTCAAACCTAACCTCAGGTAGATTTGAAGCCACCATTAGGGGGCATCATTGACCAATGTACATCATACTGGTAGTGTAAATTTACTAAAGTGCTCTGCTTGAGAACAATTTTGAAGTAGTAAATGGACCCAACAAGACCCTTCTCACCTGGAGACACATTGGAAGCTGTTACAAGAGCAAGAAAACAAGGTTTTAGAAAATACATGTATCTTACTCAATAAAAGAGAAAGAAGATACAGGAACTTTGGTCAGGTATTGTATCACGGTTTATTGTAGCAGTCATCATGTGTTGCACTCTCCGCAAGAAGTTACATGTAGTTTTCCATTAGCATTATTATTACTGTTGTGAGGTTGATGTACATATTCTGTAAGGAAATGTGACAGTGATGAATACAATGATTCTACAATGATGCATTCAGCCATTAAGTATATACAAGAATCACCGATTTTTTAAGTTTAAGTTTAATTTTTGACAAACTGTTTAGTTATAAATTACAGCACTGTTCTAATATGTTCAGTTAAAATTGCAATCTACACAAAAGCACTATACATATTTCTGCCAAAAGTTCTGCTCCAATACATATTGGCATTAAATACTTTAAAGGTTAAATCCAGATTCAAATAATCACCCAATGTAATATGTTGAATAATATCTTTTTATATAGTGAAACAGTTTGAAGCTATCATTTATTGAAATAGACTCATGTTCCATATATCTGCATATTGTCCACTTCAGGAGAGGCAGTGGTATTATATAAAACTACATTCATGTGTGACAAATGTGTTAAAAGAGAAGACGAATCACAGCTGAAAGGGTTTGAGTATTGATTGCACATCACTGTGCAGGCAGGTACACCTTTATCCTGTCCAACAGTGCTGTGGGATCTTGTAGGAAAGCTGGAAGGCTGTTCCTGTTAACATATGCAGCCAAACCCACAGCAGCAGCTGACAGAATCAGAGGCCACTTCAGTGATCTCTTGGCTTTGGGCTCATCACAGGGCCTGGTCTGCATGGGTTTAGCCACTCTCTCCCACTGAGTCAGGATGGCCTGACGGGCCCCGGCCCACTTTCTTGGCCCTCTGAGACGATACTGGTATGGGGTGCTGGGACCAAACATCAAATTCAGTCCCAGCCTGGGATCAGTCAACAGCAGTCTGGAGATGCTGGGTTGAACCCCCACCACCTCTGCTATCTCATCCATGTAGGTGAGATAATCAACCTGGATGGTGTGTCTCTGACTGGTGACATACCTGAAAAAGAGACTTGAGTTGAACATGTTGTGGATAACAAGATTGGGTACTTTTCAGATCCAACATATGTAAGTGACCTCTAGACTGAGCACTGCATAACCTTTTAGCCATCATCTCCTTCTTGCACTCGATTTCCTTAAGCATTGCAGTTGTTGAGGGAAGCTTGGTGCAGCCTATTTAAAAGGAGACATTGTCATTCAGTGAGTTGCCTTCTTACACACTTAATCCTGAAAATACTGTTGGAACCTGTACTACCTTTAAAGACACGTGTTGCCCATCTGGCCTGCATCTCCGAGATGGGCATGATGGCTCCCAGTGGCTGTACTAAACCAATGATGGCCAGAGTGGGGCGGTCCAGCTCAGGAGGAAACACATACTTGTACAGAGATGCTTTGTTGTCAGTCACTGAGACAACTTGTGAGGCCAGGAATGGAAAGGAAAACTTGTAACCCGTGGCAAAGACCTGCAAGACAGGCAACTTATCTCAGTCACAAGAGTAAGGAAGAAAGCGGAACAAGCAATTATGAGTGTTATACACAAATAACATACCACCAGGTCAACATCTTCCACTACACTTCCATCTTCAAACTCCACACTGGACCCTTGAAATCTGCGGATGTTGGGTTTCACCTGAACTGTTCCAGATAGGATGCGGTTGGGCAGCTCATCGTTCACTGTGGGATGCTGGCTGAACAACCTGAGATTTAAATTCAGACTAATGAATACATATTGGAGGGACTTGGATTCAAATAAGCCTAAAAGTATGAAGGCATGGTGCAGAGGAAGAAACTTCTGATAAGTTTATAATTGTGCTATAGAGCCATCCTAATAGTGAGGCTAGAAATGTGAACTTTGTCTTAAGGCAGTGCTCAAGGAGAGGATGTAAGTCATTAAAAAGGAAAGTTTACCTGAAGGTGTTACTAGAGAAAAGCTCAGCGAATGCCCAAAATTAAAGAAGGTTCATCATTTGGTGTGCATGATTGTGTTTGATAAATTCACAACAATCTGTCAACTAGATTTTGATATTTCTTCTGTGAAAATCGACATCTTTTCCTGAGAAGGGCCCTAGTGAAGGTCAAGCAGACACCATAATTATTAGAATTAATTAGGGATCATAAATATCGGCAACAAATTTCATGGCCGGAAGTTGTCCAAATATTTTCTTCTGCATTTGGTAAACAGAGGTTTAACAGACTGGCATTGGATTTCTTAGGTTTTGCCTTCTGCTGGGTTAAAACATGCTATACTTCGAAAGCTATATTTCCAAGCTACACTATACTGTAGCTGTGATAGAAATAATTGTACAAGACATATGTGAATACAGTACCTGTGCTTTGGCTTTAGATTGTACAGACTATGGTCAAATCTTCGGTTGAGTGTTGTCTCTCCAAGACCACAGAAAAAACCAAAGGGAAGGATTTTCCGTATTGCATCCACCACCCTGTTAAAAAGCATATCAAGGGGCAAGCCATTGTCGCCAACTCTGTTCAAGATCCAGGCTCCCCTTCGAGTGCTCAGGTAGAGCTGAAAACATGGAGAGAGGACATGGTGTTCTTGTTTAGTACGAACAGTGGAAGACTGTAATCTCATGTAATGTGTAACGTTGTGGTTGTGTGCCACTGTTACCATCATCTTTAACCAGACAGGCAAATCTCAGGGAGAAAAGTTTGGCATTTTGGAAAAACTCACTTATTCATTCATTATCAGTGGTGATACAAAATGTATAAGTATATTGAAATTTACAACTGAATATAGAAAAACCTAACTATACCAAGCCCTATAAGAGGCGCAGCTGTTTAGGCTAATTAAAATGTATGTTTTTGATTAAATTTTTTTTTTAACATTAACAAACTGCATATTGCATTTAATATGTGGAATATGATGCACTCAAAACACAATGCTCAGTTACTGGTCAGTGATTTTACACTTGTTTTTATAGTTTGGGACACGATCACTTGACGCAGGTTTACAACAAAGTCCAGAAGGGTCAAATGATTAGACAGGTGTTACACAAGTCACACATTTCGTTTAATTTTTATCTAATCTTCCCATCTAATAGTCAAAACAAAGGTCAACAATAACTTTGTGCTAACTCTCTATTATAAATGTGTTTCAGATCATGCAGACCTTCAACCTGGTTCAACACTGATTCAGAATAATAAACAACTGACTAGATTGGGTGTGTTCAGCTTTACATTTACTTCTAGATCATTTGGTTGATTATTGATTTGTTTTGCTCATTGACTTTTTGACTGTAATTTATTGTAATTAGCTATTTATCCTTTATCCACCTGTGCTGGTGGAATGAATGCTGCTGTATAAAATGTTACATGAAAATGTGTAAAAATAATTAATTAAAAAAAAGTGATTTTGCATTAAATATCTTGAATGTAAAACAATCCAGACACATATATCTGGATTGTTGGTATGTAACTCAGCCAATCCAACCTGCTTAGTGACTCTGCTCAGCTCCACTGCTATGTCTCCTCCAGAGTTTCCTATTCCAATCACTACAGCCTTTTTATTCCTCCACTCTTCAGGAGTCTTGTAGTCTCGACTGTGGAAGTATTTTCCCTGGAAAGTATCAATGCCTGAAAAAAAACAGACTTTGCTTTACAAAGTGCTTCTTTACTCATTTACTGCTGCAGAAGACTTTGATCTGTGTTTGAGACTTTGCCTACATTACAGAATTGCCCTAATAATATATAGGCCAAGGTTTAAGGCCATTATACTGACAACACCATTCTCTTTGGGTGGTGTCGCCCTCTGTAAATACAGTATTATGTAACCTCAATGTATATGGTTGCCATTAACAGTTTCCTCTTCATGTTGCTAGTTATTTATAGTCTATAAGTGGTACCTGGGAAGTCATGGAGAGGCATGTTGGGGTTGCAGTGATGACCAATACAGATCATCACAGCATCAAATATGTGTTTCTCCTTTTTGCCATCCTTGTTCTCTGTCTCAACATCCCACTGGCCTGAACGAGAAAAATCCGATCTCTGCTTCACCTGCAAGACTTTGGTCTGGGCGACAGAAAAACAGCAGCAGATAACAGTTTGTTAATAACAAGCATGCATAAAAGCAAACACAGATTTCTTCATCTGGTAACTAAGCAACATTTCACATTTAAGGCTGGGGCAAATTAGCCATGCCTCATTTCAAGGACAGAGAAGGTAATAAGTGAAGCATCCTCACATTGAAGCGTATGTGCTTGGTGAGCTGGAAGTGATCAGCATACATCCGAAAGTAGTCCATGATGAGGGAGTTGTGCATGAAGTTGGGGAAGTGTGCAGGGATGGGAAAATCACTGAAACACATCATCTCCTTGGAGGTGTTGATGATGACAGAGTGGTAGATGCTGGCCCGGTCTGGCTCAGGATTCTCCTGCAATAAACCACATCAGCCAGGAAGAGATCAAATATTTATTCTCTCTTATACTCTGTGAAGAAAAGAAAATCCGACCTGCACCCACCTTAAACCTCCACAGACCACCAATGTCATCGCTGCTTTCGAAGCAGACAGGCTCCAGCCCCTCATCCAGGCAGCACTTGATACAGGCCAGACCTGAACTACCTCCCCCGATCACTGCCACACGACGGGTCATACTTCAGCTGTGTAAAAGGAGACCCAGATTAGTTTGAAACATGTATTATTTCACTACAACAACATACATTAATGCACACAACCTGAAGTTATAACGGTTTGCTCGTTTCATGGACAGTGCAGTGTACTCTACAGTACTTTACTGGAGCACTTACAGCTGATGTGCAAATATTGAATCCGCAAATATAAGAAGGTGCCTGCAGTAATAAAGAGCAGTCACAAGTCGTTTCGATAAAAGTTTGATCTATACAGCACGAGAGAGGTGCCTGGCTGTCACATCTGACACAGAGTTTTTAAAAGGCTATAAATGCGCTATCCCGACCAAACTTCAATTTTGTTAGTCAGCTGGTCAATGTGTACAGACGATGTCAACAATCAACTACCGAAGTGCAGCATGTACTGTATCACTCATCTGGATGGATCCTGCTGTACAGCGTTAAAACGTTACTGAAAAATGACGACATACTGTAACTGTAAATGTAGCCTATGCATGTTCTTACCTGTTGCAATTCGTGGGAGTAAATGACGTTTTTCGTGCTGCATGTACTGTAGGCTACTGTAACTCAACGGGCGGAGTGAGATCGAGTAAAACATTAAGCAAATGCAAAAACGACCTAGTCTAACCCTTGATACACTGTAGCGCCAGGGTTATGTAAGGTTTGTGGAAAAGCAAACAGACAGCGCCTCTCCATGAAAACAACATAACGCTAGACTTCACAACCAGTAAGAATCTCATTATCTTCGGTAAAAGGAAGTCAGAGACTCCACCCACGTTACAATAAGTGGGCAGTATAACTAGCCAGTTAGGTTTCTTTATTTTGGACCATAGTTCATACATACAATACACAGCAGATTTAATAGGCTTAATATATAAACACAGCTTACATTCTCCCTGTCTGATAAAATATGCAGTTACAAAATGTGGCTTTATGTACTGTAAATCATTACCTAATGCTCATTAGTTTACCACTTTACTGAGTCAATAACTCAGCTAGCTTCATAATGAGTCAAAATGTTAGATGTTCATGGTTTTCAAATAGCTGATCAATATCATTAATTTTATTTTCAGGAAAAGTCTGAGCTTGAAAATGTCTTTAATAAGGGCATCCAGACATAAAAATGCAGACATAAACATACAACAGTTTCCAATGAAAATAAGGAATACATTTCAAAATCATAAAATATTTAAAACATTCATCAGTAGACTATTCATTACGAGTTATCAACATCAAGGATCAAACAGGTGCAACAAGAATCAGTCAGAGCATCTAAAGCCAGACATGGCTGCTTCCAAGTCATTTAGACAGACTTTAAAGCATCCAGTCAGACCACATCCTGAAGATTCAGATCATTTGGCAACTGATTTCAAGTAGAGAGAGCAGCAGAATAAAACTTTTTCCCAGGTCAGTACAGGCTTTAGGGACAGATTGTAGGAATAAGTTCTGGGAGCAAAGACAATAACTTCCTATGTAGTAAAACAGATTAAAAGTTAATGGTAGAAGAGGACAGATAAAAAGATCATTTTCACAGCTCAGCAACACAAAAGGTGTAATTACTTATTGATTGATAAAACATTAGAAATGGATTGATCAACCATTAATAAAATCACTGGTTATAACTTTTGTTATAATGTATCAGCAGATCTTTAATTCCTTCAATGAGCTGTTTTTTGCTTTGTCTCCATCTGCTGGTTTTAGTCTAGAAAATGTAACATCTAACAATCCAGTCCAGTTCTCTGGACCACAAAAAAAGGTCAACAGATTTTCAGCTGTTGTTTATTGTAGAAGAAACCGCACAGCAGAGCTGCACCTGAAAAAGCCATGATGATGCCCAGTTTTGAAGAAGGTTTGGAGATCTCTGGTTCTGGTTCTACTCTGGTCCTGAAAGGCAGAAACACCCGCTCCCACTGAGTGAGAATGGCCTGACGTGCTCCAGCCCACTGGCCCGGTCCAGTCAGACGATACTGATATGGAGTGCACGGACCAAGCAAAACCTCTAGTGCCAGTCTAGGGTCCCTCAGCAGAAGCCACAGGACGTTTGGTCGAACCCCCACCTGCTCCGCCACAGAGTCCAGGTACGGAATGTAGTCCACCTGAAGGGGGTTACGCTCTGAGCAGGAAAATCTATGAGCACAGGGAACAATAAAAAAACAACATTTTATATAACACTTACTGACTCGACTTCTAGTTACAAATGTTTCATATAAAAGAAGCGAGAAAGGTCAGATAACAGTAACATGTACAAGCAAGCAGAAATACACATTATTAATGTCCTTCTATTTAAATAGGTAATTTAATCAATAACATACTATAATTTACAACTAGAACAGGCAGACCCAGGCCCTGCTGATTACTTGGGCAGATTTCATAGTGCATCCTCCTTAATATTTCCCATCTTTCTTAACTATCCCATTGCTTTTCTTAGATGACTAAATGGTGGTGCAGTTGCCAGTTTTTTTATGTGCTCTGAGTGTAAACCATGGGCCAATTTGTAGAGAAAGAAACATGGACAAGATGTTCATGGAACCTTTATCATACCTGGTGTATCAGGCCAAGAGGAGTCTAATAATAATAATAATAATAATAATAATAACAAACATTCACAACAATAGAGTGGATTATTTGTAGTCATTGCACAGTTTAATATGGAGCTTGCAGACTTTCTGTAATTCAGCATAAGAATGATTTGTTACCTCTGATGCATTGTTGCTGTGTCTTTCTCAATTTCCTCCCTCATCGTCTCCTCAGAGGGAAGGGTTGTTAAGCCTGCATTGAGAAAATTGAGAAAACACATCCTTTGTATCAATAAATGCCTTCACCATTAAGTGAGGTATCTTCTCAGACAGGCGGCACATAAAACTCATAGTTTCTGTGTTGTACTTTACCTTTAAAAACCCTAGTGGCCCAGCGAGCCTGCATTTCAGCCAGAGGGTTAATGGCTCCAAGCCCGTGGATGAAGCCCACCACTGCCAGTGTAGGCTGGATCAGTCCAGGAGGGAACACATGTTTGTACAGATGTAGCCTGTAACCACATTTAGCCTGCAGAGCTGAGGGCAGGAAGGGGAAGCTGTAGTTGTACCCTGTGGCAAACATCACTACGTCCACCTGTATGACATACACAGAAAACTCATGAATATTCAATAACCGTGTGATTATTGCATTTTCATAACCAAATAATAAATAATAATAAAAGATTAAAAATGATCCAAGAGGCAACAAAGAATATGAAAACTAAAGAGGAGTGAGAGTCCAAGTAGTAACTGTGACACCATTTCCACATTAGAGCCACAGTCTAATGAATTCACAATATACACACCTTGTCTATAATGCTCCCATCAAAAAAGACCACACTGGAACCACGGAACTCCTTCACATTTGATTTAATCTGAACACGACCTGAGATGATCCGGGCAGGCAAGTCATCATTCACAACAGGGATCTGTGCAAAAAAACTGCCAAGAGGACAGTAGAGCTGTATAAGTCACCCATAAGGAGTGTTTCAGTGGCACAAACATATAGTCAAGACTTGAATAGGTACAATAATGCAGGAGGACAGGGTAGAGATCAGGTTGTTCTCTGCAGTCTGAATCAGGTCAGTATCTTACATCTTGCTCTCTTATTACAAATCAAGAAAACTGCATGAACCAAGTAGTTCCTGCAAGTCTCTCACTATTTTGAATTGTTTTTTTGTATTCTTCTTGTTTAGTCATTTAAACCTGCACACTCTGGATCACGATGATGTGTACTTCACCACCAGGCCAAGTGTTTTACTTCTACATAAAATAATGGTAAAAAATACTGCAACCTATACAGTGTATGGTGGTAACATTTTAAAAGATGGATACATAAAGAAACTGAAAATTCTCTAATTTTGTGGAGACTTTTTTTTAGCTGTCTATGTACAAGAAATAGTGGAGAAAGAAAAAAAAATACACACACACACACACACACACACACACACACACACACACACACACACACACACACACACACACACACACACAGTCTTGTAACAATCACTTTGAAGACATAGATGCAGATAATGTTAATATGATCTTGTTACCCATGTTTTGGTCTCAGGCCATATAGTCTGTGGTTAAATGATTGATTGAGATTCTTCTCCAACATGCTGTTGATCCATGAGGGGAAGAGCCTCCCTATCATCATATCCATCCGAGAAGTCCCAACTAGGTCAACTGGGAGCCCACCCAGTCCTACACGGCTGACCACCCATGCTCCACTCCTGGTACTGAGGTAAACCTGCGGGTCCAGTCAGCACAGGACAGCACAGATTAACATGCTCCTCTTTATAATTTCAACATCACAATGCTTTAAAAAATGTAATTTAGTTGTTCACCTTCTCAGCCACTCGACTGATATCCACAGCAATATCACCCCCAGAGTTCCCAATCCCAATCACCACCACTCTTTTCCCCTGCAGACCCTCTGCGTTGCGGTATTCCCAACTGTGGAAATACCTGCCTTCAAAATTCTCTATACCTTAAATGGAATAAGAGAAAAGTATTATTTTACACATAGCCATAGTTGAACCCCAATTGAAGAGCACTGATAGTGTGACACCTGGTGGTGGAATAATGCAAATACCTGGGAAGTCTCTGAGCGGCAGGTGAGGCTGGGTGAAGTGTCCGGTGCAAACCATCACTGCATCAAAAACATGAGTCTTCTTTTGACCCTCTCTCGTCTCTGTCTGCACCTCCCACTGGCCTGTCACAGCAAAGTCTGGGCTCTGACTCACACTGACCACAGAAGTCTGAGCAGGACATTGATATTTGTCATCATCTATCACATTCATATTTGTGAAATCAAAAGAGTTGAAATAGCTTTACCCTCATATAAACTTAAAGAGATAATGTGTTAAAAATGTGTTTAATGTGTCCTTTTAATGATTTTAAAGCTAATTTATTATTTTATGCTGCAATCATTTTATTTATGTCTTTCTATTTTTCTGTACTTTGTTTTTATTATGGGGGGGTGAGGGGGGGGTTAATTGTATGTTTTAAGTTTCTCAAATTACATGTTTTTCTGTTTTATGTAAAACACATTGAATTGCCATTGTGTATGAAATGCGCTATATAAATAAAACTGCCTTGCCTTGCCTTGCCTTTAGTAAATCACTAGGTCACTAACCTGGAAGTGAATGTGCTGCAGAAGTTTGAAGGCCTGAGCGTAGAGTCGCAGGTAAAGCAGCACCTCAGAGTGGTGCATGTTGTTGGGGAGCTCAGCTGGAGGAGGGAAGTCACTGAAAGACATCATCTCTTTGGAGCTGTTGATGATCACCGACTGATAGATGTTGGCTCGTCCAGGTTCTGGCTGCTCCTAAAGTAGGGATGATGCAGAGAGTGATTTATTGCTTGTGGGAAATTAAACTGTTACAAGTACAGGATATCATTATACATTATATCATACATGTACCACATAACATGCCCCAAACTTCAGAGGCCTTTTAAAGTATAAGAGCATTAGTCAGCTACTTGCAAGTATATTTTTGTAATACCAAGCATGAAAAAAGTTCCAAAAGTTGAGATGTTTAGTTAACTTCCTGCTTATTTAAACATTTTTTTTATTTAATTTAGTGACAAATTACCAGATAAAGACATTGTCCCTCACCTTATATCTCCACAGACCACCAATATCATGGCTGCTCTCAAAGCAGCTGGGCTTCAGACCTTCATCCAAACAGGCCTTGATGCTGGTCAGACCAGATGGCCCTGCACCGATCACTGCCACCCTCTGAACCATGCTGGAGAGGAAGCACTGCTCTCAGCGACGGAGACTGAGACAGTGACTGGACTGGAAGACTGAGTAGAAGTGAGAGTGGAGAAAGTGGATAGAAAATATCACTCAAATCCAAAATGTGTCAAAGCTCTTTCACAACAAGATGAGTGCTGAAATAAACATTTATGGGCAAAACATTTTATTTTCTATGCACAACGTAGGTGGTTATTTACAGTATATACAGCTTGCTGAAATGCATGTTTAATGATAATGGATGATATTATTTCTGTAACTAACTTATTATATTTTAAACTAATATAAAACTAACTAATAGAAATATTTATAGCAGGATATAACTAGATTCCAGTGGCAATTACAGTGACTGAACAATAAATAAGGAAGCAAATTTGTTTCTAATCAAAACTTTAAAAGGGTTAAAAAGTACCAATTTTTATTTACATATACAGAAACATTGTCTGTGTGTAAAATATGTACTAAACAGAGGAAGCACATATTGAAAAGGAATAAAACATGACAGTAAATTGAGTCTTTTATGTGAAAATTACTCAAACTTAAATGTCAGAGGAGCAACTCTGAAGCCTGAGAAGATGGCAGCCATTAGGTCTACGTGTCTGTGCTGTAACTACAGCTCCAACACAGAGACACAATATTCACTCACCCACATAATAGTAACCACAACTCAACATGCCATTCACTTATTAATTACAAAAACATTGTTCTAGTACCATTCAACCAGTTGCAAGCCAACACAAACATGAGTCTTACCTCTTCTTCACAAGGAGAAAGAAATAATGGACTAAAACATCCTCCTCCAGTCTACCTCTCTTCAGTCTTTTAATCTGTTACCCACTCAGCCACGTTTTAACAGACACACAATACAGGCTAATGATTGATCAACAGTGGGTCCTTACAACAAGTGAAGAAATTAACTCAACAAAAGCTTTTTCTGAACAGTGAATCGTTGATCTTATCATGTTTTTAGAGTAATTGAAAGAAGTCTACATCAATAGAAAACTACGGTGGCCGACAAGGGCTCAGCAAGGGCCAAACGCTGCAAATAGGCTACATAAACGGTGCAGAACCAAATACACACAAACACATGCAACAACAAAATGCTGTAACGGAAACACGCTGCAAACAAAGAAACGACGCAGAACCAAAGACACACAAACACACAAAACAAATGCAACAACAAAATGCTGCAAAATCAAAACGACACAAACCCCCAAAACACATGCAATAGAGAAATGCTGCATATTGATTCAACACAAACATGCGATTTTTAAATCACAAAATTACCTTTGAAATTGTCAAAATTTCATGAACAAGTGTTAAGATACTGGGAAATTTACCCACAATTTTAGTCCACGTGGCTCCACATTGTGGAACAACAGAGCAATTACATCAAATAGAAAAACCTTATACAATCAAAAATGGTGTGATAAGAAAATATTTTTTGTTGCTGACCTGTTGGATGAGCATGGTTCAATCTTACAACTCAACTCTTTCAATGAAAAATGTAATATGCAGTGCTCTTATAGGGAATACAGCAAAATATGTAAAGCTATTCCAGTTCCACTAATACAGTTGATAAAAAATACTCTCTCTCCTTCCAGTGTACAGATAGTCTTACCAGATATAAAAATTGAAGAAATGCTAATTACTGATAAAAAAAAATATGCAATAATAAAATGATATCTTAAATGATATTGCAACAAAATATTTGTTTTTTTTAATTGTATTTTCTTTTCTTTATATATATATATCTTTTTATGTCTATGGCCTTGTAGATTTTATTTGTAATGGAGATATCTTTGTATTGTAAAAATAATGCACATGTTTCCTATCGAGAGTTTTTGTATATTATGGTAATGAAAATAGAGTTTATTGAGAAAAAAAAGAGTTTTGGTAGTGTCATGGCAATGGAAAATGCTCCGACTTTATATAAGGTTATTAAGTTAGTTATATTTGTTTCTAGCCCTTTGAGTGGAAATATAAGAGAGTCTCAATACTTTTTCACAGTTTGAATTACTATTACTACTACTACTAATAGGAAATGAATAGGAGTTATGTGTTGGATGCCTGATTATTGATATCTTTATTGATAACTTTATTTCACAGTGGTTCATTCTTAGAAAAAAGTAGGGTATTTTACAGTATTACAGTTCTATGATGTGATATGTATAGTTTTCATGACTATTTTGTGTGTTTCGTATGGTATGAAAAGTGTCAAATTTAATCTGTGATTAAGAATTTTTGGACTGTCTTATGATGCAAAATTAATTTTAGTCTTTCAGCCTTTATGCTTATTATTAGACAGTTTATCCTTGTTCAAAGATGATTTATCTGTTCAAACCTGGCCTAAATCTCATATGGTCCTCTGGGGTTTTTTACAGAGATGTAAATGGTCAGTCAGGTTTGATCAATCATATGTAGGCTGATGAGTTCTGTCTCAGTGGTAAAATACACGTTAAAACAAGATGATTAAATGAATAAATCTCACATCTTCCATGTTCAAACAGCTTTAGTCCATGTTAGTTGGTTGTCAGTAGTTGTCAGGGTGAAAAAGTAGTCGTTAGAGGTCACCTTTTTCAAACAATGTTGATTTTTTTTTGTGCAGAACTGTAAACTTAAAAAAAAAAAACGTCATATTAACATGGAGAAATAATGTAGATTCTCTAAACGTGAAAGGTGATTTCAAATAAAGAACATGTTAGTTTAAAGCATACAGTAAACAGGATGTTTAAAATAACCATGGTAGCAAAAGAATATGAAAAGTAATATAAAAGACATGTAAAAAATGTTGGAGAAAAAAAAGTTTCACAATCTGTTTATTTTATGTCATCATATTACAGTAGTTCTTGTAGAGAACTGACTTCATTCAAAGTATCTTCCTCACTTGGCTTCTGAGACAGTACTGTTTTAAAGTGGACTCCTGCGGGTGTGCTCCCCAAGCAAATAACCCACCAAACACAACAAACATTCTCCACATGTAGGATAGCCTACACTGTGACTTGGATACATTAACATATTGTGCAAAAAGATAGAAGGTATTATTGGACTTAGCATTACTATTTCAATACAGTGGTATGATACTGTAGGTCTATTCAGGTCAGTTTTTGTTGTCTAATGTCCCAGATTCACCTCTTAACCCACATCCTGCAGTAACCACAACTCAGCGGTGGTTTCCTGAATACCATCATAAATTAAAAACATTGTTCTTGTGCAACATCCAACCAATTGTAAACCTACACAAACATGAGTCTTACTGTACACCTTCTTCAAAAGGAGAGAGAAAAAATGGACTAAAACACCTTCTTTCAATCTACTCATCTCCACTCTTTAAATCTGTTACCTACTCACTCAGGACCAGATGTCCTTGAGGAAAATCTTGCACCTGTCCAGAGTCTGAGCTGCACCCTGCAGCGCTGGAACAACCTCATTTTTAGACAGAAGCACAGCCATAATCACAGTTCCTCCTAACGTGAGCAGCCAAGGAGAGAAGAGGACAGACGGTGTTTCCTCCGGTTCTGGTATCACTCTGGTTCTGAAAGGTTGCTCCACCCGCTCCCACTGAGTGAGGATAGCCTGGCGGGCGCCGGCCCACTGTCCAGGCCCAGTGAGACGATATTGATATGGAGTACAGGGACCACAGAAGACCTTCACCCAGAGGACAGGATCTCTTAGTAGTAGTCTCAGGAAGTTTGGTCGAACCCCAACCTGTGATTAGACGTCTGTCATGATGGTTGTGTCTTTTACATATGATGAAACACACTTTTATATAGAACTGAACTGAACTGACCTCATTAGCCATGAAATCCAGGAGAGGGATGTAATCCACCTGGAGGGCAGCCTGTCGTGGGCAAGAATAGCTGAGAAAACAAAGAAAAAAAAGATTAATATGTCATCATTCATAATACATATTTAAAGTATGAAAACTGAAATTCTGCATTTTAAATCTGGCTGCGTCATCTAAAAGAGATAAGTGTTAAAAGGATGTATACCTCTTCATGTTTCTTTTCCTCTCAGACTCAATGACAGCCAGCATTTTCTCCTTGGGTGGAAGGCAGCTCAAACCTTAAAGATGAAACTGAACAAACTAACATGTCTTGCTTCTTAATCCTGTCTGTGTGTGTGTGTGTGTGTGTGTGTGTGTGTGTGTGTGTGTGTGTGTGTGTGTGTGTGTGTTAAGCTCACAAATGTTTACCTGTAAACACTTTAACAGCCCACCGTGCCTGCATTTCCACTATGGGAATGATTGGTCCTTTTGTTTGGAAAAGACCCATGACAGCCAAAGTGGGGTGTTGTAGAGAAGGAGGAAACACTCTCCTTAAATATGAAAAAAAATATATATTACAATATAGGTGATAGTCCAATGGATAATACAGGAATATACAGCACTCTGTCTACTATGTACTTACTTGTACAATGTCAGCTCTCCCTTAGGCCCATCAGACAGAGCTGAAGGCAGAAATGGGAAGGTTCCATTATAACCAGTACAGAACACCACAGCATCAATGTTCTCCTCCACAGTACCATCTTCAAATACAACTCCAGAGCCATTGAACCCTTTCAGATTAGGTTTCATGACTAGTGCCCCCTGAAGAATTCGGCCAGGAAGGTCATCATTGATCAAAGGCTTTTTGTCCATAAGTCTGTGAAAGAGAAGAAATAATGAATAGAGTTAATCAATATATATCTTGCTGCAAACATTGTCTCACGTTCAAAATTACAGCTTTGTATCTCATTGTCTGCACAGCTGATACCCTGCTGGTATTAGACGGATGTCATTGATAAAACTTTGTGCATAATCCATTTCTTACTATGTAATTAATGCTGATGAAATGTTATCTTTGTCCACTTATTTTATATCTATGAATCTATCAATTAAAATTGATACTGTAACATAAATAATTGGGAGTAAGATAAAGATTCTGTACTTTAAAAAAAATATTCATGTATGTAAAAAGTAAAGTTATCAAAGTATGCTATGTGTATGATTGCACTACACCTCCAATTTATATTGTCAAAAAAGTATGACTATGGTCTAAGACAAAATATGTAGTAAAATAAATGAAACCAACCAGTGTGACAAAAAAACAAAAGAAGTACCTATCAATAAACCATAAGAAGGGGCTCTCAGATAAGTCATCCAAGTGGATATGGGTCACCTGTGTCTTGGCTTCAGGCCATATAGTCTGTGGTCATATTTCTGGTTCAGTACTCTCTCTGCTGCCCAGTTGACCAGAGTCTTAGGAAGAAGCTGCATGAGGATGTTGTTGAGCCTGGTGATAGCTGTCATATCTAGGGGAAGACCATTGCTGGACATCCTGCCAATCACCCAAGCCCCCTGCCGTGTGCTGAGAAATGTCTGTCAGAGAAAGAAGAAAGGAGTGTAACATTGTCATCACTCTACAGAAAAAAATGGACATATTAAAGATGTGTAATTTTTTTCACCAACAAACTGTTTTTCTATGATTAAACTAAGTAAGTTCACTAAGTAGTAAAATAAAAATCAAACATAAGAATAAAGTGAAAATGAATGGACTATGTGAAAGCACAATTTTCTCATTTATGTTCCTTGGTTACTACTGCCAAAACATTGGTTACAAGGCTTATGTACTCTTCTTCTGTCTCACCTTCTCTGCAGATCTGCTAATCTCTGCAGCAATATCTCCTCCAGAGTTTCCAATACCAACCACCACCACCCTCTTGCCTCTGCATATATCTGCGTCTTTATATTCCCAGCTGTGAAGACACTTTCCAGAAAACGTCTCATGTCCTAGAGAAATACAAAGGAAAACAGAGAGTTTCCTGTAAGAATGCACCACTCTAAAATAAATCAACCCACTAAAATCAAATGCTCTCAAACTTGAATGACAATATATGCTTAACTAACATATTTGAAAAGTGATGTCTAACCTGGAAAGTCTGACAGGGGCAGGACAGGATGGGTGTAGTGGCCTGAACACACTAGAACTCCATCAAAGACATGCCTCTCTTCCTCTCCGTCTCTGTTAATGGTCACTACATCCCACTGACCAGAAACGGAGAAATCTGGTCTTTGTGTAACACTCCTCACTGTGGTCTGAACACACACACACACACACACACACACACACACACACACATAAACAAACACACACACACAAAGAACTTTACATTTCAGTATGCTATAGAAATATGTGAAAAGACAGTGGCACTCTTGGTATGATGAAACAGAATTAACCTGGAAGTTAATGTATTTGAGCAAATCAAAATGCTCAGCATAGAGCCTGAAGTACTGCAGGAGCTGAGAGTTGTGCATGTAGTTTGGGTAGTCAGCAGGCATTGGAAAATCGCTGAAACACATCATCTCTTTGGAGGTGTTGACCACCAATGAACGGTAGATACTGGATCGCTCTGGCTCAGGAGAATCCTGTGGAAACATGACGTCAATGTACAAAACTGATAAAAACTGACATTTGAACAAATATGAAACTTACAAAAAGGGTAATATGTGTATTCTCTTTAAAACTGCACCTTAAATTTCCACAGGCCACCAAAGTCATCAGTGCTTTCAAAGCAGACAGGCTCCAGGCCCTCATCAACACAGACCTTAATACAGACCAGACCGGAACTACCCGCTCCAATCACTGCCACACGTTGAACCATTACTGAGCTCTTGTGTAGGGAGAAACAAAATATATCACACACTGCACCTTTAAACTGAAGAATGCTGCAACATTTGAGTGTTGAGTGTTATAGATCAGTGAGACGAATTAAATGAGCTGTTGAAACAGAGTGAAGATTTCGCTTCTTGGCTCTCACCTTCTTTTTCCTCCAGTAAGTTGATCCTGACGTACTGTGCAGCTGCGATCAGCTGTTAAACAGGCTGTAAGTTCACATGAGCTGAGCTGTTGCTTATCAACTAATCAGTTACTGCAGGGGAGGGACTTTAACCCTGCTTGGTGGAGTGGAAATGTCTCCAAATGTCCTGCAGCGGAATGTGTTCATTGTTGTTCTGCAAAGCAACAAGTGACTGTAAAGGAAAATTAAAGTGGAAGAGGAAGGTTCTGTTTTCCTAAGTTAACCTTTGACCTGGATATCTTACCATCCTGAATTATAAACATCTGATAGCATTACATTTTACTTAAGAAAAATATTCACTCATCATTAATCTGATTGATACAATTATTATTATACATGGATGCTCATCCATAGCTGCATTGGTGGTTTCAGTCGGAATTCACTGCTATTTTGGTCAGTGAACCAAGTCTTCCCTTACAGTAGAACTGAAGCTAAAACTGATTTACTATAGTACTATTACGCAACATATACTTAAAATATAAACAACACATGGTAAATGGTAATGCCACGTCCGTCAGGTATAACAGTGGCGAAGGACTTTGCTTCAGTTTTCATTTCCAATGTCTTAAGATGACACTGAGTAAAGTGTGTGGCGAGTGTGTATCCCAGAGATGGGTGCTTAAGTCGGCCTTGGCAGGTGAGGATGGAAAGAGAGGCTGATGGAGGTCCAGATAAAATGATGAAGACCCCACAGCCGGCAGACCTGAGTTCAGGCTCAAAAAATACATGATAGTGTACCAGAGTAGTGTCAGAGTACCAGGGGCACAGCTGATATCTGTACTGTACATTTAGCATGTATAACACTGAAATAACAACATTCATTTCAGAAATGTCTGGTACATACAGCTAAACTGTCTGAGGATTGCTATTCTTCTCATTTCTCTGGTCGCATAAAGCAATGTTGGTAGGCTGTAATAGGTTCTCACAACACCCTCCTATGGGGAATGGGGAGGTGACATCATCAACATCAAGGTTGCCGTCTTTGTAGGATAGCATACCTAGCTATGGTAGCTGTCAACTGTCACTGTCACTCCAGCTAAGTTGTCCATAGGCAAGCCCACATGCAGGGTTGTCAACTTTGAGACTACACTGTAAATATTTGATTTCACTCAAAAATAAACATTTAGAATATTGGTGCTGTTGACTGACATAGTAGACCTTATGCTCAGTTTGGTTAGTACATTATTCAATCCATACAAAAACTGAAGTGTAAAAACTACAAATTGTGGTTTCACAGGGGATTGTGTGTGAGATATTTCTTGGCTAGGCTATTTTTTAAAGGACAGTTCCTGTCTGTCTCAATAGAATACTGATGTGTCCATATATATGTGTAACTGTTCTTGTTACTGTGACAATTCCTATTCTCCACACTGCCCCTGACACTAAGCTCAGAGTGTAACGACACTGTAAGAGATGAGGAACACAATCTACAGCCATCATACTGTGGAAAATGCATTTGAAAGTTCAGCTGACATTGATATGAAGCGTCAAAAGTTTAAGTTAGCTGGTATCTTCCAGAGTTACAATCTCTTTACCACCTCAGGGCCAGTACTGAGAATATGAAATGATTAAGTGACCAAGATCATTTCCATGTACATATAGTCAAGTTAGTATATATCTTGTGACTGGAGACAAGATGACTCAGAAGAGAAGTATAATGTAAAGTTTATATTGTTTTATTCACACAGAAATATTCCAATATTGGAAGTAGTGGGACTTTCATATAGTGTAGGGGCAAAGGTATTGCAAGGTGTGTGATGGTCAAGAAGGTTGATGTGTGTACTTTTGACAATGGAGACCCAGGTGTGAATCCTGTCTTATAACTGAAGTCAGTGTAAGATACAGGCAAAGTGAACAATATGTTTGATATGTTTACAACATATTTAAACTAAGATGTTACATTTTCTTCATGACATATTTTGTCATACTCATGTAAAATAGTTAGTTATAATGGCTGGATAGATACAGTGCTATCTCTAGCATTAATCAGCACCTCAGACAGAGATATCTATTATAGAAACATTTGGTATTTAGTTTGTGTGCATGAGAGTCCTATGCACACCATTTAACTGATGCAGCATATTCAGGCTGTTTGTGGACGGAGGTTGGACAGCAGGGTGGGGATGGTAGTTGGGTTGCGAACATGGATGTAGTAGATGGCAGCTCCTCCGGCCATGACAGTCAGGCTCAATTTGAACAGTCGGCCAGTGATGGAGGCCTCTGCTTCCACCACCTGAGAGAGACAGGAGGGATTAGATTACATTTACATTTGGTCACATGGTCAGCCACTCATACAGTATTCCATGTTCAGATAAAGTAGGACTGTACAGTGTATTTAGCATTACATTAGTAAGTAAAGATAATGTACAACACTCATTTCAGACCTGTCTGGTTTTTAAGGGCTGGTACATGCGATCAAACTGGGTGAAGATTGATTTGCGGGCACCCTCCCATTTCCCTGGTCCCATCAAGCGGTACTGGTAGGATGTGACAGGTCCCCACAGTACCCTCTTATAAAGTGGATAGTCTGTGAAGAACAGCCAGGGGAGACTTGGCCGCGCTCCGATCTCTCCAGCTATATCGTCCATGTAGGAAACAAAGTCCACCTGCAGCGGTGTCAACTTTGACACGATGAAACTGTGGGGAGGATATAAAAAATTAATTTAGGATTACACTTGGTCAGTAGAATATTCTCAATTTATTTCCTCTCCATGAATGAAACAATTTAATTCTGAGAGTTTAGATTGCTGTCAGAAACTTAGAAGTAGTCAGAGGATTGACAGAGGATATGTGAGTGTGAGCATTAATTTACTCCAAAAGGAGATAACAGAAAAGGGGAGCTTTACCTTTTCTCAATGTCCTTGGTGTCATTCTCAACAGCCTTTTTCATGGCCTCATTTGAGGGCAGCTTTTTAAGTCCTAAAGAGCAAAAGGCAGAAAGTTGAGGTAAGTAGACTGACATGTGCACTGAAAGTCTGGAGTTTAGTGCCAGGTGATAAACTGGGCATGGATTTCAGATATGAGCTGAATGTGATAAACACTGTGTGAGTATTCCTAAGGAACCTCAGTGACATGCTGGTTTAAAACACACATGTGGCCTCACCTTTGAAGACACGTGTGACCCAGCGGGCCTGTATTTCAGCCTGAGGCATAATGGCTCCAAGAGCGTGGATGAAACCCACCACAGCCAGAGTGGGATGTTCCATGTTGGGGGGGAAAACATGCTTGTACAGACCCACACGGTGCCCAGACTTGTACATAGTATTGCTTGGCAAGTAAGGGAAATCATAGTTATAACCTGTAGCGAACACAATCGTATCCACCTGTAGCAAAGAAGAAATAAGTTAGAGATTTTAGATTTAGCTTGAAGTACAGGGAGACTCTTGAGGGTATTCTTACAGCTCTCTGACCTTTTCCACAAAGCTGCCATCCTCAAACACCACAGTAGAGCCACGGATTTCTTTGACGTTTGGTTTGACGACGACGGACCCAGACAGTATCTTTAAAGGCAGGTCGTCATTAATCACTGGGATCTGACTGAAGAGCCTGTAGAGGGGAGGTGAAGCGGAGGAGGAGAAAGTTAACGACAATGGCGGGTTTGAGGTATTTTGATGATGATGACAGAAGGAGAGTTAAACTGTGCATCACCAGATTAGCTACACCTTTCATCATTATGCACAGTGTAATGATTGACTTTATTGGCTGCATACTTCAGTGACAATGGGAGAATATAGTGTGATACTATATACTATATATATACTGTGCGGTCCTGAGTGCATTAGTGTAAACCATAATGTTTCTAATGTTTGTATTAAAAGCATGAGGGAACAGAAAAACCTTACCTGTGTTTGGGTTTTAGGGCATACATAGTGTGATCATACATGGCATTGATTTTGTTCTCGCCAAACCAGTTGAAAAAGTTGATTGGCAACAGCTGGAACAAGATGTGGACGAAACGTGTGTTGTACTTCATGTCCACTGGCAGGCCGTTGTCAGACACCTGACGGATTACCCAGGCACCACTACGAGTGCTCACATACATCTGCGGGGGGGTACAGACAGGAACGTAGACAAGGAGAGAGGTAGGCACAAAAACACAAAAACAATATGAATGAATGAGCCTGAAGATGTGTTGTGATGTGTTAAAAGTCCAACTGAAATCACATTTTAAATACGTTGATTATAGTTTCTATCATTAAAATGAAGGAAAAAGGAGTATGGAAAACTATCTGAAAGGCTCTTTTTTGTCTCAGAGGCTGGCTTAATTGACATTAGCTGGCAAGGTACCTGTGTTACACCATAGAGAATGGGAGACAAAGTTAACAAACTGCTGTAGCTATTAGTTGGTGTTTTGCTAACAGGAGCAATGGCCAGAACAGATTCTAATGAAACCAAAGTCACAATTTCATATTCGTGTTCACATTTTAGAAGACAAGTTTAGCAGGAAAGCTAAGGTGGGTTGTTCAGAGTCTGTGGCTCTTTTGTTGTGTAGCAGAATGCTGTCAGTCTCAGTGTGACTTTCTGTTCTGCTTATGATTGAATGCCACCAGCTAGGTAAATAAATAATAGAACAGCATTTCATCACAAACAATGCACAACTAGAGGGCAGCATTATGAAAAAAAAAGAATTTCAAATATAAATTTCTCCCTCTTCATTTCATTTTTGTCAAAAGAGAACATATGATTAATTATTTACAGAGAAGAGATGTATGCAGTAGTAGAAAAAAAGGTTTGATTTCAGTTAATTAAAGAGTATGAGTGAAATCACAAAAAAGTCCAAACCTGCTCTGCAACTCTGCTTCCCTCCACAGCGATGTCACCCCCTGAGTTACCAATGCCGACAACCACCACTCTCTTCCCATACATTTCTTCAGGCCCCTTGTAGTCCCAGCTGTGAAAGTATTTTCCATCAAATGTCTCAATTCCTGAAACATAACAGAATATTTCATATTATAATATTATAGATATATAGTGTTTCTCTACTGTGATGTATATTAGAACAGATGTTGCAATATATAGCTGTTGTTTGTTGCAGAAATACGATTAATGTGTCCTTACCTGGGAAGTCTTTGAGTGGCAAGTTAGGGTAGGTGTAGTGACCAGAGCAGCAGATCACTGCATCAAAGACATGCCTCTCCTCTTGTCCATCTCTATTCTCAGTGACCACTTCCCACTGACCAGTGCGAGAGAAATCTGGTCTCGGTCTGACACTCTTCACTGAGGTCTGAAATATTAACATGAAGGAGAATAGTTTGAAGATATATTTCAAACAGTAGCAAGAATATCTGACAAACACACTCTTCCTTGTTCTTTGTAAGTCTTGTCACCTGGAAGCGAATGTGTTGCAGCAATTTGAAGTGTTCTGCATACATCCTGAAGTAAATTAGGATTTTGGAGTGGTGCATGTAGTTGGGGTAATCAGCGGGAATGGGGAAGTCACTGTAACACATCATCTCCTTGGAAATATTGATGGTGAGGGAACGGTAGATACTGGCCCTGTTGGGCTCCGACACTTCCTGCAGAGAAGTGTTTTCAAAGGACAGATGTTAAAAAATGACGGTAAGATTGACAGCAGCTTAGTCCAATTCATCTGATATTATATGCATATTTAAGCCAAAAAAAGTTCATCTAGAGTCTTGCCTTGAACTTCCACAGTCCGCCCATGTCATCGCTGCTTTCAAAGCAGATTGGCTCCAGGCCCTCATCCAGACAAGCCTTAATGCTGGTCAGACCAGAGGGGCCTGCCCCGATCACTGCTACTCTCCGCACCATGATGGAGCTGCAACAGGGAAAAATTGAAAAAAAGAGTACGAGAAAAAAGTCATAAGACAGCATACAGTATATTATGGAACAGAAAAATATTATACAGCTAAAACACAAGAACATAACTCCAAATGTGTGACTTTAAACCAGAACAGATCCGACATTGTGGCATCTTTACACATTTTTAAACTATGCAGCCCATACTTCAGTGGAGAGAGCAGACAGCAGTCCAGGATGTCTTGCGTTGAAAAGGTTTTTACTTTATCAAGGAGAAGTAAATGAATAATCAGTACACGTTCTGTCCTGATGCTCCCTTCAATTCTGAAGTTTCTGTCCTCCAGGCCTAGTCTTTAAACCACACAGATAATACCACAGGTTGAACCATGCCTAAATATGGGCAGATCCAACACATTTAGAGCATATAGAATTTAATCTACTGGTCTACAGATAAAAACAGTGCCTAGACGCAACTCAGAGCCTTTAGTCCTCCATCCAACAGGGTTCTCAATATCCAGCCTCTGACTACAGTTGTCTCTACTCCGTTCAGAGAGACAGGAAAACACATATCTGACCTCGGCTGCTATAGCAACACTATCAGGGTGCCTTCTGTTTTCCCCAAAAGGAGCAGCCTCACTGCTACTTCTATCTCAAGGGGGGACAGTGTCTTCCAGTCAAGATTTGGTGTGGCCTCGCGATGACCGCAAAGCCTAGTTTGACCCAGTACATGCCAATGATTGACGTAAATGATGGAAAATTCCTTAACACCCACTACCTCTTTCATTGGATCATAGAATTTCTTTCAAGATATTTCTGATTACATAAAGTGTAAGACAATAAATGATCTAGCACTTGTTTATGTTTCTGAACTCTTATGTCCTTTATGTATTGAACCTTAATCTAAGGCTCTGTCATAAAACCCAGTTCTTAGATATAGAATGAAGAGCAAAGGAGACTTACTGAAATTGTCTGTTCTGCTACATTGTTTTCCTATATTTATTTTGTAAGATTGTCTTCAGTTATACTCATATGCAGCATCGGTAGGCAGTATAGTTCAGGTCGCTACAATATTACCAAATATCTGCACACTGGCACTAAAACTAGAAGCTCTCTGCAGTAGAAAAAAACCTGAACTACAAGTTTATGAGCTTTCATTCTTACCTTGATTCTTGCGTGCTGGCTTTGTGTGCCTGTCAAGTGGGACGAGCATCATCAAGGAACAGACTTTTATACAGTGGCTGTTTTTTGGTTTTTTGGGTGTGTTTTTTTTTTTGGATCTTGCCCAAAAGTTAAACGGTGTTGACCATAAATCCAATGGGTTTAAGTTTGACTAAAGTTCAATTTGTGTCATCTGAGTGAAATCAAGTGGGTGGAATACTGAAGAGTGCTGATGAGTAACTGACTGAGTAACAATGATTGTAGATGTCACTACATCTATCAATGATACAAGACATTGGACAGTTTCAGTTTTGTTCCCCATTTAATTAAAAATAAAATTACAATCAAATCATTCATGAATAACTGCTATAACGTTTGAATCCACTGAACATAACACAGCGTAATTACATGACCATACAGGCATATGTATATACATTAAGATACATAAGAATAAAGTCCATACAGTAAAACACACAATACCATTTATAGTGATAAGCAGGCAAAACTGAGTGTAGTGACCATTATTGGAGCTGGCTTCATGTTTGACACTGTGCAACCAAGACATTACATCATTTTAGAGCTTGATGTCACATTTTTTGTGACACTCAAAGCTCAAAAAACAAACAAAGTGCCTCTTGATACTGGTGTTTCTTTAGCTTGAGAGTAAACAGGTGACAGGTGGAATGTGCAATATCTACTCATAACACACATAAATATATTGTGCCTGTAATTATTGTGATCAACATATTTTTCTAAAAGATTAGGCTTCTCCTCATTATCAAAATAAAAACACAAAAAAATTGCCATAAAAATAATTTGGTCGCAAAGTTCACTATCCAGCATATTTTGATTTATCACAGAAGCATTAAGAAATAAAATTTAAAAAAACTGGAAGCTACCACCTCGTGGGGGCAGACAGCTACATCTACTGTTTGAAGGGGAGACAGTGTGTCTCATGGTCATGATTTGGTGCTGGCCTTATACCTCAATGCCTTACTTTGACCTAGTGTATGCCGATGTATGATATCTAAGTTTGGAAAATTCCCAAATATCACTTGCAGAGGGAAGCTCATCGTCAGTTATTGCAGAATGAAGGTACAGCATGTTAGAGGTCACGGAAACAGCCTATAATGGGGGCACCAGTGTACCGGGAAATAGTCTGTTAAATAATGTTGGCTCAAACCCAATACCTGGTTCTGGTTTGTCAAAAAACTTTCAGAAAGTAAAAGTACAGTATTAGTAAAAACTACACAGACACGACAACTAAACATTCTTTCTGTCAAAAAGATTGTAATAAGTTGAAATACATTCACACAGAAACCATAACTTTTCATATTGGATCAAAGTCCTGATTAATATATAAATCAAAGCCGACCAATGAACAGAAATTAGGGTGCACGTGCAGATGAAGAAGTTCTGGTTTCTGGCAGTTCTAATAGAAGTGTGTAAACACGGCTCAAAATCAGCACCAGCCACCAGCCACATGCTGGTAAATTTGCTTCACTCACCAGCTCAAAAAACAGTGGTTATATATGGAGTGGCTGGTCAAATTTGAACATTCACAAGCCATTTGACCTGTGGAAACAAAAACTGTTAATTTTGAACCCTGTGTATGTGTGAAGTAAGCAAGAAATGTTGTGCAATTTACTACTTGGCAACAGAAGGTACAAATTATCCACTCTGTCCTGACAGAGAGGTCAGGCCACACACGCACATCAAAGTATAGAGATGTGGAGCATGTAGTAAATGAACTGATTAGCAGCAGTAACAAATGCACAACACTTTCTTTACTTTTCTTTTAACATCTAGATATTTGACTGACCACAAAACTCAGATTTAACATTTAAGAGACAACAGCTTCCATTAAGCTTGACTGATCATTTTGATTCATTTGCCAATTCAGTAAAAAGAGACATGTACACTATGTGGGCTGATACTGAGTCACTTGGTTAGTTTAAAATAAGCAGAATGATTTTTTTTTTTTTACTACATCATGTGTGATAGCCAAGATCAGAAAAAACAGGTTATCGCAACATTTGACACCTCACATCACCCAATCGCTTACAGATTGGTTGACAACCTCTGTGACCTTGCTAACGTCAAACACACATCAGTTTTACAACCTCCTGACCGCTGGCGTCACTTGAAAGGTTTAACATTAATGTTGGATCTCAGACCGGCACTCAGTCAGTGGGTCTATCATTGGAAATGGATTAATCATCAAACATGCTGCGTGCACCTTAACACACCAGGAGCAACACCCCTAAGACATGTCCGCATACACATATGCAGACAGTATCAGATTTGGTCAGTAGGTCAACATGCCTGAAGGTTGACCCTGAGAAAAACAAGGGGTGAAAAAAGGTAACCTAACAGGGATAAATAAAGTTCAGTATATTCCAATTTTGATCACTGATTCATGAACCCTGGCAGTATACCAGGCTATTACATAACAATTTAAACATTTAAAATGTTCTCACCAACACAAAAAAAACTGCATGCTAGCAAGGCTCTGAAGGGGAATGACATGCGTATTTTCACGTTCTGGTATATTATTTCAAAATATCTACTAATGACTAGTCTATACTGGTCTATGCTAAAATTATTGCAGAGCTTGGAATCATGGCTGGAGCTAAATAAGGGAAGAAAAGTGCAATGCCAGTGTCTTTAGGAATGGCTTCACAGTGCAAATTTTTTAGCAAGTTGACACTTTTAATCTCAGGTGATGGAAATCCATCCCCTTCCCCTTAAGCACTGATATGTTTTTAATCACCCACACATCTCCATCACACAGGATGGATCAGTCGGGTACAGTCTGTGATTGCGAATAGTTGTTATTGAATAGTCATTCAATTGTTATTTTTCTTCACTTTGGCGTGTGTTATCTTTACTAAATGGATGGCTCATTACATAACAATGAAGATGTAAAGATACAGTATGCACCACCCTACTGCCTTGACTCAAGTCCATTCAATATGAAACTTTCCTTCCTCATATTGCAAATGTATTGTACAATATATCAGTTAGGGCTGGGCGATAAAACGATAACGATACATATCGCGAAATAACTTTTCCTTGATAGAAATATGAGACACGGGTGATACAATTTCGATAGACATAAGAATAGCCAATCATAATTAAGTAGCGCCGCACCGAACCAATCATGTTGGAATAGAGCCAGTCAAGTCAGGTTGAAGCACACAGCACACGTGCTATTGTTTGGACTGCAGCAGTGAGGGACTGTGAACGGAGATCATAAGCCAGAACTCGAGCGAAAAATGTCTGTCACTTGCAACCTGTGCACCAGACAAAAGACCCTCTCCACGTCAGCGGCAAGTAAGTCAAACCTAATGAAACACCCAACACAAAAAAGTAACGCAATAGTTACTTTTCCTGGTAATTAATGACTTTGACATTGATGTTACTCAGTTACTAACTCAGTTACTTTATGATAGAAGAAGTGAGTAATTGCCCAACACTGCCTGTTTATACAACTGTTTCAGATGTTTTCTGCTGTATCTGTCATGTTCAACTTCTGACAGAAAAAAAATAATATTTAAATCAAAATAACCTTCTGATGTCTTCACAACTCACTTATGAGTAATGGAACATTTAAGCTTGACAAAAATAGTAATTTGATTTATATCGTGATATATATCGATATCGACTGATATGAAAAAAAATATTGTATCAGGATTTTTTCCCATATTGCCCAGCCCTAATGTCAGTACTTTACTGAGACTTCAGCCTTGCTACATCATTTGAAACTACCAATAACTAGAGAAGAGGACTCCCACACACTGTTTATAGCAGCTAAAAGTGAAAAAGTTTGGCATTTCTGTTTTTAGACTCTCATCAGATAATGCTGTTTTGTTCGTATAAGGGGAAACCTGTTTAGCAAAGAAGAGTAGTGATTTGGTGTTGAAATATTAACCCTTAAAGTATATCAGTTGTACGTGATCTGATATGGTTGATTATTACTGAAAATGTGACACTGTCAAATAAATACTCCTTTGCATCAAAAGGACCATGCTGAGGTGGTTTGTGCACCTGGTCACAATGCCTCCTGGAGGCCTCCCTCTAGAGGTTTTTGGGCTATGTCCAACTGGTAGTAGACCCCAGGGCACACTCAGAACACAGTGGAGGGATAACATATCTCTCCTGGCCTGGAAACACTCAGCTTAATGCCAGTGTGACCTGGCCTTGGATATGTGATGGAAAAACAAATGAGAATGACAGAGAGAGATAAATTGGTGAAATTAATGTTTGTCAAGGTCAGGGTGTGTCACCTTGAAGCAATTATATGTCTAATCCTATCAGATGTAGTTGTGAGGAAGAGGGAAGTAAAAATTGAGTCTGCTCTTTGAAAGGAGAGGAGACCTTTAAGGACTGGACGGGAATCACAGCATGAACTGCTGAGAAGCCAAATCAGTTGGTGAATATCAACCTCAGTTCCTACATCTTGTGCTAAAGAAAGATGGCAACTGAAGACATGTGGGCAAGCTGCTCCCAATGTTCAGTGTCAAAAACAACTGTTCATATACTTCATATGGTCCATGATTCAGGCTGGTAAGAGTGCAAATGAGGTGGTTGTAGTGAGTGTGGTGGCTTCAGTATGTAAATTGATCAAATATGTTCCTTTCTGGTCTATTCTGATTAAATTCCTGTATTATTAATTGTGAGGAAAGGTAGTCAGTGATTAATTAGAATGAAGGTTGGATGCTATTGTACTGTAATATAACAGCAGAAAACTGTATGATAGTGGTGCTCTTCTCTAGTCAAAGTACACTTTGTCTGATCTGAAGACAAAAAGATGTGCAGGTGCTTGTACCATCCATATCTAAACAGACAGTATCTCCTTCAGTGTTTTAACATTAAACCAACTGTCCCAGCAGCCCTTGCAGAGTTTGAGGTGAAAGCCATGCCATCTCCACCAGGTTGTACTGGCAATAGCCCATCCAGAACCCAAACATCACATCAGTCACATTGTGCCTGCCCAGCATCACTCGGCTCAGCCCCACCAAGACTGCCCACAGCAGGACGAGGAACCTAAGGGGTGCGGCGAGCACCAGGTGGGCCAGCAGGAAACGCCCGCACATAGCAGCGCGGGTGGCGTGGCCGGAAGGGAAGGAGTAGCGGTCCACGGAGAAGGTGGCGAACATGTCCATGCGGTTATGCGCTGGCCTACGCCGACGCACCACAGCCTTAACAATAGCCACCAGGACCACATCCAACAGCAGGCCTGCAGGCATGAAGGAGGAGAAGAAGAGGGAGATGTGTTATACTGGAGAAACAGCAGTGTAATCACATTAATGTAAAAGCCTTTGGCAAACACATGCAAGACACTGGAATTAAATATTTAGGAGGCATAAAGAGAAGCTACTGTAATTGGTAGATGTTTGCATAACAACTATAGAAACTGATGATTCTGTGAGGGAAATGATGTTAATTAAAAACTTTGTATATTTCGTTATAAAATATCAACCCCAAACAGCAGTAAAAAATTCTGTATTCTTCTGTATGCTGTATACTGATATTTTCTGTGGTGTTTATTAGCATCAATAACTTGCCTATAAACTCACAGAACATAACTGTACATTATTGTAGACCAGAGAGGAACACATACGGCTTACTCATTTTAAAGCTTTATAAGTTAAATTCTTTGCTTTGTCGCCCTCTGTTGGTCGTATCAAGACTAGACAAGAGAATGTGGCAGACATCAATGCATGCCCTTACTCACGTAATACCTATGATGCCCTAGACGTTAGGTGAAGTGCCAGTTTCACAATATTAGTTCATTGAAATCCTGAGTTCACATTTATAGATCTTTATCACAAATTACTGTCAAACACAGGTGTAAATAAACAGCAATGCCCTGATACACAGTAGACACTTTGTCTTGTTACAGCAGGAAAAGCAAAAGTGCTGCTGATGATAATAACGAAGGCTCTGTTCCACTCAAGTGTCCCAGAAACTCATGACAGAATGACCGTCAGCTGGCATGCACGATACCAGGACGCTCAAACTGAAGCAGCTAAATGGAAATCTGCCTTTATTCATTTTAGCAACACCTAATCCATATTTAAAAAGTGATGCACTGCCCTTTAAAAAGGACTTTTATTAAACATTGTGTCACAGATTTTGTTGTTGTGATTTTGATCTGTGGCCTGGACTTAACTTGCCCAGGAGCAGGTCAATTGTGACTGAAAAGTCTCTAATCCAGTGTGTTTACTCAGTGACATTAGTGGTTTGGTGCTGTCATGCAAAATCATACATTTAAACACTGTCATACAGTCCACCTCTCTCTATCTCACCTGAGAAGCCTCCATGATAAGTCACATCTATATTTAATGTACAGGAGGCTTGCTGTCCAACATCAGATATTCAGGTGGAGAGATGACTGGTAAATATTAAATGACCACTGAAAAGTATTTCCTCTTAAAAATACCCTTTTCTTTTCTCAGTTGAACTGTGTCAGGGAATTTTCCATCATTGGCATGCACTGGGTCAAACTAGGCTCTGCAGTCATCGCAAGGCCACACCAAATCTTGGTTTAGAGTTTAAGAGTCTCCCCTTGAGATAGTGAAGTCTCTTCATTTTGGGGAAAACAAGAGGCATTCCGATAGTGTTGCTATAGCAGCCGAGGTCAGATATGCGTTTGCCTCTTTTTCCCGAACAGGGTGAAGGTAACTGTAGGCAGAGGTTGTTTATTGTGTTGGATGTGTCATCTATGTCAACTCTGTCATGCAATGCAATATTTTGTCTTTAGACCAGTAGACTAAATTCTGTATGTTGTAGATGTGTTGGATCTGCCCATATTTGGGCATGGTTCAACCTGTGGCATTATCTGTGTAGTTTAAAGACTATCCCTGGAGGACAGAAACTTCAGAAGTGAAGGAAGCATCAGGACATAACATGTACTGATCATGTATTTACTTCTCCTTGATCAAGTAAATAAACATTTTCAACACCAAACATCCAGAACACCTGTCTACAATCTCCACTGATGTATGGGCTGCATAATTAAACATCTCTTACACTAACCACTGCAAAAAGTAAAGGTAAACAAACAAACTGTGAAATGTGCCCATTTCAATTTCCTAGAACCCAGGTTCACCTCTTCAAATTTCTTGTTGAATCTAACCAACAGTCCTAAACCTAAAGATAATGCATTGAGAATGACATGAAAGAGAGAACATCAGCAAACACCCACGTCTAGATAGCTGAAACCAATGTTCAGCATTTCTGTTATCAGAGCTGTTGTCAGTTCATTTTCTGTACCAGATTAATCAACTAATTGTTTCAGCACAATTAAACACTACCATACAGTTTGACTCTGCAAATCTGACAACCCACACAAGAGATGCACCATCACATCTTCTCTAACCTGAAAACACTGACTTAGAAACATACTTGTTGTCTTGTAACCTACCACCTGCCACTGAAAGAAAAACTCAAATACTGCACGTCAGCGGTGCCAAGAAACTTGTCTGCATAGACATGAGAAAAGATTTGTGTGTGTTGGACTTGACTGAGCCTACTTTTGGGAACACATTGCAGACTATAGACCGGTTAATTGGGGACGGCTTTTCCAACTGGGGACAAAAACTGTGAAGCCAATTGAGAAAAAGCTGATTTTTGGGTTAGGGCTAGGAAATTGATATAAGTCTATGTAATGTCCCCAAAAGTGGCCTTAGTATGTATAAGTGTGTGTGTGAATTCCCAGTCGATAAGTGAGTCAACACATGCAGGAACATAAGCAGCAGTGTTGTTTTACCCATGAAGAGGTTGAGCATGACTTCTTGTCCTGCAGCACTGTCACTCTTGTACAGACAGTAAGCGGTGCCAGCCAGCCACGGGATACCATGTCCAGATATCTCTATCAGTTTCATTAGCGGACGCACGCTGCCCCAGGACGAGTCCTCACAGGCACACACCCCCAGTCGCTTAGACAGCCACAGGTCGATGGCAAGCAGCGAGCTCAGCGCTACGCGGATGAAAGAGGGGTTGATCCGTATACCGTCCTCTTCCGCCATCCCCTGACCGCTCCCGGTAGAGGAGCTGGAGCCCCGGCGCCGAGTGGGGCTCTCCGAGGCTCGGAGCCGGGCGGTGTTCGGGTCGGAGCCCTGCCTCTGGAGGAGGTGAGGCGGCGGGGAGGAACGGTTCAGTGGCTTTGTCAGCGACATGAACTCATACCGGCCGTTGTTACTACCAAATACGGGGCTTCCTCCACCGCGACCGGGGTTTTTGGCTTTTGGAGAGGGCATCTAGTCTCTTAAGTTACCGACGCAGGCAGGTCAGTGTGCTGTCGCTGCACCACAGTGGAGGGGTTTTCTGCAGTGCTGTGCGGCTTGTCGGTCCTTTAGCTCATCTGTTGTACATTTGACAATTCACTGCACGTCCAGTAACGCCGAGCTGAATCGCCATCTTTGTTGTCCTCACCGCAAAGCACCATGGGAAATTGAGTTTTTACCATAAATGTTGCTTTGAGTGATTTATTCTGACTCTGTGTGTGTATTGATGACCATACAGTCTATGGTATTGACCCTTAAAATGAAAACAATTAAATTAAAAAAACAACTTTGTGGTTTGGTGGATAATTGCTGTAATTATTTCTATATAAAAAGTGGATTTATAATGTTAATAATATACTTGGAAGATCAATTCATTGTTGTTGTTGGTTTTTCATAATATTTATTATTCCATAATAGACATTTTTTTCCAGAACACTTTAACTCTTATTGTAAAATATTTTTCTGCACAGTAAAATCAATGTTTGAATATATTTTTTGTCACTACTAAAATGAAAAACACAATTCACTACCACATCTGTAAGACCTCAAATTCGCGACACCTACACTCCAGCCCGGTAGGTGGCGGTATTGCGTCTTAGCTGATTTGCCAATCCAATTTTAAGGAAGAAGAAGAAGTTTCCAATATTTATGCATAGATGGGCGGCATCACTGTGAGCACCGAATGTGAATTAACTGTTTGACGTTAGAAAAAACAACGTTTTAACTTCATTTAAACGTCTAATGCCTTGAATTAAGGTTTTATTTTCACCAAACCACTGTTGGTGATAGTTCAAACAGCGGAAACACGATCAAACGATGTTTTTTTGATTGTTTTGTTTTACTTCTGTCGACTTTGTACTAAGTGTGTTTTATGATGCTTTAATTGCTGGAACATATTACTGAACCACACCACAGATGCGTACACCAGCTTCAGTGCAGAGATGTAAATTCAGAAGAGATCCACTTTAATATAATCCTGCACTGCGCACCCGAAATCAACTCGCAATTCGGTGTCAGTGGGCAGTTATGAATTTAGGTATTTAACCAGACAAACTAAAGAGGGAGGAGGTTGCTATGTATGTAGACAACATTTTGAAATTCAAGGTCTTGGACAATATGAAAGCAGCAGTTGATAATATTCTGGAATGTATAACCCAAATTTATAAGGAAAAAAAAAAATGTAATCATTAGTTGTGTATAGAGCACCAGGCTCTAGTATTGATGTGTTTAAAGACTGGGTGGAGGAAACCTTTGCTAAAATGAGTCACAAAACAATTTTGTGGAGATTTCAATATTGACCTGTTAAATCAAAAACCTTTGTTTGTATGTGTGTGTGTGTATGTATGTTTATATGTGTGTACGTATGTGGATGTATATGTATATATGGTGATGTGTATGTATATGTGCAGGATATACATGTATGTATGTATGTATGTATGTATATTATTATTTTTGACAAATGTAGCAATGATTTATTTATTGATTACAGTAAATATAGATGTATATATTGACATTACATATAATATAGTAAGAAATTGTATGATGGTATGTACTAGTATTAAATTATATGCATTAGTATAGGAAATAATTATTATATAGATTATTATATATTCATACATATGAGGAAGCTGTTATTCTAGAAATTATTGATTTATGAAGTAGGGGTGGGATTGAATAAGTGTTCAAGAGTACAATCTGCATTACATCATGATTACTGTTCTGTGGAAGTTCACTGTTTTCAGTATGACCATTGTGTTTTCATGTTTGTTTTGTCTTTCACACATTCAAAATAAAATAATAATAATAATTAATAATATATATTTTTTCAGTTCTTAATGTATTTTTTGTACTCTCATAAACAAGGTGTTTTTTTTGTCCAATGTTATTGTTCATTTAATAAAGTTGTGAAATGTTTTTGTTTTTTTTGGGGTGTGCTCTGGTTGGTCAATGAAACTATAAGGAAGTGAGCCCCGCCTCTCCGTGTCCCTGCCTCCCTGCATGTGATAACTAGCCTGACCACAGACTAACCAGTTTCCTCTCTTATGTGAGCGTGAGAGCTGCAGAGAAGAGACCACCATGCCTGGACTTCTGCTGGGAGACGTGTTCCCCAACTTCGACGCCGACACCACCATCGGCAGGATCAAGTTTCACGATTTCCTGGGCAGCTCGTAAGTGTTCAAGCGTCGCATAAACACATTACAATAGAACTTATTTGTGTATTGTGAGTCAATGAAAGCGCTTGAATCATTGCATATAACTACGCCACGGCAGCTGCATTTGGAAACCTATTGTCAGGCTGCGGAGTTTGAGCTCTTGATCCGATAAAGAATGAATCCGTCTGCATTCAGAAGCCAAGCCGCGTGGTTTAGAGACCTGAACCCCCTCACTGAGAGCTGCGACACCTGCTGGCTCCCACAGATGGGGTTACACAAGGGTACCTGTGAGATTAGATTAGTGTTTTTCTAAAGTAAAACAAAATGCAATGCCACAATATAAAAATACTAAACTAGTCCTGTATTCAAAATGTTACATATAAAACTATTGACAATAAAATGAACTTGAAGTATCAGAAGTAAAAGAGTATAATGTGCTATTGTTGTAGGCCTAATATTAGATCATAACAATCAAAGCATTCATACATAAAGTCCCTAACTCTATAATACTCCATCACATGTATGATCATGTTTGTTATTTTTATAAAAGCATAATCTGATGTTAAATAATGCAATGCTATAAAAAAAGAAGTAAAATCAGAGGCTTTTTGTACATAAATGTTATAATGCACATGCAACCTACTCTAGCTACATACTAAAAAAGAGTTAGTTTATATTCTGTCACTTTCAGTTGAAAGCAACTGACACAGTGTTTCTCTTTTTCTCTCTGACCAATTCATTGAAGGGCATGAACACAGTCAGGACAAAGACAGTATTGTGTGTATGTGTGTGAGAACTTGGACCTGCGCTTCAGTGGTTACACCCCCGTGTTGGCTGCTAGCCTCGGCTGTTTCAAAACACCAGAGAGGAAAGGGGTGGTGTTACATGCATTATATCACGCACACACACACACACAAAGCATTGCATTTGTTAGTGTAAAGGTGTACAGCTTCATTTTGTGATGGTCCACTAACTCTATTGAAGTGCTTTTTGTGTGATGTTCACACTGGTGACTGTTAGATTTAGTGGGTTTTTGTCTTTTTTCTAAAACCATATCAGAGTTACTCAATATTACTTTAAGACTGTATCATCCACCTAGAGCTGAAACACACAGCCAATCAGAACTCTACAGAATCAGTTCATTATCAGTTTGAGTCATTAATGAAGCAAAAATACACAACAAATCTTTTTGGATTTTGGACTCTTGGCCAGACAAAAACAAAATATTTGGCACATTGGCCTGTGGAAAAAACATTGTCTAACTTTTTACAAACTAGGTGGTTAATATTTAGTTCACACTATAACTGATAGATGAAACATTGATTTCCTTCCAGTCATATCTCTTTGTCTTTGATCTATATACTTTTTAAATCTTATTTTTCAGTGTGCAGTTGCTGCCTCCTGTGTTTTGTCCCAGTCAGATTAAAGCTGAATACATATAATTAAAATGTAATGTAGGCTACAGGCTGAAACAGTGAGGGTGAATTCTGTGTCCTGAAGGCTGGGCACACAGTGACTAAGCAGATATGGTGTTGCAACATTGTTACTGGTCATCCTACTGGTCACTGGTCTGAGCGAACATAACCTGGGTCCTGTTTCAGAAAGTGGGATTAGTGAAAACTCTGAGTTTGAGATGAGAGAAAGTTTGGGATCTCAGCTCCAGAAAGAGAGCTAATTTAAACTCTGGATCAGTTACCATGGTAACTGACTCTGTGAAGCTAACCTGCTCACTTGCAGGTTTTCTTCAACAAACCCTGAGTCTTTCTGTCTCTTCCCTCTTACAGAAACGGACATTTCCTGTCCTCCTTTAGTGCACATTCAGCACATTCATTAGTGACAGTTTACTGTCTGTTGCAAGCTAAATCTGTTTGGATATTAGTGTTTGAACTCAAGGACTTCCTAAAGTTGCTGTTTTTATGTGCATCAGTCATTTCTTTGAACAGTGGTTTCTGTCTCCACATTCAAATATTACACAATGTGAAGTCACCCTCAGCTCAGAATAAAAGCTCTTATAACAGTGTTAGAGTGCAGCTCCTGCACTGAAATGTTTACTGAACATAATGTGTAATCTCAGTTTAAATACAAAAGAAGTATGAGGCTTTATAATTGTATTTTTATATTTTCTGAGTGAACAGGATGGAGCAGCATCACTGAATGCTGTTGAGCCAAGATGCAAATCGGCTGCATTTCAACCTCAACACCTTTTCACGTGCAAATCACGTCAGCGTCCTTTTTTATTTTTAAAAATCTTGAACTATATTTCTCATGTTCAGTTGCTGCCTCCTGTGTTTTTTACCCTGTCAAATTAAAGCTCAATGAATATATTTTCAAATGTGATGATGTAGCTGCAGCCTGGCTCTTTTATTCTAAAGATAAATGTGCTCTGTTTATGCACATGCATTAATATCTCAACGTTCGCTGGATTAAAATGGAAGCTATGCCTTTTATTTGCCTGTTGCCATAGTGAATCATTTTTCAGAGGTCTATTGACGGTGTTTTTTTCTCATTCATCACACATATGCTTCATTCTCAGGGTTCATTGAACAGACTCTGCACAGCTGCTCTGGAACCCTTCCCATCTCATCTCATCTTGGGGTTCATCAACTCAGAGTTCAGGGTTGGACTCCGTTTGTTGAACTTGCTTTCTGACCCAGTCCCTTATATGCTTATCAGAATCAAGGTTCTGCCCAGTCATGGTGATTGCATAAATTCTTTCCGTTAGTTGGAAAAAATGCTGGAATAGATGCTTGTGAGAAGCAACCATATGCTGAAATCCCAGCTTTCAAAGCTCATTAAGCTGTTTCAGCAATGGATGGTTGAATGTCACGCCAGCAGAGTAAACTACAAACATAATACAGCCACCCTTTAAATCCTACAAGTGGTATTCATACAGAAAAAGAAATACATTGTTTTGGTGAAGTATCACTTGTCCTGGAATAGCCCATGAGTGGACCCTTTTTAGTGTTTTTCACTTCTTGTGGATGTTAAAAGCAACTCCAACCTCTGAGCACATTCCTGTTTGAAGCTGTGTCGGTGTCCAGCATTTTTTCCTCTTCTGTTGTATTTGTTTCCAACCTACTCAGAGCTTCTGGTCACCCCATGGTCAGGTGATCACAGTGCTTGGGAGGAGCAAAGCTCTTTTGTTGCCTCTGTCATGTGATGATTAGTTACAACACACTGAAGACTAAATCCACACAAATCATATGAAGCGAAAATCCATGTGATTCAGAGATGAATTCCAAATGTTACACGCTAAAACTCATGTCTGCCTTTCCCCTCAGCACTCCATGTCAAATATTCTGAACATCCCCAGTAGAGCACAGCTGGGTTTAATGTCTTGAGCGTGAGTTTTTCCACATTCACAGACACCTGTTGCTTCAATCTGTGGCTGGAATTTCCTCTCCCAAGACATAATTGTCTGTCTTTTCTTAGCCAATTCTTCTTCTTATGTCTTAACTTCCACTTCTTGTGCTTTTCAGAGTATCTGTATCTTGCCTCTCTTTAAATCTTGTTGAAAGTTTGGTCATTATCAGGAAACATGGGTGCATTTAAGACAGGATGAATACATAAGCTAAGACATTTCAAGCATGCAAGTGTCTTGGTTGGCCACCCCACAAGACATTTGACTTTTTCTAGTGTTATTTCAGTCAGTGTATGGTTGCTTGAACTTTAATATTGAATGATGTAACATGGCTGTCCATAAAACTGAGCTTTATGGCAGATTAGTCTTTAACAGGGATGCAGGAGTAAACAGCTGTATGACAATGACCTTATTTGCTTCTTCACCAATACAGCTTTGGTGCTTTGATATGTTTTGGCCTGTGCATGGTAGATTCCCATGTGTGTAAATGGGTGAATGAGAGGCTCATTGTATGGCACTTTGGACAAAAGGATTGTAAGCCTGGTTTATGTACAAAACATGTTCAACAGATCTTATCACGTCATTACCAAACATCCATTTCCTCTTTAATTTGTAGATGGGGGATTCTGTTCTCCCACCCAAGGGACTTCACTCCCGTCTGCACTACTGAGCTCGCCTGTGCCGCTAAGGTCAGCGATCAGTTCAAGAAGCGTGGCGTGAAGATGATTGCCTTGTCAGTTGACAGTGTTGAGGATCACCGCAACTGGAGCAAGGTTAAGGATGCACACAAACACGCACATATATGTATATACTGTATATTTCTAATAGTGTCTCTGTGTGTGTGTGTGTGAGAAAGAGGTGAATGGATGGTTTTGTTGTACTGGTAAGGTTACTGTGGGTGTAGTGACAGTTCTAGTAATTATCTCAAAACTAAGACATTTTAAAGCCTTACTATCTTGACAGCTACAGTAAGTCAAAGTCTAAGTCAAATAAATAAATAAAATGGTAATCATCTTCGAACTCAACCTGTATATCTCTAGAGAGGATCTTTGTAGTACTTATTTTTCTTGTCCCAGAGTCTATCACCCTGTTGATCAGTTGAGTTAAACTTTATCCATCTTGAAAGGTAATTATAAAATGTATCTCTTGCTTGCCTCTCACTCTGAGTTACATTGTAATTGTGTATGTATGTGGTATTTGGCAGGAACTGAGAGGTCAAGTATTCATGGGATCCCTCTAACACAGGCGGGACTCTTTTTGTGATTGGCTTGTTAACTGGGTTGCTCCGTTATAACAACGCCTCCTCTTAAAGGCCAGTGATTGGCCCAAGAGGGAGTAGTGTCACTGGGCCAGTGTCAGTTAGACACACTGTTTGGATTTTGATTTTTAAAGCAGTTGTATGGAAGATTCAAAAATGTCTAAAATTACTTTTTTTTTTTTTAATGCATAAAATAAAAACAAATCGAATAAAGTGAAATACACATTGATATATGCATGTCCTTTTTATATATGCATTTACTGTCATAATTACATAGAAAAACATGTTAAGAGGACAATATTTGCTCTTTGTCTTTTAATAACCAAATTAATATTTTTTTCATTGTCATGAATTTTCCATGCCATATTGATATCAGAAAACAGTGAGGTGGTGTGGTGCATTTCAGTGTTATCCAGCAGAGGGCAGCATAGACCTGGAAAAAACAGCCTTTTGAAGTTGCTTAACAACTAACTTATTGGTAATGGCCACATTCACAATAACAACACTTCCTATATATTCACAATAAAAGCTCCCACTTGCTCAAAATGATAACATGGACTGGTACAGAAATATAAGTATACCTATGTGTAGATGTATATTAATACCTGGAACTTAACACAAAGCACTGTCACTGTACTTTTTTGAGAATGCATTTATGATAATATATGCATATGACAATGTATATTATATTTCACTTTATTTGTTTGATTTGTTTTTATTTAAATCTTCCTACCTCCTCCTTACCAAGAAAAAAAGTAGAAAACAGCTGTATGTATTTTTTGAGCCAAGTGTTTTCTCTCTCTGAGCATGTATTGTATTGTATTGTACAAAAACACATGTGGTGCAATGATGAGGTTTATTAACTGAGGATGATGAAATGCACCCACTAACAATAACCGTGTGTTCCTTCCCGATCCATAGGATGTGATGGCCTTCAGCAGTGCGGCTGAAAGCACTCTTCCCTTCCCCATCATCGCTGATGACAAGAGAGAACTGGCGGTGCAGCTGGGCATGTTGGACCCTGATGAGAGAGACAAGGATGGAATGCCCCTCACTGCTCGCTGTGTAAGAGACACATCCTCAGTGTTAGACTTGTGCACTTCTGTCTGTACTTTAAATTACATCACTACACACTACCCCCTTGATGTGTAAAGAGGATGTTATTGTAGTGAGACAAAAGCCAAAAGAAATAGCTGGTTGAAATTTGCCTCTTTAAGGATAATCGGCCCTGGTAAGACCTTAGTGTCACTGAAAGGCTTTGATCTTTAATCTTAAATTTAGCTGCAAATACCTACATTTATTAGGGAACCAATCAAATCAGAGAAGAATAATGCCGTTGTGTGAGACAGGCTGTTGATTGTCTGGTTTCTCAGCAGGGTGTAGCCAAAGTAGGCTGTAATGTAATGGTGCAGTCATGTTGCAACATTCAGCATTCTAAAACTACCACACATGATTGTGTAAATGAAAATGGAACAAAGTGACAAGAGTAAAAGTGTAGTATGTCCTGGAGCTTGTGTTAAACTGTTATCATCTTAACCCTCTTCAGGTCTTTGTGATTGGCCCAGACAAGAAGCTGAAGCTGTCAATCCTCTACCCTGCAACCACAGGAAGGAATTTTGACGAGTTGCTCAGAGTCATCGACTCTCTGCAGCTCACTGCACAGAAGAAGGTCGCAACTCCTGTTGACTGGAAGGTACACAGCTGAATCATCATCGTCTTCATATCAGTCACATGTCTGGGTTATTATAGGAAACAAACATAGATGCATGCCCTCTTTACAGACAGATGATGTAATTTATGAACTCGATTAACATCAACTTTATAATCTAATGGAAACCGCTAGATCAGTATTTTTATTTATTTGTATGATCAGGGTTCATGTTACAACAATTATAGGCACCACTTCTGCTAAAATACTGAAAATCAATGTAGAAAACAGACTTGTCACTACAGTTAAATGAAGGAAGAGTTAAACACTGGTGACAATCCAAAAAAAGAAACATCGCAATTTTAAATGCACTCCCTGTTTCTCACATCTCTCTCAGCCTGGTGACAAAGTCATGGTGATTCCCTCTCTCTCCGATGCTGAAGCCGCTGCTCTCTTCCCCAACGGTGTGACCACTAAAGAGGTGCCATCTGGGAAGAAATACCTGCGCTTCACCCAGCCCTGAAGACACACTAAAAACCGCATCCTCCTCTAGTTTACTGCTCTGTGACTCGGCAGTCTCTAAACGATAATTCACACATAAAGTTGACCAAAAGCTTAGATGCACTTAACTGGTTTGGTGACTTGTGTACATTTCTACTCACACAATGTGTACAAGAAACAAACCAGCAATGTTAATAGTGTCATTGTACAGTGCCTTGTGTCCCGTAATAAATCGACTTTTCACACATTTGAGTCTTGAGTCTTTTCACACGCTACATTCTGCACATCAGAGGAAGAGGAAGTTTGGTAACTACTACATCTGCTGTACCTCACTGTAACACTAGGTGTCCTCCTTCATCCTGAAACGAAAATAACAGGCTGCCATACTGCTGTTGCTGCAGTTACGTTTTATTTCAATAAGTGGCACTACATGCACAGTGATCCACTGATGGTATCCTCCTGACAGCCATTAGTATGAAAGCACCAACCTGCTCTAAACACTTTTAGTGATAGGGAGTGGTACCACATGTACTGAAATGACTATTTATTTACATTAAGTAAACAGAAGGCTAGCCACATTAAATTGAAATCTACTTTCACCCTTTTTGTTCAGGCGGATTTCATTGTAAATAAGAAAACTGCAAAACCTTCTCCCTTTACTGTGCCCTTTTTAATCTTTTTTTTTGCCAACTCAGCATTACAGGCTAATACTCAAGCTGTCTAAATGTTTTAATGTACCGTGGATTAGTCTTTTAAATTGATAGTTCTGTTTGATGTATGCTCAGTGTTGAGGCTTTTTAATGTGCCATTACTCAGATACTTAAATATTATCAACATCCTCTTGCTGCACAACTCAAAAGGATGTAAAGATAACTTAATGTTATCTATAAATAACATTCGGGTGTTGTCAAGGTGATGTTAGTTTGCTTGAATATGATTAATTGTGCAAACAGCACAAGCTATAACACCTGATGTCAAACATTTTTTTAGAATAATAAAATGTACTTAATTTTAATGTCAGTTTAAGTTAAAGCAAAATGAATGTAATAAATATTCACAGGGGTATGTGTGTATAAGTCTAGAAAGCATCACAAAGTATTTCATAAAGAGGTGAATTTTTCAGTCGCAGTAAACTCATCTCAGCAGGTCGGCATCAACTGTAGATGAGAAACTGAAGCCAGGACTGAGGTGTAGATTTCCTCTTTGAGTTATTCAACCCTCAAAACTGCATGGCTGAGGATCGTATTAATTACTTTAAGGCATCTGAAGGTGAACACTGATCTCACACGCACGCACACACCTTGGCCTTGAATTCACTCCTGAGTCTGAGGAAGGAATGCTGAGGTCAAAGAGAAAAGATGGGATTCCCTTTGACTGAGGAGGGAGGCGCAGAGTTTGCAGAGCCAGATAAAATATCTTTTGGCCCTCCTCCTTTTAAATCCTGTCATCAACACAATGAGAGCTGGAATGTTACACAGTTTTCTTTCCTTTTCAATCAGTTTCTGACTTAACAGACTCGCCCCATGAAGGTTAATCAAACAGTGCAATATTGTGTTTGTATCTTGTTAGTTTGCAGAGCTTTTATCCTTGTAGAACAAGCTCTGCATTCAACCCTACAAGAAACAGCTGGATTCTGGGTTCTCAAAAGTGTGATGAAAAAACATTTATTCATCAGGTAACCCTTGCCCTGCACCTCCTCTGTCTATTCTGCCTTTCCCTTCTCTGGTGGCTGTTTTGTCCTTAGGAGTCGTCCAAAATAACACCCACACAGACACACCGTACTGATCAAATGCATTTCTCAAATTCCAGACTACAATAGCCTGTGCCAGAGCATGAGAAGTACTTTGGGTGTCAGATGCTGGCTTAATTGCCCACTACCAACCCTCCTCCCTCCTCAACCCCCCTGCCACCCCCCCCTCCCTCTCCTGTTCATCTGTCACCCCTCACTTCTTGGCTATCGAGCCAACTCACCCCAGCACTAGTGCATGTAACACAACACCAGCCCAGGCCAGGTCTCACAGGACAAAACACAAACACAATACCAGCTGCTGGTCTCTCTCTCTGCTGCTCTCTGTAACACACACACACACACATGCTGCTGATCAAAGACATAAACACTGTCCTGAAAGGAGTGGCCTCCTACTAAACTTGTCTTGTCTCATAGAAGATGGTTTTCTCTAAATTACGCCAGGCTGCAGTTTTTCTGAGAAGTGATAACCAGGCAAGAATATGCAACATGACAACTATCTCTGCACTAGTTACTACAGTAACAGTCATCTTCATCTTAAAGAGGATCGAACGACTTGAGGAAAGACATTTACAGAGTTAGATAATAAGATCGATATCAGTCATGTGTAGGCGTAGAATAAATATGCTGGTTAGCTCAGTTTAGCATAAGGCTGGAAACAAGAAGACAGGCTCCACCACCACTCCTAAATCTCACTGACTATTAATTTACAGTGTTTAATTTGTTTACTGTGTACAAAAGTATAAAATGATCAGTTTGTGGTTTGGCTTGGCAATCATGGTGACAAGACTCCAGGAAGTCACAGCACCCGCCCAAGAAATAGTCAGGCATACAACCACCTGTAAAACCACAAATGATAATTTTTGCAGTTTGTTTTTTTTACAGATTAAACAAACATGTTATTTGGAAAGCTTTAGGGGTGCTGGTAGGCAGATTTGGTTACTTTTGTTCCAGTCTTTTAAGCTAAGCTAAGACAGTCACAAGAGCGGTATTGATCTTCTCATCTTAACGCTCAACTTTAAAACAAATAGGCATATTTCCCAAATTGTCAAATTATTCCTTTGAAGGTGTTACAGGTCCTGACATGGAGAGGTAAAAGCACTAGAAGCCCATGAGCACACACTCAGTATGTATGCATGTTTATATGTGTGTGTTTATTCATGAGCATGTGCTTGCTATGGAAGAGGTTATTATTCCCATACTGTGTGCCAGGCATTGACTCCATCACCCGAAGCTGCCTGTGACCTGCAGGTTAACAAGCCAGAGACCAGAGGAGCTACACAACACACACATGTGCACGTTCATGCACATATGTCGAGCCATGGCTTGATGCTTTCCAGACGCGCCCTCACTCTCTCTCCCTCCTACATCGCCTGGCACTGTCGCTCTCCCCACTCTCAACATCTCCCACACAACACACTTAAGCACACTCTCACACACAGACACACACACACACTAGCACCTCCCCCTCTCACACAACCCCTGCTTATCAAAGTGTTTTTGCTTTTTCAGCTTCCCTTTCCCATGCACAGACAAAACACTGCACAGTGAATCCCCTCTCTTTGTTTCGTCCTTATTCGCGGTGCGCATTAATCCTTTTTATGATTCACTGTGGTTTCATCCTGTCACTGCTGCAAAACCTGCAGATACTTCTGTGTAAGAACTTACCAAGTAACACTCACACAGAGATAGTGATAGACAGTAATAAAGATGAACAGAGTGAAGGTCAGACAGACAAACACAAACAAGCGGGTTGACCTTAGGATTTGGCTGAACTTTAAGCAGCATTAACCGCCTCACAGTCGACACTCACCCTTCAGCTTTCATCATGCCTGTTAAAGCATGGGTCAACAGACCTTTCATCAGGCTCACACACACACGTACGTGCCTGTACACACACACAGATGAAGATATAATGATAAAAATGATGAAAGCATATGATCCGAGTGCCTAGATAAATGCCATTGTTTTGATGGCACCTCATAAATACAGCATCCAGACAGGCTATTACTGGAGAGCAGGTTGGGGCCAGTTAGTGCTCTATAAGAACTAGGTGATGAATGAGAAGGTAAAAGTGCAATCAGTCTCTGTGCTTATCTTTATCTCTCTCTATCAATATCGCTGTCTTTCTCTACCTTTTTGCCCCCCCCCATTCGCTCTATTAGAGACACATTGATCACCAGCCGCTGCCATATCACCTGAGTAATGGCTAAGGGTGTCTGGGCTTTAAAACAACCCCGGTAGAGCGCCAACAGCTTTATCATGGTGACAAGGCAAATGGCTACCCTTGTAATAAAGTGTGCCTCTGTATGTGTGTGATCATAATGCAGGGGACTTTGCCATTAAGAGGAGACATCAAACACAACCCAATACGAATCACAGACCACCAGCTCTAAGGCACAGCACTGCTAAACCACTTTAAGTCATTAATAATGTTTTCAGCATGTGTGCAGGTGTGTGCACTCTCTCAGTGCTCACATTGATTTCTACATTTGAAACCCATAACATGCAGTTTTCTATTTGGGTAAGGAAGAGTTTGACATTTTGGGAAATATGCATTTACTTATTGCAGCGACTTAGATGTGAACAGCTATATCCAGCAGCTGGTTAGCTTAGCTTAGCTTAGCATAAAGACTGGAAACGGGAGGAGACAACTAGTAAAGGTGTCCAAAGTAACAAAATCCATCTACAGGCACCTCTAAAGCTCACTAATTCATGTTATATCATGTTTGTTTGTGACTTCAGGAAGTCACTTTGCTCAGACTAGAAATAGTCTGGTACATAACCCCCCATAAAACCACAGTGTGTCATTTTTACACTTCCGTTTTTGAACAGATGAATGAAACAAGATGTGATTATTTAGTGAATTTTAGAGGTGTTGATTTTCTTCTTCTAGCTGTTTCCTCCTGTTTCCAAAAATTACCAAACTATTCCTTTAAGATTGGAAAACACACTTATTCTACGTTGTTTGACATATATATTATATCAGCATGCTCCAGTTCTTTATTAAACCCATATGATGATGTGGCTGGTCTGGCCTGATGCATCATTTGTGAATGATGAGGAATGAGAAGAGGACAAAGTTGTGTAGAACACAATAACATAAGTACAGAAACTTCATATGATTGGGTTTTACATGCACACCTTTCCTCAGCAGGGCCTGCAGCCAACTGAGGACAATATCCACTAGAAGTAACAAAATGTCAAACGTCACATATTAATAATACAACAAAAAAGCTGTCCGAAAAGAAATATATACAACAACAAACTGTTAACAGAAATAGAAAAGAGATTATTGCCAAAATTTAAACCTATTACATTAATACATTGGTTACATCCACACTGAGTGAAATAGTTATACTATTCAACAGATATAGTCTAGTTGTCTTGTGCATCATTTTACATTTTCCCAAAATCCAGCACTGCAACCATCAGGATCTCCACTAGTATTTACAATAATGTTCTATGGATATGAACAGTTAAGTTTGGCTGCACAACACAAGTACAAGTTTGTACAGATCAGTGATGTTTAAAATGTTAATGGCCAAAATAAGTATATCAATATACACAAAATACTATTGATGCAAGATTCAATGTCTATCCTGATTCAGTTACTATTTGTGCTATTTATCCCCTACACAGAAACCTGACTTGAACATTACAGGAAAGGAAGTGGAACAGCCAAAAAGCATTTGAGGAACAAGAAACGTAGAACAAAAAAAAGCACAGAGGAAAACGATAGAGACCCACCAATTTCAAAACCCTGTTGCTGTTTTTCATCCCCTGTGTTCTTTTCCACTGGTTTATTTTTCTTTAAGCGGAGGGCAGTCAGTGTGAGAGGGCAGAGAGAAGGTGGCTGTGAAACTCTATCTCTGGGGGAAAAGAGAGTGCCACGTTTGTGTGTGTGTGTGTGTGTGTGTGTGTGTGTGTGTGTGTGGGTAGGTGGGTGTGTGTGTGACAGAGAGTGTGTGCGTGGCAGTGTGATGAGGAGAGGAGAGGGGGAGGAGGATAAGGAGGAGGGGGTAAAGAATGGGTGGAGGCAGCGTAGGTGAGGGCCGAGATGAAATTGGAAGAAAGCAAATGAGGGGAGTGCGGGAGTTTGAAAAAAGAGAGGTGACACGGCGTTGCCATAGCAACTGTTTAGGGTTTGGATGATTTTCCCTAACCATAATGGTCTAGTTTGGAGCATAATGAAACCAGGCTGGCTTTCCTGGCTCTCACACCCCGGCTTATGCACACACACACACACACACACACACACACACACACACAAACACACATGCAGCGCTGAGTGAGTAACACATGTTTTGCTTTAGTACTTGTTTATGTTCATCCAACAGTGGGAGAGCAAAGCCATAGTTAACTATCAATTATAGCGATGATCATAAAACAAGAAATTGTAAATAAACACTGCCAAACTAACACAGAAAAAAAGCTGGAAGAACTGAAATATTAATATAATAACACAGACTTACTTGAAAGAAACATTCAAGAGCTTTAAGTTTTCTTAAACTCCAGGCAATATCCCACTTTAATATGACAGATATAAGACACCAAATCTTTGCAACACATAGTTTAATATCCTGGAAAAACAGCTATATATTCCTTTCTCGTGTTATAATGTAGCTTACGGGCTTCGCTCCACCAGGAACCAGTGAGTTTTCTGGGTTACTGCTTTCAATAAGTACGCTTATAAAACTTTGTGTGTTAATGGGGCTTTAAGCCAGCATATGTTACACGTGAAGAGTAATAAGTCTCTGTGTGTGCATTAAAGAAAGTTGGGAGGTGAGTGTGTGTATGTGTGTGTGTGTGTCAGAGTGTGTGTAATAGTGTGTGTATGTTAATGTCTCCTCTGTCTGAGTATAATGAGCTCCCTTGGGCCTCCCTCACCTTCCATGCCTCCATTGCTCCCTCCCTTCTCCTCCTTTTCCCTAAACTTGGCCCTATTAACCCCTCGCTTCCCCCAGCATGTTTATTTAATGGAATGATGGGGAGGAAAGGTGAGTCGACTGCCTGTATGCATGTTTATTTATACATAGGTCAGTCGAAGGATTTGAGGAGGAGGAAATGGGGTGGCGAGAAGAAGTTAGAGCAACTTTGATTTCCAACGATGGGCCGTATTTGTCTGCTGGGAAGAAAAAGACAAGAGACAACGGCTCAGATGTCGGGTCAGTGGTTTCACACCTTAGACTGACCTAGTAGCCCTGATGCTGCAGTCAGCTCCATCCCTACGAGGCTGAGCAGAACAACAACAAAAACAAAGTCACACTGAACATAAACCTACTGAAGGTGGCTGCTTGTCACCTCCAACCTGCCCCAAACCTTTATGAGGTCATGGGTCAGGAGCTGCCCTTTTACTGATGTCTGTATGGGTGGGGGTGTAGCCCACCTGAGGGTCCAGGCAAACACAAGCTTTGCCACATGACAGAACTGCTGTCAGCAAACACACTAATCTAACACTCACTGCTGGCCTGGATCTCACTTCACTTTTAGTTGACTTTTTATTAAAGTTGGACATATAAAAATGATATAAGATGCAAAACATGTTTCTAATATGAGAACAGCCAGAAATAAGACTACTGACCTTCTTTATCAGATCTGATTTTTTCCCCCCAAACAGGACATATTGTTTTTTGTGATTTTCTGTTGTTTATATTCTTCTGATGTTAGGTATCTATGTGTGAAACGTGGTCAAAGTTCCAAAACTCAAGGTTAACTTATGTAGAAGTGCTCCCTGCAAGTCCCATAAACAGCTGTCCGTTCCATAGTATGTACAGATGTATTCAAGGAGTAGAAACTCTAGTGAAATCATACTACTACAGCTGGCAGAGTTTTTTCCAATAATGCAAAGATAGATGTGCAAAATGTGTCACCTTTAAGACACGTTATCCACTTCTCTGTCTTAAAATATATAGACTCAGAAAAGAAAACCACAGAATAATGTCTTTGTCCATTAACAGAAGCGGCACAGGGACAGGAACATTTTTAACAGAGAATCACCTCACTTTGTGGCATCTGAGCTTATCTGTGACATTTTAGAGCAAACTGAAAGTCAAATATTTGCTGTTTGTTTTTGGATTATGGTCAAACTCACCTGATTCAGGGGCAGTGTGCACAAGAACGGTGCAACAATGTGATTTGCCTGGGTAACTATGGATATTTATAGCTCTCTCAAAGGCCTCAGTCACATTAATTCTTACAGTACGGAACGGTATTTGTATTAAGGTGTTTTGGACAGTAGTGATGCGGTCACAAGCAGGGATAAAGTGATTAGACCTGAAACTCAGTCCAAGACATTCTTTGGCTCTCCGTGTTACTCCTGATTTACTACACCGTAATAGGATATCACAAATCCTGCTAAATGCCACAGATATCCCACAGGGCTCCACTTTATTTTTAAAGAAATGTTACAGATGAAAGAGATCTATGAATCATGTTTTCTGCTCCTGCACACTGTAATGTAGTCACTATATAGACTGAGGCTGTATTTGTACACACAGTATATGTGAAATAGGTTGCATCAGGTAGGGCAGTGAAGCTCTGTGACACGGTTTTGGTTGGGAATTTTATACAACCTCACTTGGGCCCAGTTTGAGGTTGAGCTGGGGGGGGGGGGGGGGGGGGCTCAGGTCTTGGAATAGGAGTGTGACCTCAGCAGGGATTTCCCCTCTGTTATCACCTCTACCCAATACCCTCCTCCCTGTTGTTAGTTAGTGGGTGCCATTTAGGCCTCTTATAATGGGATTAGAGGCCTGCTTCCACTTCGATGCACCTGATCTCAGTCCAGTCGTCTCGCGGTGATGACTTCACCTTGTTGCCTGGGGACTGTGATGTAAAAACTTGTGCAAAAAGGGTTGAACATCTCAAAGATTTTGTTTCTGTCACTCCGTTTGAAAACCAGGGCTGCCAGTGGATTACAGTGGAGCCTCCCTAAATTCGGCTGAGAAAAAAAGAGAGATGTGTAAATCTGTACTCTTAGTTTATAACCCTGCTCTGATTCATAATTTGTGCCCTTGAATTACAAATCCATGCCCTCAGATTTCCAATCCATGCGCTCAAATGAATTCCACAGCTTTCATTGGGTTGTATTTATTATGCGTTTCACTCCAAAACCAACCTTTCAATCTGAGGCTAACGTGGAAGCAGCTAATATTAGCTTCCCAGTCTTACTTGTTATTTAAACTTTGTGTCATGAGACTTCCATTGATGGTGTGGCTGCTTATCCAGTAAATATTGTAATAATAATAATAGAAATAATAATAATAATACTCATAATAATTAGCATTACAAATCTGTGGGCCTGATTTTATAATTCAAGAGTACAGATTATGAACCACAGGTCATCGCAGGGACTTTTAAACCAAGAGTAAACATAGATTTTTTCTTTTTTTTTGTTTCAATTGACCCCAGGGGGCCTGTATAGATTACTGTGCGAAAGCGCAGTACCTTCTGAAAACTACAGTGGCTGACATGATAAACACTGATACAAATCAGTCTGAGAGTGAAAGAAGGGCAAGAGAAATGAAAAGAGGAAGATACAAGGTAAAAGAGACAGATAACAAACAGAAAAAGAAAGACCACGTGAGTCATCCAGCCTGTCAAATACATCCACCTATGATGTATTTTATAGACGAATAGGTTTACTCTGACAGTCAGACAGACAACAAGGCTGAGACAGGGTGACGCCAGTAGGAAATAGAGGTGGATGGAGGTGAAAAGCAGACAGAAAAAAAAAATCACAGGTCTTTTCAAGTGGTGCCCAGCGTTGGTTAAGTCTCAGAGCTGCTGCCAGGGTGCAGTTCTCAGTGCCACTCCAGCACAGTGAGCCTTTGTAACTTTGGTTCTCAGAGGAGCTCAGGGCCGCTCCAGCTGGCCTGCACCCAGCCAGGTTTTCTCATGTCGGAGTACTGACTATCAGGCATGGTGGCATGTAGTGGATGCTGGGGGATTTTGAGCATGCTTTTTTTTTCTTTCCAAAATAGCAACTAAAATCTACTTGATACCATTTACAGAATACACTGGGCAAAAAGTACAGATCACTGCTCCAGCATTTTAACAGCAAACACAGCTCTTTTTAAAATAGAGGTCTTTGTTTTATTGCATTCATGGTGGTTACTGCTCTGCTGGGAGCCTTAAATACAGCAGAAACAAAACTCATACTATACCATTGAATAGTGTTACATACCAAGAGAGTACATTGTACTGAAAGGCTCATGCTTGGCAGCTAGAAGCACTTCACATTTTAATCACAACTGCCCTCATTACTGTAACTTTAATAGCTTTTTTATGCACTTGTGCTTTTCTTACATTCTGACATCTGTTATTGTACTTACACAAATGTAGATTTTTAATGAACTATGGCACACTATCTTTCAATCAGGAGAACTGTGGCTATAATAAATATTTTATATTAACAGTGAATTTCATAAATGCTTGTTTGTGAATGGAGTTACTGATTGTGAAGAACTCACAGAGACTTATGACCTGACTCTTCTGTTCCCATCAGCTCTATGGGCCTTGATAGTGTTTTCCTACTTTTTGTTTTGGACCTTTTACTTTCATCAGCATCACTTTCAGCCAGAGCAGGCAGCTGTTCTCAGCAAAACTAAACCAAAGACAGATAAAGAACTGGAACAGACAGGTAAACTATGTACATTGATTTAATAAACCAAGCACACAAAGTAGCAAACACGTGCATGTGTTGGTATAGATTGTTTCTAACTTTGTCTCTACACATACACAGCAAAACTAGTTTTTCCTGTTTGTTGTTTGTGAGAGAGAGGGAGAATGAAGAGGAGAAAAGTAAGGTAAAAAAAGAGAGTCTGTGGCTCTCCATGATCACCTAATATGTTTGAACACAGCCAAATATACCAAATACCATTACCAAAATCTCAGTATCATTTATGAAATATTTTCTTTCCATTATTGGAACAGTGACACCGGCAGGGCAGGTAAGAGGGGAATGAGCAGTTTGTGTGAAGCAGTGAGAGGAGAGCAGAGGAGGACAGGCTCCTGCTGTCTTCTTCAAGGTGGGATCTCTCTCTGTCTATTTAAGGTACTTCATTTTTTTCTTGCTTATCTATGATTGGCCAAACATGTTAAATGACCCTACAAGGGAGGATGTCCTTCCTAACCAATAAACAACCAGAATACAATATTGACATGGTTGGTCCAATCACAGTTCACAGTGATCAAATCTCTACCACTCTCTAGGTCATTTTAGAAAAGAAATTACGACATGCAAATGACGAACTACTTTTAAACACATCACTAAGAAATTACATTATATTTAGGCCTTGAGTCCAAATTTTTTACCCAATTAAAATGGAACTATTTTTTTCCTTTTGAATTGAGTAGATAGCTGCATGCATTAGCCTAAGCAACTTTTTGTAGCAGTCTGAAAGACTGTTGACTTTTTAGCTAGCAGTGAGAGTGAGGCTTCAGGACACATGGTGGGACTATGTTGGTGTGTGACAGCCCAGTTTGCTGCTGCCCTGAAGTGAACTCCTCTCAAAAAGTTGACAATACTACTATACTTATATACTATAATTCAACAGGTCATAAATTATGTTGGTGTATGGTGTTCAAAATCTTGTTCAATGTGCCCCTTTTTTATTTGGAGCACATTCCCCTCGAAAGGGCTGCATTTGAACATAACAACATGACATAACGTGAACATAAGAAAGTAGCGATAAGTAGCCAACTAGGGTAAAATAACACAATTCTGTGGATTGCTTTTCCTCTTGTCCTTTCCAGTTTTTTGAGTAACTAATCATCAAATTAATCACAGACAGTAAGAACAAGTTTAAATATAGCACGTATAGTATGTACATGAGCTGCAAATGTGCTGCAAGCAGCAGCATTCTGCTTCATTTCTGAGCACACTGAAACTATGACATAGCTAAAAGTGAGCCAGAGCACGGCCAGTACATGATGCCGCTACATCCTGTGCACATTGGCTAATTACGTAGTTAGTGTTATTTTTATTTATCAATTTATGTTTGTCACCTACTTTTAATGTTTAAATTCGTCTGGGCTCAGGTCATGAAATTGAGGCCATGGGCAGTTTTCCATTGTGTGAAACTAAGTAAATGATTTTCTGTCTATAAGTGTCTCCCTGGCTCAAATCATCTGCATGTCACATGTACAGCATAAGGTTTTAATAACTGCTGACAGTGACAAGTTAAAGGAGACAGTAACTTAAACTTCTAAGGTGTAAGGTGTTAGGAGTCATGAGCATCTACAACAGCTTTAATACTCCTTTGGCATAGACTGAAACTATCTTTAATGCAGGAATGAACATCATTCTTCCAAAGATATTCCAACAGTATGTGTGCTGATGATGTTGGTGGAGTACATTGTCTCACACTTCATTCAGATATTTTCATACTAATCAAACAATTTGAGTCCTCGCGTCCTATATGAAAGGTTCTGCATTCTTGCAAATGTCTGTCACTCATGTCTTGAGGTTTTCTTGAAGTCTGACATGACCCCAGCTTCCCCATCAATAGTAACATTCATCATTCAATAATATGCAGTCTTTGTCTGCTTTGTCAGGGTTAAGAGGTGAACATAAATCACTGCTTTAAAGCAGGGAGGCAACAGAAGGTTTAACTACAAACTTGCACCTCCTCCTCCTCTACTTCTTCCACTCCTTCTGCACAGATGAACAGATAAGAGCAAACAATACACTTCTTTGAACGCAGACAGGGAGGAGAGGAGTTTGACCGATGAGCACGCTTATAGGCACACGTGCACGCACACAAACACACACATACACACACATGGCTTGTTGAGCGCTTTGTGACAGGCCCATCTCCATGAGTGTGTTATCATCCCTCTTTATGAGTCTCCGACAGGAAGCAAGCCTGTACTCTAAATTACACGTCTCTGTGTCCCCAATCCTGTCTGCCGAACAAAATAGTTGCTCCTCAACCGTCCTTCTGCGAAACAAAGCCTTTTACATTTTATGGTCAAAGGAACAAGTTATTGCAGGTACACACGTGCACACATGCGCGCACACACACATACACTGAAGCTCGTCTTCAGCGATGAGATGTTTGTGATGGAGGAGTGTGTATAAAACAAGCAGACAGCTGAAAGGGCACTTTGCCACTTGGCTCACGGCCATTTTCCATTTAACGTACCCTCCTTTCTCCTCCATTTCACCCTGCGTGCATCGACTTGGCCATATTTCCACCTTGCTTCTCCCTTTCTTTGGATACACACTTAGATTTCACACAGCAGTGTGTTTGTGCATGGAGGTACCCTTATGTTAGTGTGTGGCCAGATTTTCTTGGGCTAGGAAAGCGTCTGTTTTGGTGATCAGATCATCATCAGAGGAGGGCAGGAATGAGGACAGATGTGCAGGGAGAGCGAGCAGTGGGAAAGATTACCAGGACAGCTGCGGGCGGAGCAGCTACTCTTACAATAGTTTGGCAGGAGTTCAGATTTCAGCTTTGTACCACCCTTTCTTTTCAGCTCCTCTCCTTCCTCTTAGTTGTGCTTTTCTCTGCCTGCATGTATCTGCACAAATTCTGTGGAATCAAATCTTAACTATCTGTTCTCCTCCAGTTGAATTCGTGCCTGTCTCATCGCCTACGTACATAAGCCATTTTTTTTTTTGCCATTTGCCAAAACCACAACACACGTTCGAAGCAGGCCTGCAGTCACTTTCTGAAGGTCAGGTTTGATGTGACAGCAAGTGGGAGGGTGGAAGGTTGGAAGAGAGAGGAAACTGTTTAAGCTGGCCATGATCCACGAGTCCTCCACAAAACAGTGTCACGATGAAAGAGAGAGAGAAAGAGCAGGCGTGGTCTAGTGAGGCAGTGTGGTGAGTTGAGGCTCTATTATCTTGATGTAAACAGTGCATAGGACCCATAGATGTGGTTACTTGACTCACAGTCAAACAATCACTTTTCTGCATCACCTGCATGGCTACGTGTATGTCAGTGTATGTACCGTCAGTCACATTGGTGGATAAAACTTTCATCTTTATTTCTGAACTTGAGAAAAGATCAAAGACTCAAGTTTATCTGATATTATTCTCTTTCTAATCTTGCTTCTGGAGTTTCTGCTGCTTCATACTTGATTAATATTTTTCCGCACAGTTTGCACTTTAAAAAATGTATTTCTGTATAAAAATAAAAAACCTTTTGAGCCTTTGTCACTGCCTTTGTCACTACTCAGCTTTCTTTTGACTTTTACTGAGAAAGTTTACCAGACTGACATAAATTTAAAATATACTTAAAAATACTTTTTGAGTACAACATTACAGCCTGACCTCTCTGTGCTTTGCCATATGTGTGTGTGTGTGTGTGTGTGCGCGAGTGTGTAGCATCTGTCTGTACACACACACACACCAATTCCCCCAGTGGAAACCTGATCCCCTTCATATTTCCAGTTCAAACGCTGAGAGAAATGCCTGAGAAATGCAATTTGGTGGAGAGGCTTGGCAAGTCAAACAACAACGGCAGCAAAACCTAATGAACTTTGTGGGAAAAGATGAAAAGAAATTAGCTGTGTGGCAGATATAATGTATGTGTGTGAGACTGAATGAAGTCAGGTTCCCAGAGTGTGGTTTTACTTAGAATCAACTGTGCTTCTTTTACTATTTACAGTACGGGAGAAAAAAAGTGAAAGCAACGATCTCAAATGAAAATGTGTGTGTGTGTGCGTGTGCGTGTGTGTGTGTGTGTGTGTGTGTGTGCGTGTGTGTGCACTTAGAAATAGATATGTTTATCTTAAAAATGCAGCAATCAGTGTTGTTAGTATTAAGCATAATCATTTATTAAGCTTTTATCATTGATTATAATAGTAGTAATGGGGCACATGTGAAGTGGAACCACTGGAAACATTTTCCTTATTTGTTGATGAAAGTTAAAGTGTGATTTGTTCCCTCCCAACAGAAACTGTGACCAATCCACAGATCTTTAGTGCACAATTATCACAGCTTAATACCATTATCCATCAGGTCAGAGAAAGACATGGCTGAAATCAGCAGAGTTTGTTTTCTTTTCAAATGGACACATTTCACTATAAACCCTTAACAGTCTAAAAAGGGCCTGGAGGGATGAATGATGGATAGAATAGGGGACAAAGCAATGTAGCAAAAAAAAAAGAAAAGACAAAAGGGGAAGGACAGAGGACCAGCCCCAACTGTATATCCCAACTGATCTCTTTTCAAGGCTTAGGGTCTTGGTGCTTTTTAATATTCCAAATGTAGAATAAAGTTCAGGACATTATTCATGTTTATTCCTCTCCATCAGCTGAATGGCCGTGCACTGGCAGGTAGGCAGGCACTCTTTCATTGGAGCAGCACAAGCTTGCCAAGCTATAAAAGCAGCTATAAAAATCACCTCCAGAACCAGCTCAGATGCTGGCCATATGGCGGCGAGTTTAACAAGGACAAACTGCACCTCCTCACAGCTGCCTGCTCTCTCGGGTTCAATCCTTCCCTGTTCCTGCCTTTTCTCCTTTAATTCCCTTCCCTTGTATCTGAGCTCTTTGTCCCCTTTTCAAATTGGTCCATGGTTTTGGCTCAGCCAGTCACCCTTATTCTTCATCTGTTGGTTATTTAATTTTGTTGCACCATCTCTACTGCAGTGTTACAAGTGTAGAGTCTTCTTGCCGCAGTAAGAATTAAAAAAATGTTTTATATGCTTGAGATTAATGACTAATCTTGATGATAATGATGATAATAATGTAAATGTATTTATTTACTTCCACCCTCAATCTCTTGGTCAGATATGAGGAATACCTTGATCTACAGTTTCAGTGACAGCAACTGCACATTTAAGTTAAAATGGTTTTGTTTTAGTTAATTGAAAACATACAGTACCAGTCAACAGTTTGGACACACCTTCCTATTCATTTCAATGAGAAATAATTAAATTCAGGACATTTATTGAAAAAAAATTAACAATCTCCCTATTTAAAATGACTAGTCATTTTGTCCACAATGAGCATTTCGGTGTACAAGTCAACTCGTGCTGGCTGTTCTCCATCCCCCTGGGTCGCTTTTCTTTTCAGCCAGGCTTCAGGTTTGCCGCCCTGTCATTAGCTGTGAGCTTTAATTAACGGACACACCTGTCATCACACTGCTCACAGACACAGTAGGTCATGGTGGGGACGCTGGGGAATTCCCCTTAAAACTGTGCTGCACATCAGATTGTGGTGCCCACATATAGATGATAGTCTTCATGTTGAGACTTTTGTTTCCTGCAGGTGCTGTGGTCAAGGTAAGACTTCTCTGAAGACCTTCGCTGTGTTTGAAATCACATACTAATGTACTGCTCACTACATGCTCAATCAGTAAGTGCCTACTAAATGAAATATGAAGCAGGCTGTTCACACTGAAGTATGCTAAAGCAAGACAGCCGTGTAATGCAATCACATGACTGTATCACAAGACTGACGACCAGCCACTCCTCACATCTCCAAAAATGTTGACGCAAATTTCCGACCAGTTGTTATTTGGATTAACTGACCACATATTGGGAATCTACAATGTTACTATCTCACTTGAAAAAATACTAAAACCTAATAAACGTAATAAAGTGACAGGTGAAGTGACTTTCAGCCTAGCTCAAAATCTTTGCCATTGTGCATTCTGAAGAAAGGACACTGCATACTTTGCTGATCTAGTATACATCTGGCCATTTTTCACATGCACAAATATCCACATATACTATGCAGCTGTAATGCACTACACATGCAATTTGATATTATGAATAGCATGTGAGTATGCAAACACAGCCCTGGATGAGTGAGTGGGTGGGTGGAGAGCAGTGCTAATGGGGACATCTGTGGGATTGGGACTGGGTGCGCAGCAAGCGAGGGGGCAGCAGGTTTGATGGTTGTCTGCCATGCTAACAAGCAGAGTTAAAAGCCCAGAGTGACATCCCTATTAGAGGCTAATGGAGGCTGAGACAGCTGAGACCCTGACACACACACACACACACACACACACACACACACACATGCAATAAAAGAGCACCACGCCCAAGAACAACCAAGAGACTCCCCCCCCTGAGCTCTACCGCCTGTCTTTACCTTCATCCCTCCTGTCCTCCCTCCCTGTAGTTAAAGATCTTTATGGGTGAGGGAGTGGCACAGGGATGGGGCGATTGGATGGGCTCTCATGCAATCAACCATCCCTGGAGGTAACAAAAGGTCAAGGACTCTCATTTTTCATCTCAGCCAATTACCCTCCCATTTCAATCCGGCTTTCCTCTGTCTCTCCATCTTGTCCTCTTACCCTGCTGCGCTCCATCCAGTCCGCTAATCTCATCCATTCGGCTTCACGTGAACACATACACACACAAACACACACACACACACACACACACACACACACACACACACACACACACACACACACACACACGTTGCTCTTCACACACACATGCACACAGACAGACACAGACTGTCCTTCAGATCAACAGCTCAAATAGAATGACAAACTGCAATTGTTTCATATAATAAGAAAAAAAAAATTCCTCTCCAATTAACATTCCTCTTCCTCCAGATATCCTTGGAATAGCTGGCATAATTCCTGTGTGTTCTGGGCTTTCACAGACAAGTAGACTGCACTGGATCCCTGCTGTATTCAGTCTCGGGAGGATGTCTGAATGTCCGAGACTATGGTCTGGTTGTGTATTTGGGTGACCCGGGGCAACAGTCCAGATCAAGTCCCGAGGGGAGAGGCTTGGGCAAAGACTGACCTTCCAGCACTCTGTGGTATGCTAAATATGCAGCAGGAAACAAGCTGAGCATCTATCTGTCTACATAAAAAGGGGGACTGTTTGCCTGCAGGCCAGGATATGAAGGGTCACTGTAGAAGATAGAGAGCTGGACGGCGAGCTGTTGCTGTGAAATGTGTGGGTGTGCTAGCAGGCACTTGGGGGAGGTGGTAGGCATGGGCGATGTTGGCGATTACTTCTAAGAGGGACTACAATTAACCCTTAGCTTCTCTGTGACCCCCTCATTCCCATACTTAACCCTTCCCAGAGGTTACAGGGCAACAGGCTCTAAGTGGCCTGTGGGTCTGTAACAGGGCAATTCGCAAATGAATCTGTGACAGTGAGAAGAAAACAGAAGCCTACAGGGGAGGACGAACATAACAGCATCTGTAAAGATTGGCTCAGTTTGTGTCACTGTTAGCATTCAAGTGACAAAGATCTTTCTTTTTGTCATCTATAACTGCTTTTTTCTATTGAAGAGGGTGTCATTTTTAATAGGCCATCAATTTTAAAATGAGATACTCCAATGTATTACTGCTTATAGTCATTTAGTGGGTTAACTTTTTCAACCAGTTAGGATTGGTTGAGATGAATATCAAGATCACACTTTCAAAATTTGTCATATAAACTAGAAGAAACTATAATTTCTGAGAAGAAATTCAACCTCAACAAGTGTTCTCATATATGCTGAAACCAGTTAAAGAAGCAGTGAAATCGTGTGAAGCGTCAGTTGGTGAGAGGTGAAAGCAGCCAAACTATTTGTAGAAGAGTAAAAATGAGGTACTCTGTTCATTTGAAAGCAGTTGAAGTGTAGCACTGAAAGATGAAATGCTAATGAAAGTGTGAGCGCTCCACTGAAGCCAAGAATACTGGGAAACATCAGGGAAGTTTTGCAATACACACTTCACTACACCTGAACAGCAGTTTACTGTAGATTAAACTACTGTATGTACTGTAAAAAGAAGATATAAATAATATGGAAGAAAATGTTTTATGTAATTTTTTTAACTTTTTAAGGGACATTTTTCAAGGGTCTCAAGGAAAAATGGCTTTTACATAGCATGAAATAAAAGAATAAGCTTTTTGCAGCCTTTTGAGGCATCAATGATGTTAAGTCGAAATGTTTTCTCATCACTGGAAGTTATGTAGAGAATGATCAGGCGTCGGCAGAATTCACATGAAATTCTACTGAAGTACATAATGAACAAGAGTGAGTCAAAAAGTGAGGAGAGTGACCTTTTCCTACTTCTCACCGCAATAACTTACATTTCCACCAAACAACACAGAATGTCAGCCAAAATCAGGGATTTACTGTGACTCATTAACTGTGCTTTCACCATATTTATGACCACACGTGACTCCCCTCCTCCACTGTGATTCCATGGCGATGAGTTTACCTGTGCCCCTAGGAGGGAATCACAGTTTGGGTATGCCCTCCATGGACACCCCCTGTGCAGAACGCTGGAGCCAGGCTGCCTGTAGTGGCTCCCCAGGGAGGCCAAAGGGGGGTTATGGAGAGGGTGTGTGTGTGTGTGTGTGTCGGAGGGGGGGTTGTTAGGAGGGATGATGTGTCAAGCAGATATGCAGCTTTGGACTGCAGGTTTTGATCCAGCGTAGCCACATCTGCACAATGCTTTTCGCTCAATTAGTCACACAACATTGTTTATTTTACATGACGACGATAGGGCTTTACTTTACACACATGCAACCGCACACTCACAAACTTGTTCAACACTGTTACCACTTTAAATGCAGAGTAAAGAATGGAGGCTCTTGACAGTGTGTAAGGTCTCAAATATGGTCCACGCATGCATTGTCTGGATATAAATGCTTTGACAGTTAAACTTAGAGTGAACAATAGTCAAAGAGTCTGAAGAAAGAGAAGTTTCTACAGTGTTTGAAAGAACCTGTCAGCACTTATTCTGAAATGAAAAGAAGGACAGAAAAAGGGGGAAAGACAACAAAAACACAGCTGGTAGTGTGAGATGAGAGGGAAAAGTCTCAGGTTTGAGTTGTGAAAACACATTCTCGGTCTACTTTGAATACACGAGTCCCTTCCTATGAGGGGAACTACAGTCAGACATTGGTTCAGTACTTTTACGCCGGCACTTCCACTCTCACTCTGGGCTGATGTAATGTAACTGCCATGTGAATATGTACTTTTACATTCGTTCTATGGGGCTGTGTTCTACATATAGAATAATTTACCTCATAGCATCACCTGGTTAATAAACAACTGCACAGATAACTTCTGCATGGGTATTTTGTACAGTCATATACTACTCATATTATTAGGGGGGGGGGGGGGGAGTTTTCACCCAACCTCTCAAAGATTTTCCAATGTCCATCATTATTCCTCCCTTTTAAGCTCCTTTTCTAGTTCCTCCAAGTGCAGAACAAAAATATCTCTTTTTTCATTGACTTCCTCTGCCAGTTGAAACTGTGGAGTTGAGTCAGTTTTAGCATGTTTGGTTTCCTGGATTGTTATTCCATGGTTTTGATCCTTGCTGACGCTGAAGTGCTGCTGACAGAGACAAATACACCGCTGTCCACAGACCTGACATAGTTGTGTCAGAGGAAGCCGTTAAAATCGTACACACTAGGTACTTGTAGAGATGACTGCTGGTTTACAGGGCTGTAGAGTGAAAACAAAAATCGTAGCTTGGCTCTTGATTCAGGCCTATTAGTCACCACATGCTCAAGAGTGCACACCTATTTAAATAAGCCTGGAAGTCAGAGCAAGAATTCAATTCATTCATTTGATTAAGATCTTATCACATATTTAAAGTGCAGGAGCCTCAGTTATAAAAAGGTTATTTTGTATTATTAATGATGGATATAAAAAATAAAGGGCTTGGCAGAAGATAGGAGTGGTTGCTCTTTTCCTCTAGTGTGATTACAGAGAAGATGCCCAGCTTGGCAGGATCAGCGAGTCCACAGCAGATTATTGTTTGAATTACACGAACATAAGAACAGTCTTTATCTCTGCAGGTCTGTCATTTGCCTGACATGCAATTCTGCTGGTGGGTCATTATGTAGTACACAATCACATGCATGCGTGTTTGCACATGCGCACAGGGAGATGCGTACATGTGCAGGGTGCAACCGCACAGGCACACACAGTAGCCTATCTGTCTTTCTGTCTTCTAGGAAATATAAACAATAATGATACTGCAGCTCATGGGAGAAAACCTTTTTAGGACATATTTGTGGAAATGTGTCCAATCTTCGAGCCTCTTGTTGGATGTTTATTGTGGCAGCAGTTGACATTTAACAACTGACACTGCCAGAAGTTACACTGTCAGCTGCACACTACTGAGTGGAGCATGTAGCATAGCCTTGTATAGCCTCAGAATGGTGATAAAATATGTTTTCTCTCCTTTTTCCAACAAGCTCACACAGTGTTTATTATGATTTTTTTTTTTCAATTTAGGACATCTGTTCAACATTCAGCATTTAGGAGAGACCATCATGTTGTTAAGTTTGTAATTCACTCTATTTGAGGGGCACTATAATGGATTAATTTATACACTCAGAATTCAGACACTCACATAAAATGGCAGCATGTAAATGTAATGCCCTATACAGTAAATAGGGAGTGAGTTGGAAAGCAATGGGTAGTGCTGTAACCACTGTGATTCAAAACACGACACACAGGGTACATGTTGAGTCACAGAGTGATGTAGGGCATTGTGGCCGTTGTAACTATATAGTGATATTATATAGTATTCAGTGCCTGGCCACACAGGCTGTGCACCAATCAAATTAGCACTCACCCCGTCAGTTGGTATCAAAAATTCACGCCCAGTTGAGAACACTAAAACTTTGAATTTCTTGTTTCTGGTAATTACAATCTTCACTAAATAAGCACGTGTCAAAACAACTGCTAAGGATATATGTAAAGGACTTTAAACAGAGTGATTGTACCTACACCTATCAGCCAGTCAGTCTACCACACACCCAAACATGCACAATAGTCCACCATCACCATCATTTTCGTTTTGTAAGATTAATCTTTGCTCCCCTCTCTCTCTCCAGCTGTCTCTCTTTTCATCCCATTCTCGGAGCGGTGAGGCTGAGGTCCAGTTTCACGGGCTTAAATTGAATCAGGAAAATCAACTTTGTCTTCATCCTCATCTTTAATGAGAGAGGTGGAGGGATTTCCAAGGTACTGCTCTGCCCTGTTTTCTTTAGAAAGGTCTCGCTGTTCTGGGAAGGAAGCCTAGAGAAGTGGATTAGCTAAAACCCAAAGGAAGGAAGAAACAGATATGTTGGAGCAGATCACACCACGCACACACACTCACTCAGTGTAGAAATAAACCAATACGCGTGGACAGAGAGGTGTTATAGGAGCTCTATAGAGGTTATTCCCTTCCAGCTCAGAATCAAACAGGACCAGAGAGAAGAGGAAAGGAGGAAAATCTAAAACACATTTTCACCCTCCGCCCTGACATATGGAACTTGTACTGGGAGTGTTTTCTTTTCATCTGGCTGTGATGGGGTTGAGGGGTTTCTACAGTGTCCCCTCTGCCCTCTCGTCCCAGGAGGGCTGTGCTGACCTAATTAACAACCAGGACACCAGCTTGTTGAGAACAACAGCACCTTTACAGCTTCATGCTAAGGCCCAATATCCTCCGCTAGCTACAGTACAGCACCATATACACCACCTTGCTAAGTGGCCCGCATCCTCGAGTGCTAACCTAGATCTTTGACTGAACTCGGTCATTTATAGGAAGCTGCGACTTTCAGTAAGGTTGTCTTTTATCTTAACTGGAACATCTCACGTACAACCACAGAGAACTGGGTTCAGCAGTGCATCTGACTTGGCATAACTGGCTTTATTTTGCTGGTGGGAAGCCAGTGAGGGATTGTATTACTGCTCCTGTAAATTCTGCTGGATGGAAACTGGCAATCACTTTAAAACTGCCTCCTGACACCCTGTAATTTCGCCACCGCTCTACATGATCAATGGTGGCTATCACTTGAAACAACATGTTTGATGGATGGATAGACATAATGTATCCTTCAGAGGCAATCTGATTTTACAGGTACTTAAAATGGAGTGAGTGAGAAGCTGTGACATTAAGAATGTGTTCGAGAAATTAAGTGAAGCAGCTTCAAGCTTGAAAAAGAGGATGTGTGGGCGTAATAAAGACCACCAGTCTCTAACCCGCTCCAGCGTAACGTGTGCTTGCAACCTCAACAGTGTTGTCAACTGCCATTGTTCGCTCACATACACACACTTTGAAGTGAGGGCTTTCCTTTCGCCTGCAGTTTTTAGAATCCCCCCCACAGCTGAGAAGGTGACGAGCAGCAATCCGCCTGCGCATTGCGTGGGGTCTGTATGAACGCTCTGCTGTGCATCTGTGACGCTCTGTTAGGCTTCATATCGATGACAGGATCCCCTCTCCCACACCGCTCACCCTTTTGAGATAAAAATGCTATGCTGCATATAATGACATTCAAATAAAACCTGCAGGCTCATAAAAGGTTAGAAAATTCTGTTTTACCGGTGAGCGCTCAGCTGTTGAAGAATACGTTGGTGAATATGACAAACATTATATTTGCTAAACATCAGCATGCTAGCACAACACCTGTGCAATTTGTTCAGCCTCTTAGAGATGCTAGCATCGTTGCAGACTCTTGTTAAACAAACCAACAAGTTCAACAAACTTATTTAGAAGAGAAAAGGAACATGAAATCATTACCCACACTCCCTGATGCAAAATATGTATCACATTTTACATTTAATAACATTTACATTTTATAAGTTATAGTATCCCAATGTTAAACTCACAAAATGTCTGCGAATATCTTATAGTTATAAAAGCGATAAACAATGATTTCACCTAGTTTCACTTCTGCATAAATGAAAGATTGTATACACATTTTGCAGTGTCCGTGGTTATGGTTGAGGCATCATGGGGGTCTCCTTCTCATGGATTCTCATCAGGGACACCGTAAAGATCAGTTAACCACAGCATGTCTCTACCTTTGCACATAAGTGACTCATGTGCAGTGACAGCTTCACCGCTGTGTAGGCTGGAGAAACCACAGGGGGGGGTGGAAGGTGACAACGATGCAGAGGGTGGGTAAACTAACTAGCTGGGAATCCCTCTTAGCCTGATCAGAAAAGGTGTGGTGAGTTAGAGGGGATACAGATGAGTGCACAAGGTGAGCTTCAGCAGATTTTACGGCACAACAGAGATTCTGTGCTCTGCAGCTGTTGCAAAGGTGGGCTGAAAGTGCAAACCCCAAAGGTCAAAGGTTTCTTCATATGTTTACACTTTCTTCACTAGTAAACTACAGCAAAAATTCCAGGTGAGAAAAACAGTTACTGGGATTTTTTGAAACAAAAAAAGAAAAGAAAAGATTCCTGTAATTTCAGGTAAACGGGCAAGAGTCTTTAATATAACAGATGATATTTAAATATACATGAGGGGAATTATCTGACAGACTAAATGTTGTGTACATCAGCACATTTCTGGAGTATCAATGTAATCTTAAAGAAGATAAAAGCAAACACTATGTAAACAGAGCCACTGAGGGTGTGGTTGGAGGTTTAAATAGGAGGAGTCATACTGAAAATAGAAGTGTGCTCGTTTAACTTCCAGTAAAACTCAACCCAGCTAACGGTGGTTGGTGAGCTTGGTGGCCTTGTGGTAAATGACCAGCCATTCTGACAGTTTGTTTGTCTTCTGAGAAAATGTTGCTCTTTCCTTTACTCAATGCATTGGCACTATATTATGTCATTTCCTTGACAAGATCAACAGCAAGTTAACTGATTTGGAAATTATGCAATTATTTATGTTAAATACGGTTTAAAATGGATGCTGATATTTTCATGATCTTATTATTGGACATGTTGCAGATCATATATATATACAGTATTAACTTTTTATTTAGTATATTTAGATATACATTTGAAATGCATTATAGTTTCAGTTTCTGTTCACTTGTGCAGAGCTGGGTGGTAGACATATTGCATGTCTGCCTGTGTGAGTGGTGACAGGCAAGTTAGTGGTGTTGTATGTCTCTGTGTTGTGACCTGGAGTACCTCTATACCTCGAAAATGAGGTGAAATGAGTTAAAGGCGGTGTGGGGTGAACCTCATATGCCAGAGGTGAGAGGGCTTATTGGTGTAGCAGTGCGGGTGCTAATGTGTTTTGGTTGGGATAGACAGAGACAGAGGACTGGGTAGCTATTTGAAACCTACCCTCCGAAAACAGAGCTCTGTGCTGACATTTGAAACCTGTAGTGCTGATTTAAGTTTAAGTCATAATCACGTGAAGAAATACACAACACAGATGGGCGAAAACAACAAAGAAAGAAGAGAAATAGCGTGAGTCAAACTGCCTGTTAAAATCTTTACAATTACAAATGTTCTCCAGTTGGAGAGACAAGTTTACACACACTCCCTCAAGTCAATGTTTTGTGAGTTGTTGCCCAGCATGTGTATTTCAGAGAAAACTCCTTCCTGATAAAGCTTGCACAGACGTCTGGGTCTCGGTGTTCCGATGGAAAATGCTGAAGCCCGTACCACAGTCGCTCTTTCTTTCTGGCCCCAGAGCTCCTCCCAGCTGTGCTCCACCTGACAGGTTTTCCTCCTTCTCAGCATCCAGACGGACCACGCCAAGAGCCAGACTGGAGCACAAACACAAGCAGGAGAGTAAAGGTTGGCAGGTGTATAGAGAGACAGCAGGGTGGAGGTGGTGAATTGTACTTGAGCGTGGGGGCGGGTGAGACAGGTAGGGAGAGGGAGGAGAAGAGGGGTGCTGAAGAAATGAAGCCGCTTGCTGTTGTGGGTATGAGGGAAAAGACAGAGAGAGAGAGAGGGAGAGAGGGAAACCCAGACACAAACATAAACATTGGCTAGCACTTCAATGATTTCTCTCTCTGGCTCTCTGCCTCACCCCTCGCCTCTATCCCCCCTCACTAACCAAGCATAAACAAATATAACATGGAAAGCATCAGACAGGCCCCATACATCTCAGAGAAATGCCAGTCTGAAGTGAATGAGCAAAGGAAAAATGGTCATGGTGAGTTTTGTCGTTTTCATCCTATAAGAAAACCAATTGGATTAGACCACTGTCGCTGCTTCTCCCCCAACATCCAGTCACGTTCAAATCAGATCAGCTGTAAACTCAAGTGGCCACTCAGAAATGTCAGCCTGTCAGACGTCTGTCTGTCTGCCTGCCTGCCTGCCTGCCTGTCTGTCTCTGTCTGTCTGTTTAAAGTCATAATCCTGAAATAGCAAAGAGAATCTCACATTTCACCCCATAAAAGAAGACACGAGAGAGAGTTTTACACACACTTACAACTCTTATGATGACCAGAGGAAGATAAATATGAGAGCGTGTGACTGATATACATCAGGCACAGAAGACAGACGCTGACAATAATCATGTTCTGTACCACACACAGAGTTCAAAACTAATGTTAACACACAAACACGCTGGGTGCTTGGCTCTCTCCTTCTAAAACACAATGTCACAGATTACTGCGGCTCCTTGGTCTGGCTGGTAATGACTTCATCCCTGGGTCTGCTCCCAGAGATCCTAGCTGCTGGCACACAACCAGCCCTACATCTGCACAGAGCCCTACACACACACGCACACGCACACGCACACGCACACACACACGCACACTCTCACACACACACACACACACATACACACACACACACACACACACACACACATACAGTATGCATATACACCACAATGTCAAGACCCAGTCTCTCTCTCTCTCTCTCTTCCATTGTCTCTCTCAAGTCACAGAAACCAGCGGTCTGCTCACCCACTGGTGGTGAGAAACCTCAGAGTAAGAAGCCTAATTTAAAACAGCAACTTAAAAAAATAGTGCCAACTAAAAATGGAAAAGAAATAATTATTCTTTTTTTAATTTCTCTGAAAGCATGTCATTGCTTTTATTTGTTTCTAAATGCACAGACAATAATATGTTTCAAAAAAGGAAAACTGTGAAACCAGGTG